>NC_041385.1:663196365-663313908 GCF_002162155.2 Triticum dicoccoides | reverse complement strand
CCCAGCCTCCTCTTTCAGAAAAGCAAGGCACTTGGGCAGTCCATGATGTGCATGCACGGGCTGGTACGTGTATGCGAATACCTCTTTTGTATTATAGTGTTTACTTTCCCCCCTTAATTTTACTAGTTTTCCGAACATGTGAAACCAGAGCTAGATAAGGGGCCATATCTAAACTGTTTTGGAAGCCAAAAGTCAAACTTCTCTGATTTCAGAATTTAAAGATCAAAATTAAACTTGGAAATTGTTTTCAGATTAAATGTAGATTTTTTTTCACTTTTGTTGTTCCTTGAGGCAACTGGAATTTCTTTTAATAGTTCATACATACGCACATACACTCATTCCTATGAAGGTACACACGTCTCACCCCTATGAGCATCTCCGAGAGATTGAGCTAACATATTATCTTGATATTCACGAAGTAGTCATACACGCATTCATAGTCAATGGGAACATCTCCTCCCGCTGAACGCACATCGCCGAAGGCCTGAAATAAATTCAAGAAAATGCAAGCACCAATGTCAAATTTAGGAGTTGAACGCTGGTGGGATGGGGATATCACTGTCTTCCTAACCATCGAGTCACATGTTGGTTTCCCGAGGCAACTAAGATCAAAGGTAGAGTATTTCGAAGTTGATGCTAAGAACCATCGGATGTAACCACTGCGTGCAAGTGCATAGGGAGAGGTATTCATCAAATGGATATGCATGTCCATTGGTAAATGGTTATTTCAAATAAATCGACTAAGAAATAGTCACTTCCCTTCTCCCCCTTTTCCCTGTTACAGTTTCACAGTACAAACTAGCTAGTGCTCAAATTCATAGACCATTTTTTGTCCAGAATTTTATGTTTTACAGATTTAGATAGAGCATAATCTATCAATGGAGACGAAACTACTCAAGATTCGATCTGCGAAACGAATGCATAATCTAGTCCGTAGGCGAGTAGAGAAGAGCAGCCAATGTGGCAATATCGTCTCCGTATGGATCACCGTCAGCTCCCTCCATCAGCTCCTCCTCAAGCGGCTGCATGGATCCACCGGAGCCGTCACCGTCGCCGGGCGACGCAGTGGCTGCCGTGGATGGCCCAGGAATGTCACCGCGTGCAGCAGCTGCAACCGGCCGTCGATCGAACTGCCGCAGTGTCCCCGATTTGGTGTAAAGTCGACACAAGCTGAACTCGCTTCTCAGCTACAAAACAATACAAGTTCACATCAGACTACAGATTCGTAAAATAATTAAGTTTCTGAAATATATGCATGAATAGCGTATTAACAAGGTGCAATAACAAGGTGGGGCTGTCATGATGAGCATCCCAGTTGATGGCACTATCTAAGCACATCACACACACAATCCGAAACCTATGCCTAGATGAATTGCTAGTTGCGAGCTGCTTTTCGATCGGCACTTATCCGGCGCCAAAGTGACAGCCATGTCTGTCTGATTCATATGGAGATGGACATATCACATATGAGTGGCATCGAGTATTACCTGCGGAGGGAGGTTCGGTACCGGTGGCGCAGCGGCGTGGGGACCCCCGGTTGCCGTGGGTGCGCCGGCGCCGTCGTCGTGGTGCTCGTGCTGGAATGCCCTGTACTCGTTCATTTTCCACTTGGTCTTGGTCCCGGACGGCGCGCGGCCGCGGTAGAACACCATGGTCTTCCTCAGCCCGATGGGCCGGCGGTCGGCGGAGTAGACGACCCCGGGCGTGCCCGCCGCCTTCCAGTACCCCGACGGCGTGGTGCGGCTGGGCCGCCCGCCCCGCGCCTCCCGCTCCTGCCGCGCGCAGAAGTAGAACCACGGCTCCCCCTCGCCGCCGCACAGCCTCTCGTGGATCTCTGCGTATGTGCGCAGGTGAGAGGCAGGATGACGCAACGCACTGTACGTACGTAGGAATCCGTATATGATCGATGGTTCTACCTGAGAGCTGCAAGGGGTCGACGGAGTAGACGTCGACGACGGGGATGACGCGCTCGATGTCGCCGCGGCTGCCGTCGAGCTTGTTGCGCAGGTAGAAGCATATAAGCTCCTCCTCCGTCGGGTAGAAACGGTACCCCGGAGGCAGCCCGTCAGCCATGACAGTCTCCGGCGTATATATGTAGCCGGCCGGCCACGGCCAGTCTCGGCCTTGTCGGCGGGTAAGTTTACGAAGAAGGCCCTAATAACGACTAAAGCCGCCGGTGAGATCCCTAGACAGCTGCTTGATCGACTGGGAGCTGATCGCCAAACTAGTTGAGTTGGGACTCGGGATTTGTGGGTTGGTGAGGGGAGGTGTGAGCGCGTGCGCTCTCGCATGTATATATGGGGACGCACGCGCGGGAGGTGGATCATGTCATGGTTGACACCGGGCGACGACGCTGAGCTGCTTGCTGGGGCGGCGAAATTTCTCATGGCTGGCGTGGTGTGGTGGGAGTGGGGGCGCCGGAACCAGGAGAGAGAAGGCGGGGACGTGGCCGGGCTGGTTAGTTTAGTGGTGGGGAGGACTTGGTCAGGAAAGTCGCGAGTTTGCCCTTCACATCTTCCTTCTTTCAGTACCATTAGTGCACCTTTAATCATGGTGGACACGGGATTTAACTCGGTTTGCTCCTGCAGATGGCGTCACCCAGTCACTGCTCATGACGTGGTGGAACACTGTTGGCCGAGACCTATTCTTAGAGCAACCCTAGCGAGTCCGTAAGTCCGTAGCCTCCAAAATCGTTTTGGAGCACCTTCCATAATTTTTGAAGGCTGTGGAGATAATGTGCAAACACAGGGTCGTCATATCTGAATTCTTTCTAAGAGGTACTCATATGGATAGGGTATGCATGTGTATTCATAGCGGTGACTGTATGTTCGGGTATGTGTGTGACTTCGATTGTACTGTATTAAAAAAAAATGTGCTTTCCTTATTTCATCCTTGGACATCACACACTTTGATGGACAACATTTCATTTGAAAATCTGTCATGCTCTGATTTCTTAATGAAAATAAGAAAATTGCATCAACAAAAGATGAAGCATCATGCACACATTCAACCGACATGTACAAATCACGAGTCCCTGACCCGCTTGTGTGCACCGTGGCCTACTTTGATGTATTGGCGGCTTCATTACATCCTAGAACACACGATCTCCGCTTCATCTCCCACAATGACCTTAATATTATATCCATGGCATTTGGATCTAACAATATCAATTGGTTCATCTTGGCTATATTCTCTTGCATTAACCACTTTCTCTCTCAAATTTAAGCATAAGGGTCTCCATCGCTTCCTTGGTTCTTTTACTTCCATGCATAGCCTTCCACCCCGCGTTCTTCTCTTATAACCTCCTCTCCTCCAACTCCAACATGTACTATTTCCTCTTCTCCGCAACTCCTTCCTTGACTTCATCACTCATCGATTTTGTCTTTCATCGGCCCCACCTCCTTCGATTTCTTCCTCCCATTGGACCACCCCATACTTGATGGCAAAGTGGGACTTCTTGTACTCTTCTACTCTCCACCATCATCTTCCTTGCCGCCATCCAACTCCAGAGAGGAAGAGGTCTATGACCTCCATATTTTTTGGTGCCCCACGCCAGACGCCGGAATGGTGCGCAAGGGTTAGGGCAGATTCAATGGCATCACCGATGGGGTTTGTGAGCGGAAAGAGGAGTGGAGGGGAAATGTCTCTCGTGCCAAGCCATTTTTGGACTGAAGGGCTCCAAAATCATCGAAACCTCCGAACATGGAGTCAGGTGGATTGGATTTGGAGTGCCCGCTTGACCGGCTCTTTAAGCCAAAATCACCATACAAGTACTTATTATGGCATTCGAGCTGCTATTACAACTCTGCTAGAGTTTATCTTACTAGTTTGGAGTGTGTGGCGTGGCATTTTTCTCCGATGATCGCTCTAAATCATCTACCTTGAGACTCGTCTACCAAGCCCCTTCTCTACTGTTACCCATGGCGAAGCAATGTGCTGGTTGTATAGTCACTTGACTACTCATTTTTCTTGGCAAAAAAATATCTCATATATGAGTTCAAAATCATGCAAAAAACTTACAAAATTCACGCAAAGACATATATTTGACTTCATGGATTTGAATTGACCACACAAAACTCGACTCTTGGCACCGTGATTGACTGCTACCATCTATTTTTATGCTAACCCGCTTCCATCTCTTTTTTCATATTGACATATAACTCACGCTTCTATTCACGCACTCGCCATGTGCCTCGGCTTCATCTCACTATTTGTTGTTCGTTTCTCACTTGTATTTGTTGCCCCTATATGCCTCGATTACTAGTTTTTCACCTCCTTCTTGATGTCGGCCTACCTCTTAACTCATTACTCACCTTTCTCAAGTTTTTACCTCCCCTCACAATCATGTGGACATGGAGATCAAAATGTCGGTAAATGGACTTTGTGTCGGTAGTTTTGTACTTCCCGTGAACTAAAATTTATCATGCATGATCACATTTTTAAATTACAGTTGACATACCAATTATTGCATGTGCGCTATGACTAAATGTTGCATTCCCATAATAAATTAGATTTGCTTGTTTTTCTTTTTTTTTCCTGCATTTTAGAGGGGTTCCTTTCGGATTTGGTTAAAAAAAGATTTTCTTGACACTTTCGATGGAAGTTTTTTTTGTTTTCAAGATAAATACTTGACATTTTCGTTCTCTAGCTTAAAATTTTGTGGTTCGTGGAAGAAGCTCGTAATACTAAAATGAAGAAGAATGCACCACTAAAAAGAAATGGAGAAACACCCATCGTTCCTTTCGTAAATAGTGTAGGACAATATTCATTTTCGTTTGTTTTGCTCTCTACCTTAACATGACAGGATTTCAACTACTTAGTTATCATTCCATTTCTCTGTGAATTTTTATTTGTGTCATACAACTGAAGTTTTGTGTACTCATTCTTGTCATGCATATTAAGAATCTAATATTGCCTTCATTTGTTATTGTATTTCTCAACAGTAAGACGCCAATTGGAATATCCCTTGTGTCCTAGAAACTACAAATCATAATTGTTTTACTACATAAAGATATGAGGCTCTTATCACCTTTCATATTGTATGCGCTTAAATATATTTATGTGATTTAAATGTTTTTTGCATTATTAGGATACATTATTAATTTACCATGTTATGTGTTTCAAAAATAACAAGCAATACTAGGGTAGGTAGAAATCTCACTTTTATTAATAATATTTTGATCTTCATTGTCTCATCCAAGTTATTAGTTACATATAATATCCCATGTAAGAGTTCTAACACTCATTTTATCATTTATACCTGACATTACTACTATGGTCACTAAATCAAGTAACAAAAGAACACTGCATTGATCAATAATATCTCAGTTAGTTGCTAGTTAAGAAGATATAGAGATGATTTGTAACATAAGGTTTCCCTCACTAGTACCTTCCAGCAGCAGACTTGAGTCACCGAGGTGAGTCAAAATAACAAATTATACATATTTATACCAATTTCTTTCACTTCTTTGTAACAAATTTGTTAATATACAAACATAAATATTGTATTTATCTATTACAATTAGCACGATCAAGCATGCTATACTACTAAATTTTAATGTACAATTGTTTCATGTGACATATTTTACCTTTATTGTTGCAATATAGTGTCCACGATATTTTACAAGAAAAGCTATTTTACTCTATTATTTTTCATTTTACTCCAGAGATTGCTAAAATATATCATCCAATTTAGTCTTTATTACATGTAAGTAAAATAATAAAACCAAAGTCGTATTATCTCATGTATTAGTACATGCTAGTGTATGTGTTTTTTTAAATGCGCAAGTGTCCATTTAAGTATCTATAAAGATATAGTGGAGAATTCTAGAGCATAAGCTTATAACATATATGTGCATGTGGATTTTTAAAAGTATGATTTTATGTAATAGGAGTTTGTGTGGGATGCCTATGGACGACATTGGATTGCTGTGATTGCTCATTTCTTCGTTCTTTCATAGATAAATGTGTCCTTCATTCTCCCATGTGCCAACCAATTGGTTGGCAACTCTTTTGTATTTTGTAGTTGATAAAAACTGATTTCTTATAATAAATAGTATATAATACGTAAGTTGAGCATTGAATTGTCTTGGTTTACTACCTGGAGTGGCTCTGATGACATCAACGATTCAGTAGCGATGATGTGCTAAACCACAGTTGAGCCAATGCACACGAGGAATTGTTCTTACTTCGGAGTCGCCTATGAGGTAGTTTTGCCGTACAAATTCTCTAGACCTTTGGATCTTGTATCAATTTTTAAATCGTGTAACTCCTTCCCTAGCCAACATCCTTTATCGTTCTGCCGGCACTCAGCGCACTGCTCGAGCTCGCAATGCCAAGCTATCTGAAAGTGCAACTAATCCCCGGGTGGTTTTGGTAATTCATAACAACATATAGCTCATTGAACTAATATTCTTTCAAGATCAATGTTTCAGAAAGTTCAATGGTTGGTATGGCATGGACTAGAGATGTGGACCCCTCAAAATGCTAAGGACACATATTGACAAAAGCTCAAGACTCTACATTTTCATTTTAGTCATCCAAGATCACATTGAGTCCATAGGAAAGCCAATACTATTAAAAGGGGATGAGGTGTTGCTTAAATGGCTTGCTTGCTCAAAATGCTTAGTGATATGCTCCAAAAACCCTCAACCACTTTCTCATTTCCACATATGTTCTAAACCTAAAGTCAAACTCGGCCTCACCGATTTGATCTATTTGGCGCTACCGAGTTCACTTGACATAGCCATATCCACAAACCATAATCAGTTCGGTCTTACCGATAGGGATCTCGATCTTACCAAGATGGGTTTGCAAACTCTCTGTTTCCCTTCGTAACGTTTCGGTCTAACCGATATGAGCGATCGGTCCCGCCGAGTTCGCAGTGCAAACTCTCTGTTTTCTTTTCGTAATGTTTCAGTCTAACCGAGATGAGCGATTGGTCCCACCGAGTTTGCCTGACCAAGTCTCCATTTGCTTATTACTGAAATCGGTCTCACCGAGTTCATGTGATTGGTCTCACCGAGATGAGGTTTTGGCCTAACCCTAGCGCATTAGTCTGACCGAGTTGATGTTGTCGGTCCCACTGAAAAGCCTAACATTCACATTTTGAACTAGGTCAGTCTCACCAAGTTTCACTATTCAGTCCCACCAAGTTTGGTAAATTACGTGTAACGGTTAGATTTTGTGTGGAGGCTATATATACCCCTCCACCCCTTCTCCATTTGAGATAGAGCCATCAGAACGTGCCTACATTTCCACTACTCATTTTCTGAGAGAGAACCACCTACTCATGTGTTGAGACCAAGACATTCCAATCCAACCACAAGCATCTTGATCTCTAGCCTTCCCCAAGTTGCTTTCCACTCAAATCATCTTTCCACCATAGCCAAATCTATGAGAGAGAGTTGAATGTTGGGGAGACTACCATTCGAAGCACAAGAGCAAGGAGTTCATCATCATCACACCATCTATTACCTTTTGGAGAGTGGTGTCTCCTAGATTGGTTAGGTGTCACTTGGGAGCCTCCGTCAAGATTGTGGAGTTGAACCAAGGAGTTTGTAAGGGCAAGGAGATCGCCTACTTCATGAAGATCTACCCAAGTGAGGCAAGTCCGTCGTGGGCGATGGCCATGGTTGGATAGACAAGGTTGCTTCTTTGTGGACCCTTCGTGGATGTACGATACCACCACCTATCAGAACCACGCCAAAAATCTCCATGTGCACATTGCGTTTGCTCCCTCCAAACTCCTCCCCTTTACCTTCATATGCGATGATTTACTTTCCGCTCCTATACTCTTAGAATTGCATGTGTAGGTTGATTGCTTGACTAGTGCTAAGTTGCTAAAATCTGCCAAGACTTAAAAATGGGAAAATGCTAGATTTTTATGTGGTCAAGTAGTCTAATCACCCCCTCTATACATACTTTTGATCCTACAAGTGTTATGAGAACTTCGGTCTCTATTTGCCTTGATTTCCATAGCTTTGGTGATCATAGCCTTGGTTTCACAACCTAGAAGAGTATGGCGTCTAGCGAGGGAAATTACCACCGTAGAGGTCCTTACTTTGATGGTACTAATTTTGCTAGTTGGAAGCATAAGATGAAAATGCATATTCTTGGACACAACCCCGCCGTTTGGGCTATTGTGTGTATTGGCTTGCAAGGTGAATTCTTCGATAGGAGAGAACCAAATCGTGAAGCAACTGCGGAAGAGTTGAAGATGCTGCAATACAAGCTTGCGATATCCTCTTCAATGGATTGTGCCCCAAAGAATTCAACAAAATCAGCCGTCATGAGAATGCAAAGGAAATTTGGGATACTTTGATTGATATGCACAAAGGTACTGAGTCTGTCAAGGAGTCCAAGTTGGATGTGCTTCAAAGTCAACTTGACAAGTTAAAAATGAAGGATGGTGAAGGTGTCGCTGAAATGTACTCTAGGCTTGCTCTCATCACAAATGAGATTGCCAGCTTAGGAAGTGAAGAGATGACTGACAGATTCATCATCAAGAAGATCCTAAGAGCCTTGGATGTAAAATATGATACCGTGTGCACACTGATCCCAATGATGCCCAATTACAAAGATCTCAAGCCAACAGAAGTCATTGGAAGAATTGTTGCTCATGAGATGTCACTCAAGGATAAAGAAGAGCTTCATGACCAGTCTAGTGGTGCTTATAAAGCCTCATGTGATGCTCCTGCCACATCAAGTGAAAAACAAGTCTTCAATGAGGAATTGAGCTTAATGGTGAAGAACTTCAACAAATTCTACAAGAGTAGAAACAAAGAGAGAAGCTCCAAGTCAAGATCCTACCATGACAAAAGATCTTCTAGTGCGAGAGAAATTGCTACAATTGTGGAAGAACCACACACTACTCCAATGAGTGCACGGCTCCCTACAAAAGAAGAGAAGACTCACCTAAAAGAAGAAGTAGAAGAGAAGAATCACCTCCAAGAGAGAGAAGGAGTAGAGATGATTGTTACGAACGAAGAACCTCTTGCAGAAGCAAGGATTCAGAAAGGAAGGACAAGTCATCAAAGAGCTACACAAAATGAAGACATCAAGCTCATGTTGGTGAATGGGTATCCGGTTCTGACTCCGACCACTACTTCGAGAGAAGTTATCACTCCGACTCCGAATATACTCAAGATGAAGGTGCTACCGGTATTGCACTTGTGTCAACCAACTCCAATGACATATTTGACTCACCAAATGAAGGAATTGGAAGATGCTTCATGGATAAAGGCCCTAAGGTATCACACCCTGAGTATATTGATTTCAATAGTGATGAAGATGATTTGCTAGGTGATGAAGAGTTACTTGTTTTTTTGACTATGTACTGCAAGGCAACAGCCTCACAGTCCTTTATTAATTAAAAGAAGATAAGTTACAACTTTACAAATGTACAAAGAAGCTAAGAGATACTTACAAAAGAAAGACTAAGTAAGGTTAGCTATCCAAGCTAGAAAACTATCTTTAAATTTACATCTAATCCTGTGAGACAGAAGAGAGATGTCATGAATAAAGTTTCTTCTCCAAGCTCTAAATGAAGGTTGTTCATTTCTGAAGATCTTCCCATTCGTTTGTATCCAAATATTCCAAGTAGCAGTGAAAACAACCTTGGAGAAGAAAGGGTGACCAAAATCCTTCCTAGCTGCTTGTGCCATATCATATGTGGTTTGGTTTGGTTGAACAGTCCAAGAAATCCCAAGATAGTTCCAAACCCTTTGGCTAAAATTGCAAGCAAAGAAAAGGTGAGCCCGATCCTCATGTTGTGCAAGATTGCAAAGAACACAAGTAGCATCCTGGATGATCCATTGCCTACGTTGCATGATATCCCTGGTGTTCAAACGATCCATTAACAGGAGCCAACCAAAAACTTTCATCTTTAGCGTGCATGCACACTTCCAAATCCACTTGAGTAAGGGGTCCACCACCAGGTGTGAGAAGCAAGAGTCATAATATATCTCTGCCATATAGGCGCCAGACTTAGAAGGCCACGTCCAAATGTCCTTGCTCTCACCATTCAAACTGATGAAAGGTAGGAGGGACTGTAATTATGTGAATTCAGAGAAAGCCTCCTGAGATAGTGGTAGATGGAAATGATCCAAGATATCAGCCTGCTCAATAAAATCCTTAACTGTGATTGCATCATCCACAACAAAAGAATGAAGCCTCAGAAAACAGTTGTGCAACAAAACATCATGATTTCCCAACTGCCAACGGTCGAGCCAAAAGAGTATCGTGTCACCAGCATGAGCTTGTGGAACCGCCAGAGTGCAGAACTTTGGGTATAAACGCATGATATCACTGTTGGAAATATGCCCTAGAGGCAATAATAAAAGGATTATTATTATATTTCTTTGTTCATGATAGTTGTCTTTTATTCATGCTATAATTTTATTATCCGGAAATTGTAATACACGTGTGAATACTTAGACCAAAACATGTCCTTAGTGAGTCTCTAGTTGACTAGCTCGTTGATCAACAGATAGTCATGGTTTCCTGACTATGGACATTGGATGTCGTTGATAACGGGATCACATCATTAGGAGAATGATGTGATGGACAAGACCCAATCCTAAGCATAGCTCAAGATTGTGTAGTTCGTTTTGCTAGAGCTTTTCTTATGTCAAGTATCTCTTCCTTAGACCATGAGATCGTGTAACTCCCGGATACCGTAGGAGTGCTTTGGGTGTACCAAACGTCACAACGTAACTGGGTGACTATAAAGGTGCACTACAGGTATCTCCGAAAGTGTCTGTTGGGTTGACACGGATCGAGACTGGGATTTGTCACTCCGTATAATGGAGAGGTATCACTGGGCCCACTCGGTAATGCATCATCGTAAAGAGCTCAAAGTGACCAAGTGTCTGGTCATGGGATCATGCATTACGGTACGAGTAAAGTGACTTGCCGGCAACGAGATTGAACGAGGTATTGGGATACCGATGATCGAATCTCGGGCAAGTAACATACCGTCTGACAAAGGGAATAGTATACAGGGTTGCTAGAATCCTCGACATCGTGGTTCATCCAATGAGATCATCGAGGAGTATGTGGGAGCCAACATGGGTATCCAGATCCCGCTGTTGGTTATTGACCGGAGAGCCGTCTCGGTCATGTCTGCATGTCTCCCGAACCCGTAGGGTCTACACACTTAAGGTTCGGTGACGCTAGGGTTGTATGAATATGAGTATGCAGCATACTGAAAGTTGTTCGGAGTCCCGGATGAGATCCCGGATGTCACGAGGAGTTCCGGAATGGTCCGGAGGTAAAGAATTATATATAGGAAGTGCTGTTTCGGCCATCGGGAAAGTTTCGGGGTCCACCGGTATTGTACCGGGACCACCGGAAGGGTCCCAGGGGTCCACCGGGTGGGGCCACCTATCCCGGAAGGGCCCCGTGGGCTGAAGTGGGAGGGGAACCAGCCCCTAGTGGGATGGTGCGCCCCTCCCTTGCCCCCCTGCGCCTAGGGTTGGAAACCCTAGGGTGGGGGGGCGCACCACTTGCCTTGGGGGGCACTCCACCCCCCTGGCCGCCGCCCCCTTAGGAGATTCCCATCTCCAGGGACGGCGCCCCCCCAGGGGGCCTATATAAAGGAGGGGGGAGGGAGGGCGGCGGCACCCTGAGTCTTGGCGCCTCCCTCCCCCTGCTACACCTCTTCCTCCTCCCGTAGTTGCTTGGCGAAGCCCTGCCGGAGCCCTGCTGCATCCACCACCACGCCGTCGTGCTGCTGGATCTTCATCAACCTCTCCTTCCCCCTTGCTGGATAAAGACGGAGGAGACGTCACGCTGACCGTACGTGTGCTGAACGCGGAGGTGCCGTCCGTTCGGCGCTAGGATCTCCGGTGATAGGATCACGACGAGAACGATTACCTCAACCCCGTTCTCTTGAACGCTTCCGCACGCGATCTACAAGGGTATGTAGATGCATCTCTCTCTCTCGTTGCTAGATGAACTCATAGATGGATCTTGGTGAACGTAGGATTTTTTTTATTTTATGCAACGTTCCCCAACAGTGGCATCATGAGCTAGGTCTATGCGTAGTTCTCTATTGCACGAGTAGAACACAAATCTGTTGTGGGCGTAGATCTTGTCAACTTGCTTGCCACTACTAGTCTTTTCTTGCTTCAGCGGTATTTTGGGATGAAGCGGCCCGGACCGACCTTACACGTATGCTTACGTGAGACAGGTTCCACCGACTGACATGCACTAGTTGCATAAGGTGGCTAGCGGGTGTCTGTCTCTCCTACTTTAGTTGGAGCGGATTCGATGAAAAGGGTCCTTATGAAGGGTAAATAGAAGTTGACAAAATCACGTTGTGGTTATTCGTAGGTAAGAAAACGTTCTTGCTAGAACCCAATTGCAGCCACGTAAAATATGCAACAACAATTAGAGGACGTCTAACTTGTTTTTGCAGCAAATGTCATGTGATGTGATATGGCCAGAAGTTGTGATGAATGATGAATGATATATTGTGATGTATGAGATCATGTTCTTGTAATAGGAATCACGACTTGCATGTCGATGAGTATGACAACCGGCAGGAGCCATAGGAGTTGTCTTAATTATTGTATGACCTGCGTGTCAATGATTTAATGCCATCTAATTACTTTACTTTATTGCTAAACCGTTAGCTATAATAGTATAAGTAATAGTTGGCGAGTAACTTCATGGAGGCACGATGATGGAGATCATGGTGTCATGCCGGGTGATGAAGATGATCATGGAGCCCCGAAGATGGAGATTGAAGGAGCTATATGATATTGGCCATATCATGTCACTACTTTATATAATTGCATGTGATGTTTATTATGTTTTATGCATCTTGTTTACTTAGAACCGCGGTAGTAAATAAGATGATCCCTTATAATAATTTCAAGAAAGTGTTCCCCCTAACTGTGCACCATTGCTAAAGTTCGTCGTTTCGAAGCACCACGTGATGATCGGGTGTGATAGATCCTTACGTTCACATACAACGGGTGTAAGACAGTTTTACACATGCAAAACACTTAGGGTTAACTTGACGAGCCTAGCATGTACAGACATGGCCTCGGAACACAAGAGACCGAAAGGTCGAACATGAGTCGTATGGAAGATATGATCAACATGGAGATGTTCACACATGATGACTAGTCCGTCTCACGTGATGATCGGACACGGCCTAGAAGACTCGGATCGTGTAACACTTAGATAACTAGAGGGATGTCAATCTGAGTGGGAGTTCATTAAATAATTTGATTAGATGAACTTAATTATCATGAACTTAGTCTAAAATCTTTGCAAGATATGTCTTGTAGATCAAATGGCCAACGCTCATGTCAACATGAACTTCAACGCGTTCCTAGAGAAAACCAAGCTGAAAGATGATGGCAGCAACTATTCGGACTGGGTCCAGAACCTGAGGATCATCCTCATAGCAGCCAAGAAAGCATATGTCCTAGAAGGACCGGTAGGTGAAGCACCCATCCCAGAGAACCAAGACGTTATGAACGCTTGGCAGTCACGTGCTGATGAATACTCCCTCGTTCAGTGCGGCATGCTTTACAGCTTAGAACCGGGGCTCCAAAGGCGTTTTGAGCAACACGGAGCATATGAGATGTTCGAGGAGCTGAAAATGGTTTCTCGAGCTCATGCCTGGGTCGAGAGATATGAAGTCTCCGACAAGTTCTATAGTTGTAAGATGGAGGAAAACAGTTCTGTCAGTGAACACATACTCAAAATGTCTGGGTTACACAACCGCATGTCCCAGCTGGACATTAACCTCCCGGACGAGGCGGTCATTGACAGAATCCTTCAGTCGCTCCCTCCGAGCTACAAGAGCTTCGTGATGAACTACAATATGCAGGGGATGGTAAAGACCATTCCTGAAGTATTTTCAATGCTGAAGTCAGCAGAGGTTGAAATCAAGAAAGAACATCAAGTGTTGATGGTCAATAAGACCACTAAGTTCAAGAAGGGCAAGGGTAAGAAGAACTTCAAGAAGGACGGCAAAGACGTTGCCGCGCCCGGTAAGCCAGTTGCCGGGAAGAAGTCAAAGAATGGACCCAAGCCTGAGACTGAGTGCTTTTATTGCAAAGGGAAGGGTCACTGGAAGCGGAACTGCCCCAAATACTTAGCGGACAAGAAGGCCGGCAACACTAAAGGTATATGTGATATACATGTAATTGATGTGTACCTTACCAGTACTCGTAGTAACTCCTGGGTATTTGATACCGGTGCCGTTGCTCACATTTGTAACTCACATCAGGAGCTGCGGAATAAGCGGAGACTAGCGAAGGACGAGGTGACGATGCGCGTCGGGAATGGTTCCAAGGTCGATGTGATCGCCGTCAGCACGCTACCTCTACATTTACCCACGTGATTAGTTATGAACCTCAATAATTGTTATTTAGTGCCAAGTTTGAGCATGAACATTGTATCTGGATCTCGTTTAATACGAGATGGCTACTCATTTAAATCCGAGAATAATGGTTGTTCTATTTATATCAGAGATATGTTTTATGGTCATGCCCCGATGGTCAATGGTTTATTCTTAATGAATCTCGAACGTAATGTTACACATATTCATAGTGTGAATACCAAAAGATGTAAAGTTGATAACGATAGTCCCACATACCTGTGGCACTGCCGCCTTGGTCACATTGGTGTCAAGCGCATGAAGAAGCTCCATGCTGATGGACTTTTAGAGTCTCGCGATTATGAATCATTTGACACATGCGAACCATGCCTCATGGGCAAAATGACCAAGACTCCATTCTCCGGAACAATGGAGCGAGCAACCAACTTATTGGAAATCATACATACTGATGTGTGTGGTCCGATGAGCGTTGAGGCTCGCGGAGGATATCGTTATGTTCTCACTCTCACTGATGACTTAAGTAGATATGGGTACGTCTACTTGATGAAACACAAGTCTGAGACCTTTGAAAAGTTCAAGGAATTTTAGAATGAAGTAGAGAATCAACGTGACCGAAAGATAAAATTCTTACGATCGGATCGTGGAGGAGAATATTTAAGTCATGAATTTGGTACGCACTTAAGGAAATGTGGAATCGTTTCACAACTCACGCCGCCTGGAACACCTCAGCGTAACGGTGTGTCCGAACATCGTAATCGCACTCTATTGGATATGGTGCGATCTATGATGTCTCTTACTGATTTACCGCTATCATTTTGGGGATACACTCTAGAGACAGCTACATTCACTTTAAATAGGGCACCGTCTAAATCCTTTGAGATGACACCGTATGAATTATGGTTTGTGAAGAAACCTAAGCTGTCGTTTCTAAAAGTTTGGGGATGCGATGCTTATGTCAAGAAACTTCAACCTGAAAAGCTCGAATCCAAGTCGGAAAAATGCGTCTTCATAGGATACCCTAAGGAAACCATTGGGTATACCTTCTACCTTATATCCGAAGGCAAGATCTTTGTTGCCAAGAACGGATCCTTTCTGGAAAAAGAGTTTCTCTCGAAAGGAGTAAGTGGGAGGAAAGTAGAACTCGATGAAGTACTACCTCTTGAACCGGAAAGTAGTGCAGCTCAAGAAAATGTTCCTGTGGTGCCCACACCGACTGGAGAGGAAATTAATGATGATGATCAAGGTACTTCGGATCAAGTTGCTACTGAACTTTGTAGGTCCACAAGGACACGTTCCACACCAGAGTGGTATGGTAACCCTGTCCTGGAAATCATGTTGTTAGACAATGGTGAACCTTCGAACTATGAAGAAGCGATGGCAGGACTAGATTCCAACAAATGGCTTGAAGCCATGCAATCCGAGATAGAATCCATGTATGAAAACAAAGTATGGACTTTGACAGACTTGCTCGATGATCGGCGGGCGATAGAAAACAAATGGATCTTTAAGAAGAAGACGGACGCGGATGGTAATGTCACCATCTATAAAGCTCGACTTGTCGCTAAAGGTTATCGGGAAGTTCAAGGAGTTGACTACGATGAGACTTTCTCTCCCGTAGCGAAGCTTAAGTCCGTCCGAATCATGTTAGCAATTGCCGCATACTATGATTATGAGATATGGCAGATGGACGTCAAAACGACATTCCTTAACGGTTATCTTAAGGAAGAGCTGTATATGATGCAGCCGGAAGGTTTTGTCGATCCTAAGAATGCTAACAAAGTATGCAAGCTCTAGCGATCCATTTATGGGCTGGTGCAAGCATCTCGGAGTTGGAACATTTGCTTTGATGAGATGATCAAAGTGTTTGGGTTTATGCAGACTTATGGAGAAGCCTGTGTTTACAAGAAAGTGAGTGGGAGCGCTGTAGCATTTCTCATATTATATGTAGATGACATACTTTTGATGGGAAATGATATAGAATTCTTGGACAGCATTAAGGCCTACTTGAATAAGTGTTTTTCAATGAAGGACCTTGGAGAAGCTGCTTACATATTAGGCATCAAGATCTATAGGGATAGATCGAGACGCCTCATAGGTCTTTCACAAAGCACATACCTTGATAAGATTTTGAAGAAGTTCAAAATGAATCAGTCCAAGAAAGGGTTCTTGCCTGTATTGCAAGGTGTGAGATTGAGCTCGACTCAATGCCCGACCACGGCAAAAGATAAAGAAGAGATGAGTGTCATCCCCTATGCCTCAGCCATAGGATCTATTATGTATGCTATGCTGTGTACCAGACCTGATGTAAACCTTGCCGTAAGTTTGGTAGGAAGGTACCAAAGTAATCCCGGCAAGGAACACTGGACAGCGGTCAAGAATATCCTGAAGTACCTGAAAAGGACAAAGGACATGTTTCTCGTTTATGGAGGTGACGAAGAGCTCGTCGTAAAGGGTTACATCGATGCTAGCTTCAACACAGGTCTGGATGACTCTAAGTCACAAACCGGATACGTGTATATGTTGAATCGTGGAGCAGTAAGCTGGTGCAGTTGCAAGCAGAGCGTCGTGGCGGGATCTACATGTGAAGCGGAGTACATGGCAGCCTCGGAGGCAGCACATGAAGCAATATGGATGAAGGAGTTCATCACCGACCTAGGAGTCATACCCAATGCGTTGGGGCCAATCACTCTCTTCTGTGACAACACTGGAGCTATTTCCCTTGCCAAGGAGGACAGGTTTCACAAGAAGACCAGGCACATCAAGCGTCGTTTCAACTCCATCCATGAAAATGTTCAAGATGGAGACATAGATATTTGCAAAGTACATACGGATCTGAATGTCGCAGATCCGTTGACTAAACCTCTTCCGCGAGCAAAACATGATCAACACCAGAACTCTATGGGTGTTCGATACATCACAATGTAACTAGATTATTGACTCTAGTGCAAGTGGGAGACTGTTGGAAATATGCCCTAGAGGCAATAATAAAAGGATTATTATTATATTTCTTTGTTCATGATAGTTGTCTTCTATTCATGCTATAATTGTATTATCCAGAAATCGTAATACACGTGTGAATACTTAGACCAAAACATGTCCCTAGTGAGCCTCTAGTTGACTAGCTCATTGATCAACAGATAGTCATGGTTTCCTGACTATGGACATTGGATGTCGTTGATAACGGGATCACATCATTAGGAGAATGATGTGATGGACAAGACCCAATCCTAAGCATAGCACAAGATCGTGTAGTTCGTTTTGCTAGAGCTTTTCCTATGTCAAGTATCTCTTCCTTAGACCATGAGATCGTGTAACTCCCGGATACCGTAGGAGTGCTTTGGGTGTACCAAACATCACAGCGTAACTGGGTGACTATAAAGGTGCCCTACATGTATCTCCGAAAGTGTCTGTTGGGTTGACACGAATCGAGACTGGGATTTGTCACTCTGTATAACGGAGAGGTATCACTGGGCCCACTCGGTAGTGCATCATCATAAAGAGCTCAAAGTGACCAAGTGTCTGGTCGGGATCATGCATTACGGTACGAGTAAAGTGACTTGCCGGCAACAAGATTGAACGAGGTATTGGGATACCGACGATCGAATCTCGGGCAAGTAACATACCGTCTGACAAAGGGAATAGTATACGGGGATTGCTTGAATCCTCGACATCGTGGTTCATCTGATGAGATCATCGAGGAGTATGTGGGAGCCAACATGGGTATCCAGATCCCGCTGTTGGTTATTGACCGGAGAGCCGTCTCGGTCATGTCTGCATGTCTCCCGAACCCGTAGGGTCTACACACTTAAGGTTCGGTGATGCTAGGGTTGTATGAATATGAGTATGCAGCATACCGAAAGTTGTTCGGAGTCCCGGATGAGATCTCGGACGTCACGAGGAGTTCCGGAATGGTCCGGAGGTAAAGAATTATATATAGGAAGTGTTGTTTCGGCCATCGGGAAAGTGTCGGGGTCCACCGGTATTGTACCGGGACCACCGGAAGGGTCCCGGGGGTCCACCGGGTGGGGACACCTATCCCGGAAGGGCCCCGTGGGCTGAAGTGGGAGGGGAACCAGCCCCTAGTGGGCTGGTGCGCCCCCCCATGGGCCCCCCTGCGCCTAGGGTTGGAAACCCTAGGGTGGGGGGATACCACTTGCCTTGGGGGGCACTCCACCCCCTTGGCCGCCGCCCCCTTGGGAGATTCCCATCTCCAGGGCCGCCCCCCCAGGGGGCCTATATAAAGGAGGGGGGAGGGAGGGCAGCCGCACCCTGAGTCTTGGCGCCTCCCTCCTTCTGCTACACCTCTTCCTCCTCCCGTAGTTGCTTGGCGAAGCCCTGCCGGAGCCCTGCTACATCCACCACCACGCCGTCGTGCTGCTGGATCTTCATCAACCTCTCCTTCCCCCTTGCTGGATCAAGACGGAGGAGACGTCACGCTGACCGTACGTGTGTTGAACGCGGAGGTGTCATCCGTTCGGCGCTAGGATCTCCGGTGATAGGATCACGACGAGAACGATTACCTCAACCCAGTTCTCTTGAACGCTTCCGCATGCGATCTACAAGGGTATGTAGATGCATCTCTCTCTCTCGTTGCTAGATGAACTCATAGATGGATCTTGGTGAACGTAGGAATTTTTTTTATTTTATGCAACGTTCCCCAACAATCACGCCACCAAAATGAACCACAGACCTTGGTGCTTTGGGGTGGTCACGATGCATAATAGGTGTCCCAGATTAAAGATACCAAAGGCACGTCCACTTTATTGAAAAACTTGAAGAGATGCCTAAGTAGCAAAGCCTCATTTTGGGTGGCCAAATTAAGAACACCCAAACCTCCAAAAGACTTCGGGCGACAGACTAGATCCCAAGTAGCCAGAGATTGTCGTGGGTTATCCGTGTTACCTCTCCACAGGCACTGCCTCATGATCCGCTCCAACTGCTGTATAATGCCTTTTGGGAGAGATAAAGTGCACAAAAAATATATAGGCATGGAGCACAACACCGACTGAAGAAGTTGCAGTCTGCTCCCTTGGTTTAGTAAGCATGAAGAGGCAGATAAATGGCGCTCAATATGATCCACCAGAGGCATCAGAGCATAGATGGTCGGCCTAGAAGTTCCCATTGGCAAACCCAGATACGTGAAAGGCATCATGCCAACATCGCATCCCAGCAAAGAGGCCACTCTGACACCTTCCTCATCAGACATGTTTAAAGGAATGAGTGAAGACTTACTAAAATTAACTCGCAAACCAGTTGACTCAGCAAAAGTGACAAGCATCTCCTTGAAAGCAACGAGTTGTTCATCAATCGCAGGCAGCACAATTAATGTGTCATCAGCGTATTGTACTATTGGGTAATCATTGGAGTTTGTTGGAATTGGCAAAGAAAGGATATTCCTGGAGCACATCTCATTTACTACAGATTGTAGTAAGTCAACTGCAGTCACAAAGAGCAACGGTGAAAGGGGGTCTCCTTGACGCACTTCCGTTCTGCAGACAAAATGTTTCCCTGGCACACCGTTAAGAAGCACAGAAGAAGAACCCGATGACAAAATACTATTGATCCAACCAGTCCACCTGGCATCAAAACCCTTGGATTGCAAAATTTTGAGAATTAGATCATGCTCAATTGTATCAAATGCCTTCGTAAAATCTAGCTTGAGTAGGACAATGGCGCGCTTGGAGGCCTTGCATTGGTGTATATATTCGAAACACCAAGCTAAGCAATCTTGGATAGAACGGCACCGAAGAAAACCATATTGATTGCGGTGGATGCATCACAGAATCACATTCTGAAGCTGGTTAGCAAGTAGTTTTGTCAAAAAATTCAAGCACGTGTTGGTCAATGAGATTGGCCTAAAATCTCCGACAACTTCAAGGCTTAGCTTCTTAGGTATCAGAGTAATTAATGAGGTATTAAGACATTCTAAGTTGCACCTCCCCTCATAAAATTTCTTGACAAGTTGAATGAAATCCTCCTTTAGAATTAGCCAACACCTCTTTAAGAACAGGCCAGAGAAGCCATCGGGATCAGGGGCACGGTCCAGTGGCATGTTCTTAATGACAGCATCAATCTCGGACTCAGTGAAAGGCTGGGACAGATCTTCAAGGCCATCAACTCTTGCAATTAATGTGTCGAAGTCGAAACCCATGCGAATTCCCTTTGCATTGCCCATTCTTTGATTAAAATCTGATCAAAACATGCTCGCAAGCTGTTGGTGATCCGAGACCACATCACCATCAGCATTCTTGAGAGAAGAAATTGTGTTTCTCCTATACCTTTCCGTGGCCATGGCATGAAAAAACTTCGAGTTTTCCTCGCCAACTTTAATGCTGTGTATAGTACAACGCTGCTTCCAATAAACATACTGCCAATGTAAAATATCTTCCAAATGCAATTTCACAATTCACCTGAAATTAAACTCAGGCCTTGACAAAGACCTAATCTCCTCCAGCCCATCAAAGAATAGGATCACCTTGTTGCAATCAGAAATTAATGCTTTAAGTGTGGACAAATTCATGTGCCATTTCTTGAGAGCATACCTTAACGGTTTGAATTTAGAGGAAATATTTAGGGCAGCCGAATGTCTGGCCACTGATTTGCTCCAAACTTGTGCCACACAGTCCTAAAAACCAGGCAAGTCAATCCAAAAAATTTCAAAGCGAATTTTTTTGCCTTAGGAATCGCAGTAGCAATCGAGACAACGCATGGGACATGATCAGAGGCCGTGCGTGCAAGAGGCAGAACTAGCGTGTTAGGATGATCCGTGGTCCATGCAACTGAATTAAAAAACCAATCTATCTGTTCAAGTAAAGGGCTAGTTTGCATGTTCAACCATGTAAATTGTCGTCCTTTAATTGGTAGCTCAACGAGACCCAGGTGTCCAATCACTTCATTAAACAGAAAGATATCACTAACATTACCCCCAGGTAGGTTTCGGTTTTCCAATGACCGCGGGAAATTGAAATCTCCCAACAACAGCCAATTATCATCACAGTTGATATCAAGATTATATAACCATTGCACGAAATCATCCCGGGCCGGGCCCTGGCACGGACCATAAACAGATACGAGAGTCCAAATTTCAGAGGTATGTTTAGATTGGAATTCCATAATGATACCAAAATGCCTTGCCTCAATTAATTTCCCTTCAAAGAAGGAAGAATTCCAAATGATGATCATACCGGCCGAAGCACCCACAGAAGGCACATAGGAAAAATTATCAAAACATTGTGGGCAAAATTTCGTAATGAACCTATGATCAATATGCATGCATTTCGTTTCTTGCAGACAGACAACTGGACAACCACTTTCATCAATCTTTTTCTTAATCGCTAATTGCCGTGCTTCAGAATTAAGACCACGCACGTTCCAACACAAAACCTTCCAATCTCTAAACCCTGTCTGATTCATTACAAACCAAAATAAAAAGCAGCAGCAAAAGTAGATCATGTAATAACCTACACTTACCAACTAAACATGAGGGATATAGTCCAAACAGAAAACAGAAGAACAGATAGATGGTGTTTAAATAGGTACGCCATAAACCATAAAGCCGTCCAGTGCAACTAAACATCAGAATCCTTGCTGCTGGTGGAGGTAGAAGGAGCAGCCTAAAGCTTGTCCTTGGTGATCTTTTCTGGAGCAATGCGCAGACGTGCTCCAATACGCTGAAGCTCAGGAACTGGCGTTGGTGGAGGCACTGATTTATTCTCCTCCGGCTGAGCTGAGCTAGTTCGACGCTTCTTGAAAGAACACTGAGTCTTGCCCTGCTTGTGGCCTCTGTTTGGAGATTTATGATAGCCATCCCGTAGTGCACTTAGGCGTGCACTACGACGCACCTCAGAGTAACCCACCACCTTAGCAGATTTTGGCTTCCGGCCACGTTTGGTGTTAACTTCAGGTATCGCAGAGAATTAAAATGACTCACTGACAGGTTTAGAGAGATCATCAAAGCATAATGCCCGAGCAACAGGACTTTTAACTGGAGCAACCTGGCGTGAAAAGTAGGGTGTTGGATCTGGTGCAGGCAGCAAAGAGAAGCTGACATCATTCCCATTGAGGCAGATATCCCAAGAGCTCTTGGACAGCAGAGAACCAAGATCAGTCATGAACACACACTTTGGAATATCAGCAGAGAAAATAGCTGGCAAAAACTTGCTGAAAGTGCGCTGCCACTACATCTCTGGTGGTAGGACAGGGCCAAAAACCGTGATGACTTGACCAACATGGAGAGGCGGTTGCATCGGAATAGCAGGTTGCTGCAATATCACCAAGTGATTAACAGGCTGAGCATTAACAGAATCATCCGACACCTGGAGAATGATAGATTCCTGGGACTGATTCACATCCACCTGGTTTTCCTCCACCATCTCCTGCTGCATATTCAAATTATCTTGATTGGCCTCCTAATGATGTGGCTCATTCTCCTGCGAAGGAGGTGGCAGTTCATCCCAGCCGATCTCAGGAAATTCAGGCATAACCCAATTGTGGTTATTAAACTGCAGATGCCCAGGGAGCGGATGAGGATTGCCATTGAAGGGCATCGGATCCTCGTCCGACGGCAAGATGTCAGCAAAATTAGGAGAGAAGATGTATATTGGAGCAGTCCAAGAAATACGAGAACTTCCAAAATCTGCAAACTCCTGATAGACCACATCATGCGACACTAATGTCGTTGCCGGAAAAGAAACGTACGCCAGGGTACAAACAAGTAATGGGTCATCCTGATGCCAATGATGGAAGCGGCCAAAGGTACTGATTGCATCAGCAATATACTGCATACACCTATAATCCAGGGGAATTCCAACAATCATAACCCAACCCCTACGAAAACCCTGGATAGCTCTGAAATTGATTCCTTCATCATGCGGCACGAATCTGACAAATCTATCAATATCCAGCTCAAATGGGGGGTGATCTACCAGAGCCTGCCTAGCAATAGGACTACGGAAACGGAACAACCCTACTCCTTGGATCCAGGGCTGAGCATCAAGAACAGCGCGGCCAAGATTGTTAACAATATAATCACTGACCATATTTATGAAGATAGCAACTTCTTCAGGCATAGGAGCTGGTTCAACGATGGCAATGGCGTATTCCTCATGTTGACGATCCGGAGCCACAGCAGGAGAGAAGAAGGTGCGCGGAAGCCGCCGCGGCCCACCATCGATGATCTCGAACCCCGTCGGGATGAGAGGCGTGGGGTCGAGGGCGAAGGTAGCCATAGCTGAGTGCTGCGAAGAAGCTGGAAGTGTCGGAGCCGCGTCGGATAATGACGAGGCTAAGCAGGTCAATGGTGGCGATGTAGGTGGTGGTGGTGTGATGGGTGGTGGCTCGGCAGGCAATGGCGGAGGCGATGTTGGTGTTGCAGGCGCGATGGGACTTGGCAGAGACCCAGCTTGGCTAGCAGCGAGGGAAACCGAGGCGTCAGGCGAGGAAATCTCAGCTGACCGGTCCGGGGAATTTGGATTGACCCTCGGGACCCACTTGTAAGTCGGGGAATGCACAGCGTCGAAGCATCGTCTTGCACGATGGCCCAGGTGAAAGCATCTACGACATCGAATTGGATTGGTGCACGAATTGGTGTAGTGTAGCATCGATAAACAATTCTGACATTTCCAAACCTTGAACACAATATCATCAATGAGATCATTAAATTGAGCAGCCTCCTCAGAAATATTCGGAAGATGGTCATCCATAACAGCCGTGGGAGAAATTCCAACTGTGGCAACGGAAAAATCCAAAAGATCCTGAGACGGTTGGGCCATAACAGGCTGGGCCGTGGCAGATTCGACCAAGGCTGGAGAACCATTGTGGGCAATGGAGCCATGATGGGCTTGGGGCCCCAACTGAGCCATGCAACCATGTTGGGCTGGAGAATCCGGTGCAACACAATCATGTGTGACAGAACCATGTGGTGCATGCTCAAATTGAAACAACTTGGTGGGTGCAGATCCGGAACTGACGGCGGTGTTCCTGGCCGGGATGTTGATCGTCCCGAAAGATATGGATGGCATCGCCACCGTCCATCGGAGATCAGTCGTCGGCAGTGAGGGAAAGATCAATTTTTCACGTGGATGCACGACGTAGCCGGCCTCCGAAACCGTATCAACACATGACTGAGAAGCATGGTATCTATAACCCTTGCATACAGGATATTGCTGGAACGTGGCAAAAGAAAGTTTCTTCCTGAAAGATGAACTTGATCTAAACGAAGATTTAGCCGGGGGTTTATGCATGGCTAGCAACCCCAAAGTGGAACGCTTCTTAGAAGGACTCACTAGGATCCACTCAGCGTCGCACTCTTTTTCCAGATCTTAAACTCACGGATCCAGTTAGGGCCACCATTCCCCCAAAGATGAAAATAACACTTGAATTGTGGACACGCAAATGATCTCAACTGGAGAATCCAGAGGCCAACTTGCTTGCAAGAGACAAAAAAGGAGAATACCTTGTCTCGAATGATTTGTACCGAAAATTCAATCGCCAAACCCCCAATCGCTGATTCCAAGGCAGCCGCCACAGAATCATCATTAAGACAGAATATATGTCGGCTGAAAGACACCACCATAATGAAATGGCCCATGTCATCCGTATAATGAATAGATCTCCCACAATGATTGAAAACCTTGTCCGCAAAGATGGCACCCGCCGAGAAATCCAAGTCCAACGTTGATCCACCAGAAGAACCCATATGAAATGGGTATAGCCGTATAGATCAGGAGCCGCCGGAGCAGATGGGCGGAGGGGAATCACAAATCACTGGCTAGAAGAGTAGATCGCCGGAAAACCTAGGCCAGAGGTGGGAGGGGTGGGTGGGTGGGTGGAGAGCCATCTCCCTGAACTCCGTATGTCAATATGCTCGCCTTACTCAATTCAAGTTGACAATGCTAGTGATGAAAACTATGATGAAACTGTTATTATTCATGCTAATCAAGATGAAACTAATGACAACGATAAGAAGGAGATTGAGCGTCTAATTAAAGAACTAAACACTCTTAAGTTAGCTCATGAAACTACTTTAGAAGATCATCGAGAACTTTTAAAAACTCATGAGAAGCTACGCTTCGAGAATCTCAACCTATAGCAAGAACATGGGTTCTTAAAAGCCATCAATGATGATCTTCGGAAGAAAAGTTCTTCTTACATTGACAAGCGTTTACTCTTGTCTACTTACATGCCACAAGTAAAATCTAGCAACAAGAGTAAGAAAGATTCTTCTTCTAGTAGTAACAATAATCATGCTAAATCCAATATTGTTGCTTCTAGTAGTTCTCTTGATTCCACTAATGATTCTCTTAGCCAAGTTACACTTGAGCAAGAAAATAGCTTATTGAAGGTAATTATAGAGAAAGGTGATTACAAGAGCCTTGCCGGAAGTAAGAAATTTGAGGAAATTGTACGCAAGCAAGGAAGGCACCAGAAGAATCAAGTGTTGGTTATGAACGAACGTTCATTGCCAATGGAGTTGAGTGGGAAGAATATCAATACCCCAAGACGAAGTTTGTTCCTCAATAAGAAAAGTATGATCCTACATCCTTCATGGGGACACAAGCTCAAGATTATCTTCCACCACAAGACCACAAGCTAAAAGGCAAGGACAAGCTTCAAGAGGAGATTGATGCATTTGAAGAAGCTCCAAAGGCCTTGGTCAAGTGGGTTGCCAAGTCTACCTCAAGTTCTACTTCATCAAATACATCTACAATCCCAAGGATTCCCATCAAGATGATGTGGATCCCGAAGAAGAAGAACTAGAGAGTTCTTGAGGGTGACTCCACCAACATACTTCACTCATATTCATATTGGCAAGAACAAGTGCAATCAACTTCCACATCTTGCACTAGTTCAAGGAGTCACAAACCCTCTTGATAGTAAGTCAAGGGACAAGGTAACCTATTGTTGTCATAGACATCATCTCTTGTGTACTTCACTCTGTGTTTATGGATATCCTTGTGTGTTCCTTGTCGGACTAACCCATGTAGGTATTGAAATTGCAACTCACTCCAATGGATGGCTTCAAATAATCTACATCAACATTGAACATCCACATCTTCAACATCTGCATGAAGTCATCATCGACAAAACTAAGGTTAGTTCATCCCTCTAAAAGGGGATATCACATCTAGGGGCAGCTTTCCTCTAAGAATTGAGCTAAAGCAACTCTAATGATGTGAACACAACAATTCTTTATGTAAAAGTGGTAACCCCACTTGTGCTTAAACGATTAGTATGACCTATGATGAAATGTTCTCGTTTGACTCCTAAGTCAATATACTCATATATAGATGACCTAGTCATCGCCAATTGCTTGATAGATGCTAGAGAGTTTGCCACATATTTCATTTGCTATCTTATTGTGTGAGCATGTTGGTTGCATAATTTTCTCCATTCGAGGACCTCCATTTGATGCTTTGATTGTTTGGTCTTTTTCTTTTGCCAAATGGATGGACAAGAATGCCTAGGTACTCCCTCTAGCTATCTATGCTTTTCTCGTCTCAAACTCTATTCATGCTACATCACAAAGTTTGATCAAGTCAGATTCAAACCATTTGGGTGAGGAGCACTTGGAGCCACCGATTCGTCATAGACTTAAACTTCGAAAACCTCTTGATGTATTTTGGTCTGACCAATTCATTACTTTTGGTCATACCGAGTTCTTTAAGTAGATCTAGGTTTCAATCTCAGCGCAACCGATTTGAACACTTCGGTCTCACCGAGTTGAAGTAACCGCTTGCGATTCTGCATCTCGGTGCCACCGAGTTGTTCCACGCGGTCACAGCAACAGGGTCTAGATATATATACCGACGGGTCGATTTTTTGGAAACTTCTCCGAAACACTTCGCCCGTGTTGTCCAGCTCTGTCGACTCGAGGTCTCTAGATTGTCGCCTCCGTCGCCAACAACCCCCTGCCGCACATCTCCGCCAAGTTAGGGTATGAGTTCAACCCTATGTGCAATATTTTCATCTGATTCCTGCACTTAGGTCAATGCCTTGAATCTTACAAAGTTTGAAACACTTGTATCCAATAAAAAACCTCATTAGATTAGTTTTGATTCCAAAACTTAGGGTTAGGTTTCCGCCAAATTCATCTCGGACCGACCTAGTTGTAGAAATCGGTCTCACCAATTTTGCCCAAGCCATAGAACTTGTGAGTTTTGGTCTGACCGAATCTTGCAAATCTGTGTGATCGAGTTCAGATCTCTGTGAAACCCTAGCGGTCTCGGAGTCACCGAACTGTGTCTCGGTCTGACCGATGTCACCAGTTTAGACTCTGAACATTCCTTTGGTGTCACCAAGTTCAACAAATGGTAGCTCGTAAATGCCTTCTGTATAAAACTAAAACTAAGTTTTTGGCTCATTTGTTTTGCAAATTCTCTACACTTTGTGATGCTCATCCACTCTGTCTCATCTATATCTATTCACAGGGTCAGCCTTCAGCTTTGAGCAATGTCTGACACCAGTGACAGCCAGAATCAGTCTGAGGAACAGGTTCAGATGAGTGAGGGCACTAGTCCCTCTAAGAGCAGTTATGATGATGGGAGCAGAAGCACTCCCAGCAACCTGCCAAAAGTTGCAACTAGGCAGAGGAAGAAGAAGACATCAAATTCTAAGGATGAAGATTTCAAGATTGCTGAGGAAGTCTCTTCCAAAAGGAAAGGAGATAAGAAAGAGCTTGGAACTGTTGCTAACACCAAGCCAGGGATGAAGAAGAAAGCTCCTGCTAGAAGAGTTCCTATGTCCAAAGCCAGAGCCTCAACCCAAGAAACCATGGAGTTCACACCTGAACCAAAAGAGGCTGGTGAGGGCAAGAAGAGGAAGGAGAGGGTCAAAAAGACCATGGCCAGAGTTATTGGGAAATCTTCTATGATCAGAGACGCAGATGAGGAAGAAGAGCAAGATGCACCTCCTGCAAAATCTCAGAAGTTGATGGGGGATGCAATCAGATTAGGGGCTGCTCCATCAAAGGCCAAGACTGCCCCCAAGGCTGCTGCTCAAGCCCCCAAGAGATCCACCAGGAACATTCGAGCAGCTATGAAGAACAAGCCCCAGTGCCTAAAGTGGAAGAAGAAGAGGAAGGGCAATTTCTTAGGAAGTTGAAGCCTAAGATTCCTGACTCTCCATTTTCATTTTAGTGATCCAAGATCACATTGAGTCCATAGGAAAAGCCAATACTATTAAAAGGGGATGAAGTGTTGCTTAAATGGCTTGCTTGCTCAAAATGCTTAGTGATATGCTCCAAAAACCCTCAACCACTTTCTCATTTCCACATATGTCCTAAACCTAAAGTCAAACTCGGTCCCTCCGATTTGATCTATCCGGCGCCACCGAGTTCACTTGACATAGCCATATCCATAAACCCTAATCAGTTTGGTCTTACCGATAGGGATCTCGGTCTCACCGAGATGGGATTGCAAACTCTTTGTTTCCCTTCGTAACATTTTGATCTAACCAAGATGAGCGATCGGTCCCACCGAGTTCACAGTGCAAACTCTCTCTTTCCTTTTGTAACGTTTCGTTCTAACCGAGATGAGCGATCGGTCCCACCGAGTTTGCTTGACCAAGTCTCTATTTCCATATTACAGAAGTCGGTCTCACCGAGTTCACGTGATCGGTCTCACCGAGATGAGGTTTTGGCCTAACCCTAGCGCATCGGTCTCACCGAGTTGATGTTGTCGGTCCCACCGAAAAGCCTAACATTCACATTTTGAACTAGGTCGGTCTCACCAAGTTTCACTATTCAGTCCCACCGAGTTTGGTAAAATATGTGTAATGGTTAGATTTTGTGTGGAGGCTATATATACCCCTCCACCCCCTTCTCCATTTGAGATAGAGCCATCAGAACGTGCCTACACTTCCACTACTCATTTTCTGAGAGAGAACCACCTACTCATGTGTTGAGACCAGGACATTCCAATCCAACCACAAGCATCTTGATCTCTAGCCTTCCCCAAGTTGCTTTCCCCTCGAATCATCTTCCCACCATAGCCAAATCTGTGAGAGAGAGTTCAATGTTGGGGAGACTATCATTTGAAGCACAAGAGCAAGGAGTTCATCATCATCACACCATCTATTACCTTTTGGAGAGTGGTGTCTCCTAGATTGGTTAGGTGTAACTTGGGAGCCTCCGTCAAGATTGTGGAGTTGAACCAAGGAGTTTGTAAGGGCAAGGAGATCGCCTACTTCGTGAAGATCTACCCAAGTGAGGCAAGTCCGTCGTGGGCGATGGCCATGGTTGGATAGACAAGGTTGCTTCTTCATGGACCCTTCGTGGATGTACGATAGAACCACCTATCGAAACCATGCCAAAATCTCCATGTGCACATTGCGTTTGCTCCCTCCAAACTCCTCCCCTTTACCTTCATATGCGATGATTTACTTTCCGCTGCTATACTCTTAGAATTGCATGTGTAGGTTGATTGCTTGACTAGTGCTAAGTTGCTAAAATCTACCAAGATATAAAAATGGGAAAATGCTAGATTTTTATGTGGTCAAGTAGTCTAATCACCCCCCTCTATACATACTTTTGATCCTACAAGTGGTATGAGAGCTTCCGTCTCCATTTGCCTTGATTTCCATAGCTTTGGTGATCATAGCCTTGGTTTCACAACCTAGAAGAGTATGGCGTCTAGCGAGGGAAATTACCACCGTAGAGGTCCTTACTTTGATGGTACTAATTTTGCTAGTTGGAAGCATAAGATGAAAATGCATATTCTTGGACATAACCCCGCCGTTTGGGCTATTGTGTATATTGGCTTGCAAGGTGAATTCTTCGATAGGAGAGAACCAAATCGTGAAGCAACTGCGGAAGAGTTGAAGATGTTGCAATACAAGCTTGCGATATCCTCTTCAATGGATTGTGCCCCAAAGAATTCAACAAAATCAGCCGTCATGAGAATGCAAAGGAAATTTGGGATACTTTGATTGATATGCACAAAGGTACCGAGTCTGTCAAGGAGTCCAAGTTGGATGTGCTTCAAAGTCAACTTGACAAGTTAAAAATGAAGGATGGTGAAGGTGTCGCTGAAATATACTCTAGGCTTGCTCTCATCACAAATGAGATTGCCGGCTTAGGAAGTGAAGAGATGACTGACAGATTCATCATCAAGAAGATCCTAAGAGCCTTGGATGTAAAATATGATACCGTGTGCACATTGATCCCAATGATGTCCAATTACAAAGATCTCAAGCCAACAGAAGTCATTGGAAGAATTGTTGCTCATGAGATGTCACTCAAGGATAAAGAAGAGCTTCATGACCAGTCTAGTGGTGCTTATAAAGCCTCATGTGATGCTCCTGCCATATCAAGTGAAAAAAAAGTCTTCAATGAGGAATTGAGCTTAATGGTGAAGAACTTCAACAAATTCTACAAGAGTAGAAACAAAGAGAGAAGCTCCAAGTCAAGATCCTACCATGACAAAAGATCTTCTAGTGTGAGAGAAATTGCTACAATTGTGGAAGACCCAGGCACTACTCCAATGAGTGTACGGCTCCCTACAAAAGAAGAGAAGACTCACCTAAAAGAAGAAGTAGAAGAGAAGAATCACCTCCAAGAGAGAGAATGAGTAGAGATGATCGTTACGAACGAAGAACCTCTCGCAAAAGCAATGATTCAGAAAGGAAGGACAAGTCATCAAAGAGATACACAAAACGAAGACATCAAGCTCATGTTGGCGAATGGGTATCCGGTTCTGACTCCGACCACTACTCCAAGAGAAGTTATCACTCCGACTCCGAATATACTCAAGATGAAGGTGCTGCCGGTATTGCACTTGTGTCAACCAACTCCAATGACATATTTGACTCACCAAATGAAGGAATTGGAAGATGCTTCATGGATAAAGGCCCCAAGGTATCACACCCTGAGTATATTGATTTCAATAGTGATGAAGATGATTTGCTAGGTGATGAAGAGTTACTTGTTTTTTTTACATTGACAAGCGTTTACTCTTGTCTACTTACATGCCACAAGTAAAATCTAGCAACAAGAGTAAGAAAGATTCTTCTTCTAGTAGTAACAATAATCATGCTAAATCCAATACTATTACTTCTAGTAGTTCTCTTGATTCCATTAATGATTCTCTTAGCCAAGTTACACTTGAGCAAGAAAATAGCTTATTGAAGGTAATTATAGAGAAAGGTGTTTACAAGAGCCTTGCCGGAAGTAAGAAATTTGAGGAAATTGTACGCAAGTAAGGAAGGCACCGGAAGAATCAAGGTGTTGGTTATGAACGAATGTTCAATGCCAATGGAGTTGAGGGGGAAGAAGATCAATACCCCAAGACAAAGTTTGTTCCTCAACAAGAGAAGTATGATCCTACTTCCTTCAAGGGGACACAAGCTCAAGATTATCTTCCACCACTAGACCACAAGCTAAAAGGCAAGGACAAGATTCAACAAGATATTGATGCATTTAAAGAAGCTCCAAAGGCCTTGGTCAAGTGGGTTGCCAAGTCTACCTCCAGTTCTACTTCATCAAGTACATCTACAATCCCAAGGATTCCCATCAAGATGATGTGGATCCCTAAGAATAAGAACTAGAGAGTTCTTGAGGGTGACTCCGCCAACATACTTCACTCATATTCATATTGGCAAGAACAAGTGCAAGCAACTTCCACATCTTGCACTAGTTCAAGGAGTCACAAACCCTCTTGATAGTAAGTCAAGGGACAAGGTAACCTATTGTTGTCATAGACATCATCTTGTGTGTACTTCACTCTATGTTTATGGATATCCTTGTGCGTTCCTTGTGGGACTAACCCATGGAGGTATTGAAAGTGCAAATCACTCCAATGGATGGCTCCAAATGATCTACATCAACATTGAGCATCCACATCTTCAACATCTACATGAAGTCATCATCGACAAAACCCAAGGTTAGTTCATCCCTCTAAAAGGGGATATCACATCTAGGGGGAGCTTTGCTCTAAGAATTGAACTAAAGCAACTCGAATGATGTGAATACAACAATGCTTTATGTAAAAGAGGTAACCCCACTTGTGCTTAAATGATTAGTATGACCTATGATGAAATGTTCTCGTTTGACTCCTAAGTCGATCTACTCATATATAGATGATCTAGTCATCGCCAATTGCTTGATAGATGCTAGTGAGTTTGTGCAAGCTTTGCCACATATTTCATTTGCTATCTTATTGTGTGAGCATGTTGGTTGCATAATTTTCTCCATTCAAGGACCTCCATTTGATGCTTTGATAGTTTGGTCTTTTTCTTTTGCCAAATGGATGGACAAGAATGCCTAAGTACTCCCTCTTGCTATCTATGCTTTTCTCATCTCAAACTCTATTCATGCTACATCATAAAGTTTGATCAAGTCAGATTCAAACCCTTTGGGTGTGGAGCACTCGGAGCCACCTGTTTGTCCTAGACTTAAACTTCCAAAACCTCTTGATGTATTTTGGTCTGATCGATTCATTAGTTTCTGTCATACCGAGTTCTTAAAGTTGATCTAGGTTTCAATCTCGGCGCAACCGATTTGAACACTTTGGTCTCACCGAGTTGCAGTAACCGCTTGCGATTCTGCATCTCGGTGCCACCGAGTTGTTCCACTCGGTCACACCGACAGGGTCTGGATATATATACCGACGGGTCGAAATATTGGAAATTTCTCCGAAACACTTCGTCCGCGTTGTCCAGCTCTGCCGACTCGAGGTCTCTAGATCGTTACCTCCGTCGCCAGCAACCCCATGCCGTTGGTCTCCGCCGCCGTCAATGGATTCTCCTCCACCGTTGTCGCCGTAGAGAGTGATACGCCTCCAACGTATCTATAATTTTTTATTGTTCCATGCTATTATATTACCTGTTTTGGATATTTATGGGCTTTACTTTACACTTTTATATCATTTTTGGGACCAACCTACTAACCGGAGGCCCAGCCTGTATTGCTGTTTTTTTTTGCCTATTTCAGTATTTCAAAGAAAAGGAATATCAAACGGAGTCCAAACGGAATGAAACCTTCGGGAGCGATCTTTTTGGAACAAACGCAATCCAGAGGACTTGGAGTGTAAGTCAAGAAGCAATCAAGGAGGCCACGATGGTGGAGGGCGCGCCCCTTTGTCTTGTGGCCCCTCGGGCGTCCACCGACGAACTTCTTCCTCCTATATATACCCACGTACCCCAAAAACATCAGAGGCGACCACGAAAAACTATTTCCACCACCGTAACCTTCTGTATCCATGAGATCCCATCTTGGAGCCTTCGTCAGTGCTCCGCCGGAGGGGGGATCGACCATGGAGGGCTTCTACATCAACACCATAGCCTCTCCGATGAGTTGTGAGTAGTTTACCACACACCTTCGGGTCCATAGTTATTAGCTAGATGTCTTCTTCTCTCTCTTTGGATCTCAATACCATGTTCTCCTTGATCTTCTTGGAGATCTATTTGACGTAACTCTTTTTGCGGTGTGTTTGTCGAGATCCGATGAATTGTGGGTTTATGATTAAGTTTATCTATGAGAAATATTTGAATCTCCTCTGAATTCTTTTATATGTGATTAAGTTATCTTTTCAAGTCTCTTCGAACTATCAGTTTGGTTTGGCCTACTAGATTGATCTTTCTTGCAATGGGAGAAGTGCTTAGCTTTGGGTTCAATCTTGCGGTGTCCTTTCCCAGTGACAGCAGGGTCAGCAAGGCACGTATTGTATTGTTGCCATCGAGGATAAAAAGATGGAGTTTATATCATATTGCATGAGTTTATCCCTCTATATCATGTCATCTTTCTTAATGCGTTACTCTGTTCTTTATGAACTTAATACTCTAAATGCATGCTGGATAGCGGTCGATGTGTGGAGTAATAGTAGTAGATGCAGGTAGGAGTCGGTCTACTTGTCACGGACGTGATGCCTATATACATGATCATGCCTAGATAATCTCATAATTATTCGCTTTTCTATCAATTTCTCGACAGTAATTTGTTCACCCACCGTAATAATTATGCTATCTTGAGAGAAAGCACTAGTGAAACCTATGGCCCCCGGGTCTATCTCTTATCATATAAGCTTGCTATTTACTTTTATTTGCATCTTTACTTTTCCAATCTATATTATAAAATACCAAAAATATATTTATCTTATCATATTATCTCTATCAGATCTCACTTTCGCAAGTGGCCGTGAAGGGATTGACAACCCCTTTATTGCGTTGGTTGCGAGTTCTTGTTTGTTTATGTAGGTGCATGGGACTTGTGAGGAGTCTCCTACTGGATTGATACCTTGGTTCTCAAAAACCGAGGGAAATACTTATGCTACTATTGCTGCATCACCCTTTCCTCTTCAAGGAAAACCAACGCAAGCTCAAGATGTAGCAAGAAGGATTTCTGGTGCCGTTGTCGGGTAGGTCTTCGCTCAAGTCAAGACAACCAAGTACCCATCACAAACTCATCTCCCTCGCATTTACATTATTTGCCATTTGCCTCTTGTTTTCCTCTCCCCCACTTCACCCTTGCCGTTTTATTCGCCCTATCTTTCCCAATCTCCTCTCTCTTTTGCTTGCCTATCTGTTTGCTTGTGCTTGTTGCTATGGCTAGTCCTCCTATCTCTGTTATTACTCCCGACCATGAAATTCTTAATTTTAAGCAAAGGGAGGGAGAAAATCTAAAAGATGCTTGGCATAGAATTTGCAACGCCCAAAATAGATCTACTAGGAAGCCTTCTACTTCCGTTCTTCTTCGCAATTTTTATGTGGGCATTACCCCTTGGAATAGATGCATCCTTGATACCATTACCGGAGGGAATTTCTTGGATAGTCATACTTTTGATGCTTATAATGCTATGCTAGATTTGTTTGGTCCACCTCCTATTTTGGTTAATGGAACTATTTTAACTTTAGAACATTCGATGCAAAGGCTTGAAATTATTGAAAATAAAATTGCCACTGTTGAGTTAATTGAAAATTTGGATAAAAAGATCCACAACCAAATTACCCAATATGGATCTAAGGTTGGGACTACTCTGAAAATTCTTAAAGAAAAGGAACCTATAGTTAATGAAATAATAGAACAAGATTCTACAAGAATTGGTAAACTTGAGGATATAATTACTAACTTAGGGTCTACCTTTTCATCTATGAAAAATAGTTCAACTCCTCCTATTAAATTTGGCAAATTAATGTATGTCCCTAAAAATAAGGGTGAATCTTCTAGTAAGTAAAATGCGGATCTCAAATCCATAAGTGTTCATCCTAATTTTTCCACTATCATAAAGGAACATTTTGCTTCAAATGAATGTCTTGATTTCTTGCCTAGGAGCCTAATCATTACTAAAAAGAAAGAAACTCCTAAAAATTATGGGTGCTCTATTGAAGAATCAAGTGCCAAATATTGCACAACTTAGATCCATCCTCGCTTTTATGCCTAGCTAGGGGCGTGAAATGATAGCGCTAGTTGGGAGGAAACCCAATTTTCCTTGTGTTTTTTGTTTTTGTTTCTGTTCAGTAATAAATTTTGCATCTACCTTCTGTTTAGACGTGTCTCCATGTTTTATTTAGTGTTTGTGCCAAGTAGAATCTATAGGATAACCAATGGTGATAGTTAATTTGATTCTGCTGAAAAACCGAAACTTTGCGCTCACGAGAAACAATTCAATAAATCACAGAAACGTGATTTTGCGTTGATTCTTTTTGCTGTAGATCAATAGACAAATTTCCTAAGACGTCCTATTTTTGTAGGATTTTTAGAGTTCCATAAGTATTCTAAAGTTACAGATTGCTACAGACTGTTCTGTTTTTGACAGATTCTGCTTTTCGTGTGTTGTTTGCTTATTTTGATGCATCTATGGCTAGTATGTAAGGGTATGAACCATAAAGAACTTGGAATACAGTAGGTTTAACACAAATATAAAAAAGAATGAGTTCATTAGAGTACCTTATGTGGTGGTTTTTCTTTCTTTCACTAACGGAGCTTATGAGATTTCCTATTGAGTTTTGTGTTGTGAAGTTTTCATGTTTTGGGTAAAGATTTGATGGACTATGGAATAAGGAGTGGCAAGAGCCTAAGATTGGGGATGCCCATGGCACCCCAAGATATTCAAGAATAGCCAAAAGCCTAAGCTTGGGGATGCCCCTGAAGGCATCCCCTCTTTCGTCTACGTTTATCAGTAACTTTACTTGGAGCTATATTTTTATTCGCCACATGATATGTGTTTTGCTTGGAGCGTCTTGTATGATATTTGTCTTTGCCTTTTAGTTTACCACAATCATCCTTGCTGTACACACCTTTTGGGAGAATCCCACTTGATTAAAATTTATTAGAATACTCTATGTGCTTCACTTATATCTATTGAGCTAGATAGTTTTTGCTCTAGTGCTTCACTTATATCTTTTAGAGCACGGCGGTGGCTTAATTTTGAAGAAATTGTTGATCTCTCATGCTTAACTTATATTATTTTGAGAGTCTTTTAGAACAACATGGTATTTGCTATGGTTATAAATTTGGTCCTAGAATGATGAGCATCCAAGTTGGGTATAATAAAAACTATCATAGAAAGTGCATTAAACACTAGGACCAATTTGATGCTTGATAATTGTTTTGAGATATAAAGGTGGTAATGTTAGAGTCATGCTAGTAGCTAATTATGAAATTGAGAAATACTTGTGCTAAAGTTAGCAAGTCCCATAACATGCATGTATGGTAAAAGTTGTGTGACAAATTTGTTGCATGAGGTACTCTTTTGATTGTCTTCCTTATGAGTGGCAGCCGGGGACGAGCGATGGTCTTTTCCTACCAATCTAACCCTCTAGGGGCATGCGTAGTAGTACTTTGCTTCGAGGGCTAAGTAGACTTTTGCAATAAGTATATGAGTTCTTTATGATTAATGTGAGTCCATGGATATACGCACACTCACCCTTCCACTTTGCTAGCCTCTATTGTGTCTCGCAAATTTCGCTGGTATCATGCACCCATTATTTACCTTCCTCAAAACATCCACCATACCTACCTTTTATGTCATTTCCATAGCCGTTCCGAGATATATTGCCATGCAACTTTCCACCGTTCCGTTATTATGACACGCTCCATCATTGTCATATTGCTCATTGCATGATCATGTAGTTGACATTGTATTTGTGGCAAAGCCACCCTCATAATTTTCATACATGTCACTCTTGATTCATTGCATATCCCGGTACACCGCCGGAGGCATTCATATAGAGTCATATTTTGTGTTGCGTTGTAATTCTCGAGTTGTAAATTAATAAAAGTGTGATGATCTTCATTATTAGAGCATCGTCCCAAGTGAGGAAAGGATGATGAAGACTATGATTCCACCGCAAGTCGGGATGAGACTTTGGACTTTATAAAAATAAAAGAGGCCAAAGAAGCCCATAAAAAAAGAGGCCAAAGAAGCCCACCAAATAAAAAAAGAAAATAGAAAAGAAAAAAAGGAAAAAAAAGAGAGAAAAAGAAAAAAAATGAAAAGAGAGAAAAAGAGAGAAGGGACAATGCTACTATCTCTTTTCCACACTTGTGCTTCAAAATAGCACCATGATGGGCTTCCTCAAATGCCCTAGGTCTTCGCGAGCAAGCAAGTTGGATGCACACCCACTTAGTTTCTTTTGTTGAGATTTCATACATTTATAGCTCTAGTGCATCCGTTGCATGGCAATCCCTACTCACTCACATTGATATCTATTGATGGGCATCTCCATAGCCCGTTGATACGCCTAGTTGATGTGAGACTATCTTCTCCCTTTTTTTGTCCTCACAACCACCACCATATACCACCATAGTGCTATGTCCATGGCTTGCGCTCATGTATTGCATAAGAGTTGAAAAAGCTTAAGCGCTTTAAAAACTATGAACCAATTGCTTGGCTCGTTATCGGGGTTGTGCATGATGGGAGTATTTTGTGTAATGAAAATGAAGCATGGCCTAACTATATGATTTTGTAGGGATAAGCTTTCTTTGGCTATGCTATTTCGATAGGACATGATTATTTGTTAGTATGATTTGAGTATTACTATGTTTTATGTTTTATAAGCTTTTATCTTGAATCATTTGGATCTAAACAATCATGCCACAATAAAGAAAATTACATTCAGAATTATGCTAGGTAGCATTCCACATCAAAAATTCTGTTTTTATCATTTACCTACTCGAGGACGAGCAGGAATTAAGCTTGGGGATGCTTGATACGTCTCCAATGTATCTATAATTTTTTATTGTTCCATGCTATTATATTACCTGTTTTGGATGTTTATGGGCTTTACTTTACACTTTTGTATCATTTTGGGACTAACCTACTAACTGGAGGCCCAGCCCGTATTGCTATTTTTTTTCCTGTTTCAGTATTTCGAAGAAAAGGAACATCAAACGGAGTCCAAACGGAATGAAACCTTCAGGAGTGATCTTTTTGGAACAAACGCAATCGAGAGGACTTGGAGTGCAAGTCAAGAAGCAATCGAGGAGGCCACGAGGGTGGAGGGCGCCCCCCTACTGGGCGCGCCCCCTATCTTGTGGGCCCCTCGGGCTTCCACTGATGTACTTATTCCTCCTATATATACCCACGTACCACGAAAACATCAGAGGCAACCATGAAAAACTATTTCACCACCGTAACCTTCTGTATCCGCGAGATCCCATCCTGGAGCCTTCGCCGGTGCTCCACCGGAGGGGGAATCGACCATGGAGGGCTTCTACATCAACACCATAGCCTCTCCGATGAGTTGTGAGTAGTTTACCATAGACCTTAGGGTCCATAGTTATTAGCTAGATGGCTTCTTCTCTCTCTTTGGATCTCAATACCATGTTCTCCTTGATCTTCTTGTAGATCTATTCGATGTGACTCTTTTTGCGGTGTGTTTGTCGAGATTCGATGAATTGTGGGTTTATGATTAAGTTTATCTATGAGAAATATTTGAATCTCCTCTGAATTATTTTATGTGTGATTAAGTTATATTTGCAAGTCTCTTCGAATTATCAGTTTGGTTTGGCCTACTAGATTGATCTTTCTTGCAATGGGAGAAGTGCTTAGCTTTGGGTTCAATCTTATGGTGTCCTTTCCCAGTGACAGCAGGGGCAGCAAGTCACGTATTGTATTGTTGCCATCGAGGATAAAAAGATGGGGTTTATATCATATTTCATGAGTTTATCCCTCTACATCATGTCATCTTTCTTAATGTGTTACTCCATTCTTTATGAACTTAATACTCTAGATGCATGCTGGATAGCTGTCGATCTGTGGAGTAATAGCAGTAGATGCGGCAGGAGTTGGTCCACTTGTCACGGACGCCATGCCTATATACATGATCATGCCTAGATAATCTCATAATTATTCACTTTTCTATCAATTGCTCGACAGTAATTTGTTCACCCACCGTAATAATTATGCTATCTTGAGAGAAGCCGCTAGTGAAACATATGTCCCCCGGGTCTATCTCTTATCATATAAGCTTGCTATTTACTTTTAATTGCATCTTTACTTTTCGAATCTATATTATAAAATACCAAAAATATATTTATCTTATCATATTATCTCTATCAGATATCACTTTCGCAAGTGGTCGTGAAGGGATTGACAACCCCTTTATTGTGTTGGTTGCGAGTTCTTGTTTGTTGGTGTAGGTGCGTGGGACTTGTGTGGAGTCTCCTACTGGATTGATACCCTTGTTCTAAAAAACTGAGGGAAATACTTACGCTACTATTGCTGCATCACCCTTTCCTCTTCAAGGAAAACCAACGCAAGCTCAAGATGTTGCAGCGAGCTCACCGCCAAGTTAGGGTATGAGCTCAACCCTATGTGCAATATTGTCATCTGATTCCTGCACTTAGGTCAATGCCATGAATCTTACCAAGTTTGAAACACTTGTATCCAATAAAAAACGTCATTAGATTAGATTTGATTTGAAAACTTAGGGTTAGGTTTCCGCCGAATTCATCTCGGACCGACCGAGTTGTAGAAATCGGTCTCACCGATTTGGCCCACGCCATAGCACTTGTGAGTTTCGGTCTGACCGAATCTTGTAAATCGGTGTGACCGAGTTCATATCTCTGTGAAACTCTAGCAGTCTCAGAGTCACCGAACTGTGTCTCGGTATGACCGATGTCACCAGTTTAGACTCTGAACATTCCTTTGGTGTCACCAAGTTCAACAAATGGTAGCTCATAAATGCCTTCTGTATAAAACTAAAACTAAGTTTTTGGCTCATTTGTTTTGCAAATTCTCTACACTTTGTGATGCTCATCCACTCTGTCTCATCTATATCTATTCACAGGGTCATCCTTCAGCTTTGAGCAATGTCTGACACCAGTGACAACCAAAACCAGTCTGAGGAACAAGTTCAGATGAGTGAGGGCACTAGTCCCTCTGAGAGCAGTTATGATGATGGGAGTAGAAGCACTCCCAGCAACCTGCCAAAAGTTGCAACTAGGCAGATGAAGAAGAAGACATCAAATTCTGAGGATGAAGATTACAAGATTGATGAGGAAGTCTCATCCAAAAGGAAAGGGGACAAGAAAGAGCTAGGAACTGCTGCTAACACCAAGCCAGGGATGAAGAAGAAAGGTCCTACTAGAAGAGTTCCTATGTCCAAAGCCAGAACCTCAACCCAAGAAACCATGGAGTTCACACTTGAACCAAAAGAGGCTGGTGAGGGCAAGAAGAGGAAGGAGAGGGTCAAAAAGACCATGGCCAGAGTTATTGGGAAATCTTCTATGATCAGAGATGCAGATGAGGAAGAAGAGAAAGATGCACCTCCTGCAAAATTTCAGAAGTTGATGGGGGATGCAATCAGATCAGGGGCTGCTCCATCAAAGCCCAAGACTACCCCCAACGCTGCTGCTCAAGCCCCCAAGAGATCCACCAGGAACATTCGAGCAGCTGAGAAGAACAAGGCCCCAGTGCCTAAAGTGGAAGAAGAAGAGGAAGGGCAAGTTCTTAGGAAGTTGAAATCTAAGATTCTTGACCATGATGACACCCATCCAGTGGCTGAGAACATGAAGCTCAGAAAAGATGCAGGTCTCAGGAAATGGAGGTAAAATGACTCATATGCCACAAGAAGAAGGACTGTTGTTGACTACAGGTTTCATACAAAGGAACAACAAGACTTCTATGAGACTGTGCTGCTTGACAAGAAGCCAATAGTAAGTGACATGAGATGGGTTGACTAGAAGTTTATTGATAGCAATGAAGATCATTTCCCAGGAGTCCATGAGAGTTTTAGATCAACAGGAGTTGATGCATTTGTTGGTCAGAAATTGACAAAATGGAATGATGAATTGATGATACATTTTTACTCCACAACACACTTTTATCCTGATGGTAAAATTGTTTGGATGACAGAGGGTACTACGTACCAATCTTTAGTTGTTGAGTGGGCAAAGCTGATTAATGCCCTAGAAGAGAATGAGGAGGACACTGATGTATATGCTAAGCCAAGAAAAGGTCATGACTCAATGGCTCACATGTACAAGGAAATTCTAGATGCTTCATTGGACACCCACAAGTTTGGGTTAGTTTACTATCTGCTGTCAGGTCTGCCAACTATCAACACAACTCTCAAACACACTTTGCTACCCAAGTCTGGAGATGACATAATGATTAGAGGGCATTCAATAAATCTGCTGCTTATGTTTGATGTGCCTGAAAAATTCAAAGTGATAACACTGATTGTTGAGACAATCAAGAGGACAGCTGCAGACCAAAAGAGATCATGTGGCTATGCTCCACATATTCAGATGCTCATCAACTCCAAGATGGGCAAAGGGCATGTATCTCTTGGATAAGGAACATCTTCCCCTGCTACCAGAGTTTGAAGACAATGTGGTTGTCATGGATCCATCACACCCCACATTTGTATAGTCTCAGGAGAAGAAAGAGAAAGCAAAAGCAGAGAAGGAAGCCAAGACACCAAGTGTTGAAGAAGCCTCCCATATATTTCTGAAGTCCAAGCAAGATCAACTTGGTTATCTCATTCAAGCCACTTTGAGGACTGAGAAAGGATTGGCCACGCTGACTCAAAATCAAGAGAGTCTTGAGAGGATAATTGAGACAAAGATTCATGACTTAGATGTGAAGGTCACAGAAATTCAGTGAACTATGGAGAAGATCCAAGAAGACCTTGAAGACAGGGATGAGGGACCAACTACATATGCTTTTCAGCAAGTCCCAAGGGGACCCAGATCATCAACTATGCCAGTTGTAACTGATCCCAGACCAACAGTGTCAGCACGTGCAGTTACAACTTCAGTTGCTCCTCCAGTTGCAACTCCACACTACAAAAAAAGACACACCTGTGACATTTTGGGCTAAACGATTTTTTTTCCTGTCATACTTATGACACTTTTATGATGATAATTGTGACAAAACCCGGTATCATCATAGATGTGGTGGGCTCCTACTTCTATGACAAAAAATCATGACAGAAAATGGGTTTTTCATCCTGGGCAGCCAGACACGCAGCTGCATGACATTCTTTGGGCCGTCCATGACGGAAAAAATCATGGTAGAAGCGAGGGCGAGGAAACTTTCAGGGAGTTCCAGGTTACGGTGGGTGGTCGGGGGCTGAGCGATGCATGTTTCTCTCGTACACGTACGCGCGTGTGTGCGAGGCGTTGGCTCTAACTGAACCCGAGCGAGGCATTGGGCTCTAACTGAACCCGAGCGATTGGACTGCACGCTACGCGTTACTGAACCCAAGCGATTGATCGATGGCTGTTAGCTGAACCCGATCGAGCGATTCCTTCGCTACTGCTGCTAACTGAAGACGATCTATGTTGCCTCTGGATGAACAGTGAGCGTTGTGGGGGGAGGGGTGGATGAACAGTGAGCGGTGGGGGTGGATGAACAGGACCCCGTGGCATTGCCTCTAGATAAACAGGACCCCGATCGATCGAGCCGGTTAGGGCTGGATGAACAGGACCCCGTGGAGGGCTGGATTAACAGAACGACCCCGTGGAGGGCTGGATGAACAGTAAAAGGTGGAGGGGTGGATGAACAGTAGCCTGTGGAGGGGTGGTTGAATAGGAGCCCGTTGAGAGGGGTGGTTGAACAGTAGCCGGTGGAGTAGCGCGCGGTGGAGGCTGGATGAACAGGAGTCCATGGATGAACAGTCGTAGGTGGAGGCTGGAGGAGGTCGATGGTGGATGAACAGTGGCGTGTGGAGGCTGGAGGAGGTCAACGGTGGAGATGAACGGTACCCTGTGGAGTCCCGTTTTGCGGTACATCACACCCCTCCCAATGAACAGGACCCCCGTTTCGACCATAACGCTCCAACACAAGTTTGTTTCGTCCATTTTGCGGTATGCCACACCCCTCCCGATCAACAGGACCCCATTTCGACCATAGGAGGTCCAACACAAGTCAGTTTCCTCCGTTTTGCGGTACGCCAGACCCCTCCTGATGAACATGATCTCGTTTCAAATGTGGCCGGTCGAACCCAAGGCCGTTCCCTCTGTTCTGCGGTACGCCAGGCCTTGTTTCCATCGCATGTTCCGTAAAAGCCCTCCCGATGAACACGACGACACATTCCGGTCCGACCCAGCCGGTTGGCTCCCCATGAACACGACGACGACGATGTTTCTCCGTTCCGACCCAGCCATGTACACGAGCCCTGGCCGTAGTATGCGTGAGTAGGCATTCGAGACCCCGCCCGTATGTACGTACGTGAATGTATTTACTTTCTTGCACCCTGGCCATTGTACATATGTGTACATGCTACGTGCGTGCCTCTACCACGACACGTGCGTGCCTCTACTACGACACATGCGCGCCTCTACATCGACCAGTTGTACGTACACGTTCGCGACCAGAATGACAATGCTGCGTATGCTTCGACCAGGTGGGTCCCGACTGTCAGGCACTTCCTTGTGTGCGAAGATGTAGCTGGTGGGTCCCAGCAGTCAGGGGGGCGAATCATTTTTTTTTTGCCTGAACATGCTTCCTTGCGTGCGAAGATGTAGCTGGTGGGTCCCAGCATTCAGGGGGAAACGTTTTTTTGCAAAATACAGTGGCCCATCCGATGGGTCCCTGCTGTCAGGTGGAGGAATCATTATTTTTCGCGTAATAAGGAGGCACTTCCTTGCTGCGGCCGTGGACCCAGCTGTCAGCCTCTCCACGTACAGTCCACGTCCGATGGAAGTCGTTCCTTGACCATGTTGACCACGCCGCACCGAGAGCACCAGGACGATGGACGACGGCGAGGACTAGGAAGGGGACGGCGTGGAGCCGGGGAAGACGCGGCAATGGAAGCCCGCGCAGAGAGGAGTACGAGGGTTCACTGGTTTGGCTGCGGTGTGAGGCTGCCATCACCGCAGGGCCTGGCTAGCGGTGGGAATAGTAGGGGGTGGTGAGCCCTCCGCAGCAGCACAGCCAGCCATGGGAGGCAGGAGCATGCGGACGACCGGCGCTGCCTTGGGAGGCTGGAGCAAGAAGACCAGAAGTTGAAGAAGCACTACGGCCATTGGATGGACATCGTACGGTCACTGGAGCTAGAATCGTTCATATTGACTAAAGTTGACAAAGGCCCCCGTCCCAGTCAACTTAGTAGGCCCACAAGTCAGCCTCTCACCAAGGTGGGTCCCAGCTAGCAGGGGGAGTATTCATTTTTTTTGCGCGTAATAAGGAGGCACTTTCGGTGGGTCCGAGCTGACAGCGGGGGGAACATTTTTTTCGTCAAATACGGTGGCCCATCCGATGGGTCCCAATAGTCAGGGGGGAAACGTTTTTTTTCGCGAAATAAGGTGGCCCGTCCGGTGGGTCCCTGCTGTCAGGTGGAGGAATAATTATTTTGCGCGTAATAAGGAGGCACTTCCTTGCGGCCGCCGTGGACCCAGCTGTCAGCCTCTCCACGTACAGTACTCTTCCGATGGAAGTCGGTCATTGACCATGTTGACCACGCCGCGCCGAGAGCACCAGGGCGGTGGACGACGGCGAGAACTAGGAATGGGACAATGCGGAGCCGGGGAAGACGCGGCAGTAGAAGCCCGCGTGACGAGGAGTATGAGGTTCACTGGTTTGGCTGCGGTCTGAGGCTGCCGTCGCCGCAGAATAACAGGGGGGAATGCCTGGCCAGCAGTGGGAGTAGTATGGGGCGGTGAGGCCTCCGCGGCATCACAGCCGGCCACGGAAGGCAGGAGCACGCGGCACGACCGGCGCTGCTTTGGGTGGCTGGAGCAGGAAGACCAGAGGTTGAAGAAGGACTACGGCCGTTGGATGGACATCGTACGGTCACTGCAGCTAGAATCGTTTATATTGACTAAGTTGACAAAGCCCTTGGTACGCATCAACTTAGTAGGCCCACAGGTCAGCCTCCGAAACGGTGCGCCCCAGATGTCAGGGGGGAGGAATCATTTTTTTGGCTGCTAAAGCAAGAATATCCGAGATTGAAGAAGAAGCACGACATCCGTTGGATGGACATAAAACGGCCACAGCTGCTAGAACTGTGTGTTGTTGACAAAGCCTTGCATACGCGTCAACTTAGTTTTTTTTAGGGGACGCGTCAACTTAGAAGGCCCACAAGTGTGTGGCAGAGAACATATAGCCCATTTGCGAGTTGTAAAAATGTACATCCCATTTTTTTAATTCTAATGGAATTTACTACAGCCCATTTACAGTTTGTTAAAAGTACATCCCAACTTCTAGCTAGGACAACGATTAATAATTTCAAACAACCGCTCAAAACAGAATTCAAAAACATTTCCCACATTTTGATGGGATCCAAAATATTTTTATTCGAAATTTCTAGTCAGATTAAATATAATTTCAAAATAAATTTGTATTACGTTAAAATCCAACGAAATATTGCACGCGCAACAAGTAATGAAATTAAAATTATCAAATTCCAAAAATAATATATATATTAAACTAATTACGTGTTTGGTGCATTTTTTATAGTTACTGCCCAGTTATTATAATTACATCCCATTTATTATTTCTTAAAGTCCATTTTCTTGTTAAGCCTAATGCATACCTCCTAGGAAAGTTTGCAGCCCAGCTGGGCGGAGAATAACAAGTTGACCCGGATATTGTGTACAACTGCCGGCCCAGTTGCATTGCTGATGTTGAAAAAAAGGCATGTGTAGTACAATACAGTCTAACATGGCTACTCAACCCAGATTCGGCGACGCCAGAAAGGCCCAAACAAGGCTTCTGTACAACTTTTTGAAGTCACTGAGCTCAATTAATAACTTAAGAAAAAAAGTTAGATTATAGTGAAACCTAATTAAAAGCTATCACGAGCAAATAAATAATTCTACGGGTCCCACTTGTGTGTGTGTGCGTGTGTGCGTGTGTGTATGTGTGTGTGTGTGTGTGTGTGTGAGAGAGAGAGAGAGACCCATCGGTAGATGCTCGTAAATACATCTTTCAGCCATATGCATTTGTGATGTTGAGTAAAAACTTATATATTTGACACAATCATATAGAACATCATAGCACATGAACTTGCATACAAAAATTTCACGCAGGCGGCACAATCAGGATGGAAGCAGTGGATCGCCACGGGTAGGGCTATGTTGAAACCAACGAAGTCGTACATAACGGTTCATCATCTTTATCAATGATGGGGAAATATCTTGAATGATGTGCAAAGAAAACAAACAGACAACACAATAAGTTCTGTTAGCACATTAAGTTGACGTACAACCCTTTCTAAAAAAATGTTCAGGTACAAAATTAGAACATGTCACAATCAAATGTACTAGCATATCAGTGCTTCACACCCATAGCTCGGATTTAACTAGTATCTGACAAGATTCAGTTGTTACCTCAAATTGGAGCACATCCAGGCAGCCAGCCCTGCCTCTTCTCCCAAAGAAGCAGTGGCCTCTGCCGTGCGATGGAGTATGCCCTATGCCATCCATCGTTCCGAGCAACACGGGGAAAGTCTGACGCTGACTCCTGTAATGGACGTCGTCGACGGACCCTGGCATCAGTGGCGGCGGCAGGACTTCGGATGATGGATTGACCACTTCTTCGACATGCACGAACACTCGATACAGGTACATCCCTAACGTTGGTGGCGATGAATAGTACAACCCCGGTTCCTGCTCCGGTATCTCAACACCAATCACCTTCGATATGGTGGACGACTTCTTCATCCATGCCATAACCGTCAGAGCCCAGCTGTCTTCAGGAACAAACATACTTACGAGCTCACCTCCAAGGTCGTTGATAAGCTCATTCATGGACTCGCTATTCCAAGCACGTAGAGGCATGCCGTGGAAGGTAACCTTTGTTAAAAAATCAAGCTCAGAGAGCACTTAGCCCCATCCTGGGTGCCATCGATCAAAGCTCACCAGCGCGCCATCGCACAACAAACGCCGGGAAGATTCGAACACACGACTGCAGTCGAAAGTTGTCCGGAACTTGACAAAGAAATCAGCCAGTGGCGGATAAACTTCGATGAGAAAGTCGCTTATTTGGATGTCGTGCGCAATGCCAAGAGCTTTGACAAGGTAGTCCGGCGAGACGGGACGCTGGTGGCCGTTAATGGTTACCATCAGCACTTTGCCGGCAAACTGGTTGTCAAGCGCCGCCATGCCACTGATGAGAGACAACACGCATCTACTGAAGGCAGGACGGACCTCAGGATCTCTGGCTCGGAGATCCGCATTGACCGTTGACATGATAGTGTGCTTGAGTACAGGGAGTACAGGAGGGGGATTTGGGGGAACTGGAGTAGGAATCGAGATTCCAGAGGTGGGGGAGGGGCGGGAGATTGGGGATGAAAAGGTAGCATGAATTTCGAACACACGCCAATATGCTCTCGAAGCACAAGCGCACGAAAACACCGGTGGCGCCCACATGTCGGCCTAAGAGTCCTTATTCTTTCTTTTTTGGAGAGCCCAGCCTTTTTGTAGGATCTTTTGAGAGCCCGACCTGAGAGTCATAATTGACCTGTTTGGCATTGTGTTACTACTCGGCCCATATTCAACGACACCTCACTGGCCCAAACAAGTGTACATCATCGAAAATACACTGAGCTCAAATTATATAACTTGAAAAAAAGGAGATATACTCTGAACACTGGAGAATGGTGATGCCCTCATTTATCCCACCAGTAGTTTGGGACAATAAACAGTTCGAAACAACGATATATACAACATTCAAACACTGACTAGTGACTACTACTAACATAAACAGCATGACATGATAGTTCATAAGAAGTCTTGCTACACCATCACCCATCTACAGCGCTCAGACTCTCGTGATCCAGATGAGAATGACATTCTAAACAGAGGCAACTATTACATAGTAAGAGTGACATAGACGAGGATGACCAAATGACAAGGAATATGCATAACAAAAGAAAGAACTACCCATCCAGAACCAGCAGCAAAGATAACAAAATCATTCGAAGAGATGATCCAACACCATCATAATTTGTAGCCCTGCTGCAGCGACCAGTGATCCGGAGACCCCAGTACTCCACCTTTTCGATGCAACAACCCAATTACCTATCAACCTGAAGGCTTGAACCACATCACTGACTGTCGTAATTGGGACATCCAAGGATCAAAGTTAATCTGGATGCCTTTGTCATTCTCACCTTCTTTTGGCTGCAGGCTGTATCATTGACAATCAGGGGAATTTGCTCCTGAACTCCTAGGGCTCGCCGTGTAGACATAGTTTTCCTAGCAAACAGAGCCTCTCTGCCATCAAGGTCCTTGCCAACGGTGATCTCCTGGTTAATCGCATAATTGAGTCCGAGAAATAGAGAGTGTGAACCAAGGCTATTTACCCGCCTCCAACCAAAAAATCCTGAAGGACCCAACAAGCTGGTATCCTACTCATACACGTAACATCCACTGTTCGGATACTCACGTATTTCACGGTGCTTGTATACAGTGGGGGTTTTTGCAATATAATTTTCTGGCTCATGTGTCCGAAAGATCATCAGTCTTTTATCGTTGTCTGATCGAGCGAGGAACCAGTTGTGCTTCCCTGTTTTTGGCAAAGGTGGTGTGATTACAAAGGGCAGTAACCGTAGGGACACTACATCATATCAAAAAGGACAGGCATTGTTAATGTAAGATCAGCATTGTTCAGAGTATGAGTAGGATAATGCAAGAAACAACATTGATATGTCCCTGTTGGAACTGGGAGGAAAATATAGGGAAATGTATACTAGGTTTGAAAATATAGAAGTGCCATCCATGGTTATACTCATGTTATCTCGCAATCGATTCTTCACAGGAAACTACCATATCATGCATGTTATGTAATCATATTCTGTCCTCACAAACAAATTCTTCAAGGTAACTAACAGACCATGCATTGTTATATACTCGTGCTCTGTGGGCAAATTTTTTGTGAGGATATTATTCTAGCCATTGATTGCTTAAGGGCGAATATAGGTATGTACACATGGTAAGCATTACAGGATTTCACTACTTCTAAATATAGAGTTCTCCATATGCACATTTACTTCCCTAATGTATGGTTAGATGAAACCAACAGTGTGGTGCATGTTTCTACATCATGAAAATGAGGAAACTAACATGGCCATTGATACACACTCATATTTAGTAGTAGTATATAGATTACTGTAAAATAAGGAGAATATCCATATATTCCTAACCGTTTGATTATTTAGGGGTATAAATTGGTTGTAATGACATGGTCACAATCGCATGAATTAACTCATTCTAAATATAACTGATTTACAGCGTCTCTAATACGTTGCCATAGTTCTACTCAAATTCTGCTCAAACAGGGATATGCCAATCATCACAAAAAGTTCAAACAGTGTCATGGCATCATCATTAACATGAGATGGAAACAACTTACATGCGCTGTCCCAGCAATACATGGTGCCATCTGCTTTGTCGATCGCGTAGATGATGCCATTGTGTTCAATAGCATCACAGAAGTGTGTATCAGCTTTGACGATGATCCACTACGAGCTGAGTTGTCTCCAGCTAAAGAAGGCACTGGCGTAAAGATAGGCGAGTCCCCGGTCGAACAAGGCAAATAGCTTGAAGTCTGCGTAATTCGCATGTCGTCTGGGCACTTGGCAGATTCCAATCTTTTGCAAAACAAGGTCCGTCCAACTGACGTGGTAATCTAGATGACTTGGACCGCGATGGTAAAACTCTATATAATCCAATAGAGGAAGGATAATCTCATGGGAGGTCTTGAAGTTCACGAGCACCAACTTTTTATCGTCTTCTCTCAAGGCATCCATCCAGTGAGAGTTCATGCAGACCCAGTACATACGTGCCAAGAAGTTTTGGGCGATGTTGATCGGATCGAAGTCGAGGGAAATGATGTATGACGACCCACTACATACCTGCAAAGAAGTTTTGGCTAATGCAGATCGGATTGAAGATGAGGGGCATCATGTACGCCTCCGTATCATGGTGAGCCAATCTCACAAGACCAGATAGCAGCAAGCAGGGTCTCTTGAAAAGCTTAGGCCTCGCTTCGATGATGGTCGTGTGCATGTCCCTCGAGCATGCAGCCAGCCGCAAGGCGCTCAACATATCCATACACGAACAACAGAGGTCGAGGATGTCACTGGGGAGATTTCTCCAATCGCGGCTCATATGGATGCTGCGTGGTTCATGTTCGGCCATGGTGGAGTTTGGAAGGTGGGAGTTTTTGGGGGCTTGATTTATGAGGGAGAAGGCTATCGGTGCTAGAGCGGCTAGCGAGGGAATAGTGGTACTGGGGGAGGCGAGCGAGGCAACGGTACACAGGGGAACAATGAGATGGAGACAGAGACGGAGATGGAGATGGAGATGGAGTTGTGCTATGGGAGGGGAGAGGGAGACGAGGCGAGGCATGCCAATGTGCTGTACAACGGCGGTGACAGACTGCACAATGCATAGGGTGAGGCTGACTTTGGTAACCCAAACACGCCTCCTGGACTAGTGTCAGGCGGAGGGTGTTGTCACTTCACTGTGAAGACCGGATGAATAGTATTTTGACCATCAAGTGTGCCACACTTGTACTACTACTACTACTAGCAGGAACATGAGTACTCCAGTTTTGTATAGCGGAAATAGGTCTCCCGTGCTAGCATGCCTGTTCACTTCATCCTCCAAGTATCATCCATATTGCGAGCAGAACCAAATTCTCGTGCATGCAGAAGCGCGAAGATGGGCCTTTGATGAGGATAACCGTGTACTCCCTCCGTCTAGGTGAGCGCAACCTAGGTGGATGTAGATTGGACGAGAAATAGCACCGGGACGAGCAAAACTTCCAACCACGGCACTGTTACAAATGGAAGCAAACTCAGCAATTAATACATAGTTATAAGGATGCCTTTTCAGCTCTCCAAGCATCAATGCCCTGCCGTGGTGCATGCAGTGGTCGTTCTGGTGCATCAAGGACGGCATGCAGATAGTTCCACACTTGAGAAGAGGAAAATGGAAAGGTAGAACGCGGCAGAAAAGGAACAGAACACTGGCTAACGAGGATGGGAGGGGATCGAGCAGGAAGTTAATGCTCCACACCTAAAGGTTTTGGGAAAACCTGATTTTCATAAGGTGACTTACTCACCTAGACGGAGGGAGTATTCCTTAACTAGAGAATGTTGTGTCTCCCACTCACGCGCCAATATCCATCTGAACCAGCTACGACACATTTTTTATGTGTTTGCATAGGTCCCACCTATCAGGAAGGATGGGCATGTACACGAACAGGCACGACTCCTTAGTGTACCCGCATAGCCTTTTCGTTTAGTCTACCTAGCCATCTAATCAACTGCCTGCACGCCACTTCTACCATTTACTTCTCCATCAGGAACCAATTTTCCTCGGCTTCTTCACCTCCCCTTTGTCTTCATTTGCATCCAAACCCCACTGCGTTCACATTGTTTTAACCTCTTTAAATAATCATCTACTACTCCAGTTAGACTAGCCATCTAATCCTAATTCTCCAAACCATAGCCCTCCGTTACAGCGGTTCCAAATGGCAAAAGAGATCGAGATGCAGGTTTTTAGCGTCCAACATGTCCTCGTCGAAGGCTCGTTGAGCATAGTTGCCACCGTCACCGTCCACCCAAGGGTTGTTCAGCAGTGGATCAACAATGTATCCAACTCCCTCAAAAATGTAGAGACGAGGGTCATCGGTCTTGACGCAGAGTACACGGAGCGTGCCACTGGGAAAGATCCAACGCCACCGCCGTCCTTCAGTTGTGCCTCGAAGATGATGTTTTGGTGTACCACATCATACACGCGCCCTCCATACCAGGTGAGCTTCACATTTTCTTTTCTCGGGAGGACATCTACTTCTGTGGGGCAACCATCGAAGGGGATAAACAGAAGCTGGAGCCGTACAACCTTGATTTGAAAAGCATCGCTGACCTACAAACCAGAATCAAAATTCCTGTAGAAGATTGTGATAAACAGACACCATCCCTATTCTACGTACCAAATTTTGTGCTCGGTAAAAATCTTCAAAAGGGTGACGAGACGGTGGCATTAAGGTCGTCTGGATGGGAGAATTATCCCTTGACGTACGAGCGGATAAAATATGATGCCCTCGATGCCTGTGTGAGTTTCGAGATAGCTGCAAGGTCCAAAGAGCTTGTTGCGAAGCCGTCTCCCATAGAAAATGAGAACAAGAAGAAGAAGAAGAAGAAGAAGAAGAAGAAGAAGAAGAAGAAGAAGAAGAAGAAGAAGAAGAAGAAGAAGAAGAAGAAGAAGAAGAAGAAGAAGAAGAAGAAGAAGAAGAAGAAGAAGAAGAAGAAGAAGAAGAAGAAGAAGAAGAAGAAGAAGAAGAAGAAGAAGAAGAAGAAGAAAAGGCTGCACCAGTAGGAGGGCATTATGGATGGATGAACTATTTCCTCTCTTGTAAGAAAAATTATTCCCTCTCTGTGTATATTGATATAGATGGACTATTTCTATGGTGTGCATGTCTTTGGAACAAAGTAGTAGCATGCGTCCGCTTGACTATAAGGAACTATTTATACTCATATATAGCTTTCTCTACTACTCCTTCCAGTGATCAATATGCAATGCATGTGTCCGTAGACATGACAGCTTGTCCATGGAAGTTCAACTACGACGACCATCACGTTTCATCCACTGCCACTCGCGATTCCCACGATGCTGCTCCAACCCACGACACCACGTCCCCCGACGTGCGCCTCACCCCTCTCGGCCGCACCGCCCATCTGCCTTTGTGTGCATGACATGTGGGCCACCTGAAATGCGGTGAGCATCAAGTTTCTACCACAGCCACACGCGATTCCCATGACACCGCTCGAACCCATGACACCACACGTCCCCCAACCTGAAGCTCACCTCTCTCGGCCCCACTGCCTCTCTGCCTTTGGGAGCATTACATGTGGACCAGTCACCTATCGGGTCCACATGTTATTGACTCTAAGGTAGGTGTAGTAAGGCGCTGAAGAGGGAAATGTAACTCCTGCGCCAGGCCTTGTGGTGCTACCACTGCACGAACTCGTGCCAAACTCGAGATTTGTTTCTTTACTATACATGCACTCAACGATTTAATGGACATTTAATCTCAACATGCGATGGGGAGCTCTAAATTTGAATTTGAAACTTATAAAACAAAAAGATTCAAAACAAATAAACTAGGATAGAGGGAGTATATCGTAGGATGTGTCCAATACGAAATAAGTCCCCTGGTTTGTCATCGCGTAGGTGCGCTTAGAAAGGAGCACAATGTCTTCGTACTTGTACGACAACAAATCGGCCGCAGACAGCATGGTCCGCCTTTGACCGCCATGCGCAAGGTTCATGCTATCTTATTCAATCTCACTGTGGTTCCATCATACCAATTCATGCGGTGGCACATTGCTTGGCTGATCCGAATGTTGGACAAAGGTTCTATGAGAATGGTGTCAGCATTGTAAATGTTGTGAAAATTGATGTTGGTACCCTCTCGTACATATGCAAGCCAATCTCCACTCGCACAGAGCCTAACCTGTGAAACAGTGCGCAGGGGGAGAATTAGGAAATGGACACGGAAGTAGTCTTTAGAATGCATTTACTACGTGATCAAACTCATCTTACCTGCTCATCGGAGGAAATCCGAGTGCCCCTCGACGTCGGCATCTCAAGGGGCATCAACTCGCAACTACGGCCACGCTGCGCTGGAGAGACCCCCAAGGAAATGTCCTCGTGCGTTCCATGGAACATCAAGATGCATTTGTATGAGTAGTTTATCTTGTGAGAGAAAAGGATGAATGAGGGAAGGCCTCTAGAGATAGAGATAGACACTACTACTACCAATGTGCTGGCCCGTGCGTTGCAATGGATCCAAAGTAGTAGAATAATACTTGTTCATGTGCTTGAAATATAAACACTCTAGTTTTGATATACATGTGTCAGCAGACATGATAGCTTGTCCATGGAAGTTGAACCACGGCGGCCATCACGTTTGTAGTTTCTACCACTGCCACACCCAAACACGATTCCCACGATGCCGCTCCAACCCACGGCACGATGTCCCCCGATGTGCACCTCATCCCTCTCGGCCCCACCGCTCCTCTGCCTTTGTGTGCATGACATGCGGGCCAGCTGAACTGCGGCGACCATCAACTTTCTACCACAGACACACCCGATTGGATGCGGTTTGCCTGCTCCGCTGCTGTGCTCCGATTCGTACTCCCGCACCATCGAATTTTCATCCAACGGTTGTGACACATTTCTTCCCATGCATCAATCCTCAGCTGGAGTACTTCTGTACTATAGGTAGTACCCACCGGTGTGGCCATCTACGCCTCGTAATGCCCCGACGCCCAGCTGTGGCACCCTCGCCACGGCCACGCCACCACCGGTCGGTTCATCTTGAACAAGTGAGTCGCGAACCATGCCACCACCATGAGAATGACATGTGGGCCAGCCGCATTTAAGGTCCGCATGTCATTGACTCGTAGGTCGGGCACTAAGGCACTGAAGTTCGGTCCTGTGGGCCCCGAGAGGGAAATGTAACTCCTGCGGAAGGCCTTGTGGTGCTCCCGCAGTACGAGCTTGTGCCAAAACCGGAATTTGTTTCTTACTACTACCAACTAGTAATAGTAAGGTACACGTGCATTGCACGCATGAGATTCTGGTGGTTTGTGCATTATGCTTCTACATGTGGAGTTTTCTAGATTCTACATGTGGCAAAATCTGGTGGAATGTAGATCATATCCAACGACAAGTAGTGCTCAGATTTGCCATCTTTGTACCGTCGGATTGGCTTCATCCAACGACCAACTTTCAAAGTTATTCACACACTATATAGGGTATAGTTATTCACACATAACTCATAATATAAATCGTCACCAAAATTTAAGCGTGCGGACCCTACGGGTTCGAGAACTATGTAGACATGACCGAGACATGTTTCTGGTCAATAACCAATAGCAGAACCTGGATGCTCATATTGGTTCCCACATATTCTACGGAGATCTTTACTGGTTAAACCACATAACTACATACGTTGTTCCCTTTGTCATCGGTATGTTACTTGCCCGAGATTCGATCGTCGGTATCTCAATACCTAGTTCAATCTCATTATCGGCAAGTCTCTTTACTCATTATGTAATGCATCATCCCGCAACTAACTCATTATCCCATTGCTTGCAAGGCTTATAGTGATGTGCATTACCGAGAGGGCCCAGAGATACCTCTCCGACAATCGGAGTGAGAAATCCTAATCTCGAAATATGCCAACTCAACAAGTACCTTTGGAGACACCTGTAGAGCACCTTTATAATCACCCAGTTATGTTGTGACATTTGGTAGCACACAAAGTGTTCCTCCGATAAATGGGAGTTGTATAATCTCATAGTCATGGGAACATGTATAAGTCATGAAGAAAGCAATAACAACATACTAAACGATCAAGTGCTAAGCTAACAGAATGAGTCAAGTCAATCACATCATTCTCTAATGATGTGATCCCGTTAATCAAATGACAATTCATGTCTATGGCTAGGAAACTTAACCATCTTTGATTCAACGAGCTAGTCAAGTAGAAGCATACTAGTGACACTTTGTTTGTCTATGTATTCACACATGTACTAAGTTTCCGGTTAATACAATTCTAGCATGAATAATAAACATTTATCATGAAATAAGGAAATAAATAATAACTTTATTATTGCCTCTAGGGCATATTTCCTTCAGTCTCCCACTTGCACAAGAGTCAATAATCTAGTTCACGTCATCATGTGATTTAACATCAATATTCATATCTGTATATGATTAACACCCATAGTTCACATCGTCATGTGACCAACACCCAAAGTGTTTACTAGAGTCAATAATCTAGTTCACATCGCTATGTGATTAACACCCAAAGAGTACTAAGGTATGATCATGTTTTTCTCATGAGAGAAGTTTAGTCAACGGGTCTGTCATATTCAGAGCCGTATGTATTTTGCAAATATTCTATGTCTACAATGCTTTGCATGGAGCTAATCTAGCTAATTGCTCCCACTTTCAATATGTATCCAGATTGAGACTTAGAGTCATCTGGATCAGTGTAAAATCTTGCACCGATGTAACTCTTTACGACGAACTCTTTTATCACCTCCATAATCGAGAAACATTTCCTTAGTCTTTACTAAGGATATTCTTGACCGCTGTCCAGTGATCTACTCCTAGATCAAAATTGTACTCCCTTGCCAAACTCAGAGCAAGGTATACAATAGGTCTGGTACACAACATAGCATACTTTATAGAACCTATGACTGAGGCATAGGGAATGATTTTTCATTCTCTATCTATTTTCTGCCATGGTCGGGTTTTGAGTCTTATTCAACTTCACACCTTGCAACACAGGCAAGAACTCCTTCTTTGACTGTTCCATTTTGAACTACTTCAAAAATCTTATCAAGGTATGTACTCATTGAAAAATCTTATCAAGCGTCTTGATCTATCTCTATAGATCTTGATGCTCAATGTGTAAGCAGCTTCACCGAGGTATTTCTTTGAAAAACTCTTTTCAAATACTCCTTTATGCTTTCCAGAAAAATTCTACATTATTTCCGATCAACAACATGTCATTCACATATACTTATCAGAAATGTTGTAGTGCTCCCACTCACTTTCTTGTAAATACAGGCTTCACCGTAAGTCGATATAAAACTATATGCTTTGATCAACTCATCAAAGCGTATATTCCAACTCCGAGATGCCTGCACCAGTCCATAGATGGATCACTGGAGCTTGCACACTTTGTTAGCACCATTAAGATTGACAAAATCTTCTGGTTGCATCATATACAACTCTTCTTTAATAAATCCGTTAAGGAATGTAATTTTGACATCCATTTGCCAGATTTCATAAAATGTGGCAATTGCTAACATGATTCGGACAGACTTAAGCATCGATACGAGTGAGAAAATCTCATCGTATTCAACACCTTGAACTTGTCAAAAAACCTTTTGTGACAAGTCAAGCTTTGTAGATAGTAACACTACTATCAGCGTCTGTCTTCCTCTTGAAGATCCATTTATACAATATGGCTTGCCGATCATCGGGCAACTCCACCAAAGTCCACACTTTGCTCTCATACAAGGATTCCATCTCAGATTTCATGGCCTCAAGCCATTTCGCAGAATCTGGGCCCATCATCGCTTCCTCATAGTTCCTAGGATCATCATGGTCAAGTAACATGACTTCCAAAATAGGATTACCGTTCCACTTTGGTGCGGACCGTACTTTGGAAGACCTATGAGATTCGGTAGTAACTTGATTTGAAGTTTCATGATCATCATCATTAGCTTCCTCACTAATTGGTGTAGGAATCACTGGAACTGATTTCTATGATGAACTACTTTCCAATAAGGGAGCAGGTACAGTTACCTCATAAAGTTGTACTTTCCTCCCACTCACTTCTTTCGAGAGAAACTCCTTCTCTAGACAGGATCCATTCTTAACAACGAATATCTTGCCCTCGGATCTGTGATAGAAGGTGTACCCAACAGTTTCCTTTGGGTATCCTATGAAGACGCATTTCTCCGATTTTGGTTCGAGCTTATCAGGTTGAAGTTTTTTCACATAAGCATCGCAGCCCCAAACTTGAAGAAACGATAACTTTGGTTTCTTGCCAAACCACAATTCATAAGGCGTCGTCTCAACGGATTTTGATGGTGCCCTATTTGAAGTGAATGCAGTTGTCTCTAATGCATAACCCCAAAAGGATAGTGGTAAATTGGTAAGATACATAATAGATTGCACCATATCCAATAAAGTGCAGTTATGATGTTCGGACACACCATTACGCTGTGGTGTTCCATGTGGCCTGAGCTGTGAAACTATTCCACATTGTTTTTACATGAAGGCCAAACTCGTAACTCAAATATTCTCCTCTACAATCATATTGTACAAACTTTATTTTCTTGTTACGATGATTCTCCTCTTCACTCAGAAATTCTTTGAACTTTTCAAATGTTTCAAACTTGTGCTTCATTAAGTAGATATACTCATATCTGCTCAAATCATCTGTGAAGGTCAGAAAATAACGATACCCGCCACGAGCATCAACACTCATTGGACCGCATACATCGGTATGTATTATTTCCGATAAGTCTGTTGCTCGCTCCATTGTTCCGGAGAACGGAGTCTTAGTCATCTTGCCCATAAGGCATGGTTCGCAAGCATCAAGTGATTCATAATAAAGTGATTCAAAAATTCCATCGGCATGGAGTTTCTTCATGCGCTTTACACCAATATGACCTAAACGGCAGTGCCACAAATAATTTGCACTATCATTATTAACTTTGCATCTTTTGACTTCAATATTATGAATATGTGTATCACTACGATCGAGATTGAACAAACTATTTTCATTGGGTGTATGACCATTGAAGGTTTTATTCATGTAAATAGAACAACAATTATTCTCTGATTTTAAATGAATAATCGTATTGTAATAAACATGATCAAAACATATTAATGCTCAACACAAACGCCAAATAACATTTATTTAGGTTTAACACTAATCCCGAAAGTATAGGGAGTGTGCGATGATGATCATATCAATCTTGGAACCACTTCCAACACACATCCTCACTTCACCCTCAACTAGTCTCTATTTATTCTGTAACTCCTGTTTCGAGTTACTAATTTTTAGCAACCGAACAAGTATCAAATATCCAGGGGCTACTATAAACACTAGTAAGGTACACATCAATAACCTGTATATCAAATATACCCTTGTTCACTTTTACATCCTTCTTATCCACCAAATATTCAGGGCATTTCCACTTCTAGTGACCATTTCCTTTGCAGTAGAATCACTGAGTTTCGGGCTTTGGTGCAGTTTTGGGCTTCTTCGCGGGAGTGACAACTTGCTTGCCGTTCTACATGAAGTTCCCTTTCTTTCCCTTTGTCCTTTTCTTGAAACTAGTGGTCTTGTTAATCATCAACACTTGATGCTCTTTCTTGATTTCTAGCTTCATCGATTTCATCATCATGAAAAGCTCGGGAAACATTTTCGTCATTGTCGTGGTTCTAAGTCTGACAGTAATGTAGGGGGGTACTAAGGAGAGGCAAGATCCTAGCTATGGAGTAGTTGTGCACACAAGAGTTTTACGAGTTCAGGCCCTTCTCAGAGGAAGTAACAGCCCTACATCTCGGTGCCCGGAGGCGGTCGACTGGATTATATGTGTGAGAGTTACAGGGGTGCGAACCCTTCTGCCAGTGGAGGGGGGTGGCTTATATAGAGGACGCCAAGACCCCAGCCAGCCCACGTAGCGGAGGGTTTAAAGTACATTAAGGCCTGGCGTTACTGGTAAAGCCCTACATAAAGTGTCATCATGACCATAAAGACTACTAAATTACAGACTGTTTGGATACAGAGTAGATCTTCAACTCCTGGTGGTCGAGTGAGTCTTCATGGTCGAGTGTCTTCAAGTTCGTCGAGTGTCTTCCAGTCAGTCGAGTGGAGTCCCTCTAGGTCGACTAGAAGATGGCTTCTTCTAAAGATGTCCTTGGGGAGGGTACCTTGGACAGGTCCATGACCCTACCCTAGGTACATGACTTCATCATTAGCCCCCGAATGGATCAAGGTTTGAGTGAGGAAGGAGTTGATAATCTTTCCAACCTATTTTCTGGTGTTGTAAATGTGTCTTACTCTGGGTCAATGACTTTTAAGTAAGGGTGTCAACTTTCTTTCAGTCGCCTTGATCCATTCTTTATATCTGTGGAGTGAACTTTATGAACTTGGAGATTTCCGAGCGACGTATCGCAGGAGATCTTCCGTCTGACAAGTTGCCCAGCGGTTAGCAGATTTAGTGGGATCCGAATTTCGGGAAGCACGCGAGTGGAGAAGGCCGGGTACTCGGATGGGATAAGGCAGAGACGCCTTGATTCCCGTGCCGCCTTTTTCGCCACGTATTGCTCCCGCGACTGTTTCGGGATTTGACAGGATTGCCCGGGCCTACCAGTCAGCCACTCGGAAGTGACTCCATATATGGAACCGGGCGGAGGTTTTTGAACAGTGCTCCCTCATTTTCCCCTCCCCCGTCTTCAGATTCATCTGCTGCGCTTGCCATCTGTTCAACGCCGCTGCTCCGTTCCAGCCTCGTCAGCGACAATGGTGAAAGAGAAGACGACGACTTTGGAGCGGGCGAAGAAGGCGACGGCGAAGGCGAAGGGGAGAGCGACCAGTCGGGGCGGATCCTCGTCGCGGTCCCGCCTGCCGCAAGGTTGGATCCAGGGGGATTGGATCCGCTCGACCATCACCCAGAAGGATCTCGACGACCTGGCCGACGAAGGGCTGATCGAGCATGGGGCAGCGAGGCTTCCGGGGACGGAGTGGCAGCCGCAGCCTCAGGAGGGTGAGTGTGTCCTCTTAGCGACTCATGTCGATTGTGGGTTTTCTCTGCTGCCGCATCTTTTCTTTCGGGGGTTTCTGAACTTCTTTGGGGCTCAGCTCCACCATTTCACACCCAATTCCATCGCCTATCTCGCCGCTTTCGTGTCTTTGTGCGAAAACTTGTTGGGTTGCTGGCCGCACTGGGCCTTTTCAAACACATATTCACTTGTCGCTCTCAGACGGTGAAAAAGGCTAGTCCAAATGACGAGAGAACCCAAGTAATCCAGATGTGTGGGGGTCTTGGAGTCCAGATGAGGAGTAAGAGTGCCTTTCCAGCTATGACCCTTCCTGAGTCAGTTAGAGGGTGGCAGTCGACCTGGTTCTATTGCCAAGACCAGTCGACTGGGATCCCTCCCTTTTCCATGAGTCGAGTGAACAAACCATCTTCTCTGAAAGTAGTTCCGGAGGAGAATGCTCAGGTTAAAATGTTGATGGAGCGTGTAGTCCAACTCATTCGCGACAGTGTGACTGGCATGGATCTTCTGGAGGTTTTCCTTCGATGGTGCATCCAGCCACTCCAATACCGGGGCCACCCGATGTGGTTGTACTCTGGTACTGAAGACACCACTTGGGTCCACCCAGAGGAGGTCGACAATGCCACACTGGAGAGGTGGATGACTGCCATCACAGGGAATAAGGACAACCCTCGTGGGGCCAGGAGGATCCCGCCACTCGACCAGTCTTATGAACCAGACAAGGTATGACCACTTATCTCCGACTGTAATCATGTTTCGTTCGTTCTGTTCTGTTGCAGATCAGTCGATCGACTTTTGTCCTGTTTGTTGTCCTTCAGGATACCACTGAGTTGTATTCGATGCCCAACAGGGCGCAAGCACAGACCGAGGAGGAGGAAGGAAGTGGAGGTGAAAGTCAGGAGGAGTGGGAATCGGATGGTGATGAGGGTGATGAAGATGTGGGCTCCGATGAGGAGGAGGAGGAGGAGGAGGAGGAGGAAGTTGCACCTCCCCATTCTGAAAGAAGGTCCAATCTTTCCCATGACCCTGCGGTCGAGCGCGGCAAGGGGGCCACGCCTGTTGTGCAATCGACCAAGTGTCCTCGGACGACCTGTCCGGTGCCGACTGAGAAAGCGCCGAAGCAATCTCGAGTGGTGCCGTCGAAGCCGACGAAGGCTTTGCCGAAGATGAAGATGGTGATTCCCACTATTTCTGGGTAATGACATAACTTGTGTCCTCTTGTCTCTCATGGATTTATAATTGGTCGATTCGTTAACTGACCGACTGATTTCTGAAACTGCAGTGCTGCTACTTCTGATACCTCGGCCAGACCTGAAGATCAAGAAATGGAGGATGCCGTCACTTCCAACCCTGGTATGACCTTTGAAGTTTTGTTTTCAGTCGGTGGGATCTTCGTTTTTAACTTTAACTCTTTTCTGTAGCTCCGTCTAATATCATCATTGATCTTCCTGATGATGATGAAGACGAGGCACCACTTAGGCATAGGAGGAATCGGAGAGCTTCTGCTGGCAAGGCAGTTTAGGTCGTATCAGCACCTGAGATGTTGGTTGCGGAGGGGGACAACGTCACTCGGCCTACCGTATCCTTTGCGGTGCCGCTGATGAGTGCTCGCCCTTCGTCGTCGAGTGCTGGTCAGCCTTCGCTTTTCTCTACCCACCACATCCCTGAAGACCAAGCAAGCGCTGCTAAAGAAGCCATACGCCAGGTGGGGGTTATGATGGAGCAAGTGAAGGCGATCCGAGACGCCAGTCAAGCAGCTTATGACGCCAGTTCGGCCCTTCAGAGAAATGTTCAGGTTGGTCGATGACTGCCTGTTCTGTTAGGATATGGTATCTGAAAACTTTTCTTTCTGAAAATCTTAGCATCTGTCGTACGCCCACTGGGTGTGTCGATTGAGATTCTAGATTGGTGGGGGCACGCTGAGTGCACCCACTGGGTGTAATCCCCAAGGCTATGGTCGACTGCTGGCAGTGGACCATAGTCTTTATGTCTTGAGTTTTTTTATTACTGTCTTCACTCGATCTAGTCGAATGGAATCATAAACCGGTGGGGGCACGCTGAGTGCACCCACTGGGTGTAGACCCCGAGACTGTGGTCGACTGCTGGCAGTCGACTATGGTCTGAAGAACACACTCTCTTTTTTTTGGGTCGACTGACCGACTCTGAGTCTAGCTGATAGAACTAGTGGGGGCACACTGAGTGCACTCACTGGGTGTAGTCCCCGAGACTACAGTTGAATGTTTAGATTCGGCTGTAGTCTTAGATATACTATGATTTTTCTCTTATTTACTCGGAAGTGACCTATCTTTGACGTCTATCGATTGGTTTTTTGCAGAAACCTTGCAAGCTTGCAGCTCGTTATACTGAATTGGAGAACAAGCATATCCAAATCGAACTTGACCTGAAGCTTGTCCAGGAGAACTTCACGAAGGCGAAGGAGGAGGCAAAAAGTATGTTCGGTGAGAATCTTGACGACTGCCTTTGCTTCTTGTCCATCCTCGAGCTTGATATTACTGTGATTTTACAGATAAACTGAGGGATTCTCTGAAGAAGAAGGATCTCGACCTCGCTGAGGCATAGAAAGTAGCTTCCGAGAAGACCAGGCTCGCAGAAGAAAAGTTGGCTTCGATCAACAAACTTGAAGAGGAAAACACTAATCTGAAAGCTGCTCTCGACGTGGACAGCCAGGAGGTCACTCGACTGAAGAATGAAAAGATGATCCTGAGTGACAAAGCTAGCGAACTGGTGGGAAAGAAGAATGATCTGGAGGCTTATCTGGGAGGACTCGCCAAGAAGCTATTCCTCATGCTTGAAGGTAACCCTTTGTATCTGATAGGCTTTTTAATTTTGGCCTCACCACCAAACTGTTGCCTTAACTTTGGGGTTGTGTCTACAGAGTTCTGCCAGAACTTTGAGGAGGAGACTGGTCGACTGGAGACGATGCTAGATCCCATCAACTCTCCTGTGAAGGATGAAACTGCTATGAACGTGCTCCGACTCGAGTCTCGCGTTGCTGCCGTTGTTGACTATCTTGCAAGGCTGAAGGTTGCGACATCACGCATCGACACGGCGCTCTGGCCAGGAGAGGCACTTCAGAATGACCTTCAGTCCCTGATGACTCGACTGAATGAAGTTCCAAGTCGAGTGCAAGAATGGAAGAAGTCTTCTGCCAGGTGCGGTGCTGACGTTGCTCTATCTCTGGTCCGTGTTCACTGCAAGGATGCACGAAAGGATAAGCTGGCAGCTCTCAAGGTGGCCAATACCAAGAAGCATGACTTCCGATCCTTCATGGAGACCTTCATCGCTGCTACCACTCGGATCGCAGATGGAATCGACCTGGACGAGTTTGTTGCGCCTTCTAGCCCTCCATAGGAGGGGTAAAAAACTTCTATGCTTGATGCTTTAAATTTGCCTCGGAATGCCGAGTGGTTTTTGTAACCGACAAACTTTAACAGGCTTGGTGCCTGAGCACTTCTGGATCCGTAAGACGTTATCTGAACTTAGGTTTGCCGTTGAATATGTTTGCTTCTGCCTTCGAACGATCATCATCCTTTTCTTGGAATATATACTAGTGTTTGTGATGCTCTTTTGCAGGTAGGGACGGAGCACAAATTGCAATCGACTTGCACTCGTCATGCTTAGGCGAGTGCTGGGCTGCAGCTAAGCCCCCGAGTGGGAGGTTTGTTCTCCACTCGATAGGATTTTCAAAAACTTAGGCGAGCACTGGGCTGCAGCTAAGCCCCTGAGTGGGAGGTTTTCTCACCACTCGGTAGGATTTTAAAAACTTAGGCGAGCACTGGGCTGCAGCTAAGCCTCCGAGTGGGAGGTTTGCTCATCACTCGGTAGGATTTTGTTTTAAATTTAGGCGAGTACTTGGACCGCAGCTAAGCCTCCGAGTGGAAGGCTGGCTTACCACTCGGTAGGATTTTGTTTAAACTTAGGCGAAACGGATTCGCAGCTAAGCCTCTGAGTGGAAGGCTGGCTTACCACTCGGTAGGATTTTCTTTTACAAACTTAGCCGAAACAGATTCGCAGCTAAGCCACCCGCTGGGGGACTGCTTTATGTGGACAAAAGTAACAACAATCACTGGGAAAATTATAAAACTCTTGTCTTTGATAAATAAACTACAGAAGTACTTTTATTACAACTCATCCGAGTGAATACTTGGTATAAAAGGGGCGGAGCAGATCCGCATTCCAAGCTCGTGGCTCGTGAATCTGGCGATCGACATTGTAAAGACGGTATGCTCCGTTGTGGAGAACTTTGGTAACAATGAAGGGGCCTTCCCAAGTAGGGGCAAGTTTGTGTGGCTTCTGTTGGTCCACTCGGACCAAGTCTCCTTCTTGGAAGGCTCGGCTCTTCATATTTTTGGCGTAGAATCGACGCAAGTCTTGCTGATAGATGGTCGATCGGATCATGGTCATCTCTCTTTCTTCTTCTAGAAGGTCGACTACATCCTGCCGGGCTTGTTCTGCTTCAGCTTCGGAGTAGAGCTCGACTCGCGGTGCATTGTGAAGCAAGTCACTTGGCAGAACCGCCTCAGCTCCGTAGACCAGAAAGAACGGAGTCCTCCCAGTCGAGCGATTTGGAGTAGTCCTCAATCCCCAAAGAACTGATGGAAGTTCGTCGACCCACGCGCCTGCTGCGTGCTTGAGGTCGCGCATCAACCGGGGTTTCAGTCCTTTAAGAATTAGGCCGTTTGCTCTTTCTGCTTGTCCATTCGACTGGGGGTGGGCGACTGAAGCGTAGTCGACTCGTGTGCCTTGGGAAGCGCAGAAAGCTTTGAATTGATCGGAGTCGATGTTTGACCCATTATCAGTGATGATGCTATGCGGAACTCCATATCTGAATATTAATTCTCTGATGAAGCTGATGGTAGTGCCAGCATCAAGATTTTTAATGGGCTTGGCCTCGATCCACTTGGTGAACTTGTCGACTGCCACCAGTACATGGGTGAAGCCGCTCCTACCAGTTCTCAGCGGTCCAACCATATCTAAACCCCATACATCAAAAGGCCAGACGATTGGGATGGTCTTCAAGGATGAGAAGGGTTTGTGTGACATGTTGGAGTAGAACTGACATCCTTCACACTTGTCGACTATCTCTTTCGCCATTTCATTTGCTCTAGGCCAGTAAAAACCCGCTCGGTATGCTTTAGCCACAATGGTCCGAGAGGACGCGTGATGGCCACAGGTTCCCGAGTGGATGTTGTTGAGAATCATTCGACCCTCTTCCGGTGTGATGCATTTCTGGCCGACTCCAGTCGCGCTTTCTCTGTACAACTGTCCCCTCATGACGGTAAAGGCCTTGGATCGACGGACGACCTCTCGAGCCTCTTCTTCATTCTCTGGGAGCTCTTTCCTTAGAATATACGTGATATAGGGCACTGTCCAGTCGGGAGTAATAACCAGAACTTCCATGATTAAGTCGACCACAGCTGGGACCTCGACTTCAGTCGGATCTATGGCGCTTTTTGGCTGCGGGGCTTCTTCAGTGAAAGGATCTTCTTGAACTGACAGCGTGTGAACATGTTCCAAAAACACGCCACTCGGGATGGCTTCTCTTTTGGACCCTATCTTCGCCAAGTCATCGGCTGCTTGATTTTTTAGTCGCGGGACGTGATGTAGCTCTAATCCCTCAAATTTCTTCTCCAGCTTTCTGACTGCATTATAGTAACCAGTCATGGCTAGGCTTCTGACATCCCACTCCTTCATCACTTGGTTAACCACTAAATCCGAGTCACCGTAGACCATGAGGCGACGGACGCCGAGTGAAATGGCCATACGTAACCCATACAAGAGTGCTTCGTATTCTGCTTCATTGTTGGAGGAATCAAAGTGAATCTAGAGTACATATCTGAGCTTATCTCCTCGGGGGGAAACCAACACTACCCCGGCACCGGAACCATTCAGCATTTTAGAGCCATCGAAGAACATAGTCCAGTGCTCCGAGTGAACTTGAGTCGGTAACTGTTGTTCAGTCCACTCGGCGAGGAAATCTGCTACTACTTGAGACTTGATAGCTTTCTTTGCCTCAAATCTGATATCCAGGGGAAGAAGTTCAATCGCCCATTTCGCCACTCGGCCAGTTGCATCTCTGTTGTGCAGAATCTCTGATAAGGGGACATCGCTGACGACTGTGATGATATGGTCAGCGAAGTAGTGAGCAACTTTCTTCGTGGTCATATAGATCCCATATACAAGCTTCTGATAATGAGGGTATCTTTGCTTTGATGGGGTTAGGACTTCAGAAATGTAATATACTGGGCGCTGAAGTTTGAAGGCTTTCCCTTCTTCTTCCTGCTCGACCGTAAGTACAGTACTGACGACTTGTCCTGTGGCTGCAATGTAAAGCAGCAAAGGCTCTTTGCTGATCGGGGCAGCAAGCACTGGCTGGGTGGAAAGCAGGGTTTTTAACTCTGCAAACGTTGCGTCAGCTTCAGGAGTCCACTCGAACTTGTCTGACTTCTTCATCAGTCGGTAAAGAGGCAATGCCTTCTCACCGAGACGAGAGATGAATCGACTTAAAGCGGCCAAGCAACTAGTAAGCTTCTGAACATCGTGCACACGCATGGGTCATTTCATTCGGAGTATAGTGCCCACTTTCGCTGGGTTTGCATCGATTCCTTGTTCGGAAACGAGAAAGCCGAGTAACTTTCCACCAGGAACTCCGAATGGGCACTTGGATGGGTTAAGCTTGATATCATACCTCCTGAGGTTGGCAAATGTTTCAACGAGGTCGGTCAGCAGGTCAGAGCCTTTCCGTGACTTGACGATAATGTCATCCATGTACGCTTCCACATTCCGACTGATTTGAGTGAGCAAACACTTCTGAATCATCCTCATGAACGTGGCTCCAGCATTCTTGAGGCCGAATGGCATGGTGACATAATAGAAGCACCTGAATGGGGTGATGAAAACTGTTTTGATCTCATCGGGCCCAAACAGATGGATCTGATGGTACCCAAAATAAGCGTCTAAGAAAGACAGTCGCTCACATCCCGCAGTCGAGTCGACTATTTGGTCGATGCGGGGAAGAGGAAAATGATCTTTCGGGCAGGCCCGATTGATATGTTTAAAATCAATGCACATGCGAAGCGAATTGTCCTTTTTGGGGACCATGACGACATTGGCGAGCCACTCGGAGTGGTAAATCTCTCGGATAAACTCTGCTGCTAAGAGCCGAGCCACTTCTTCGCCAATAGCCTTCCTTTTTTGGACGGCGGACCGTCACAGATGTTCCTTGACAGGTTTTGCCTTTGAATCGACTCGTAGACGATGCTCAGCCAGTCCCCTGGGTACACCCGGCATGTCAGAAGGTTTCCATGCAAATATGTCCCAGTTCTCTCGGAGGAACTGGATGAGCGCTTCTTCCTATTTGGGGTCGAGTGTTGTGGAGATATGAGTCGGAGCGGCGTTGGGGTTGGTCGGGTGGATGTGAACTGGTTTTGTCTCACCGGACGACTGAAACGCTGATTCCGTAGCAGGCTTTTTGGCTCGCAACAAATCACTCGGGTCTGCATTCCTCTGGTGTTCCTGCCACTCTTCTGCTACCATCTGAGCATCGACGATCTTTGAGCCTTTCTGGAAGCACTCTTCTACCTTCTTGCGATTACCAGTAACAGTGATCACGCCTTTAGGGCCAGGCATCTTTAATTTGAGGTACACGTAACATGGTCGAGCCATAAAACGTGCATAAGCTGGCCTGCCCAAAATAGCGTGGTAGGCACTCTGGAAATCTACAACCTCAAATGGCAGCTTCTCTTTGCGGAAGTTCTTGGAATCACCAAAAACCACATCAAGAGCAATCTGGCCGAGTGACGCGGCCTTCTTGCCAGGAATGATTCCATAGAAACTCATGTTGCTTGTGCTGAGTCTGGACATCGAAATGCCCATCCCTTTCAGCGTCTCAGCATACAGTATATACAAACTATTGCTGCCATCCATCAACACTTCAGTCAGTCGAGTGCCCTCAACGACTGGGTCGACCACTAGAGCTTGTCTCCGAGGGGTGGCTATGTGCATCGGGTGATCAGACTGGTCGAATGTGATGGCGGTTTGAGACCACTTCAGATAATTGGGCATCGCCGGAGCAGCCATATTCACCTCTCGGTTTATAACTTTCAGTCGGTTTTTGCTCTCAACGTCAGCAAAAATCATCAGGGTGGAATTGACCTGCGGATATTCTTCGTCACTGTCCTCCTTGTCCTCGACTTTGTCCGACTCTTTTTCCTTATCCTTGTGTTGCTTCCCTTGGAACTGCTGTATCAGGAGTCGACACTGCCGAGTGGTATGCTTCGGGTAAATGAAGTTACCCTCTTCATCTTTCTTCGTGTGGATGTGACACGGTAAATCCATCACGTTGTTTCCTTCTTTATCCTTTACTTTTTTGGGGTTCCAGGGCCCCTTGGGCTTTCCTTTGAATTTTCCTTGAGTCACGGCCAGGGCTTCTCCAGGAGCAGCTGGCTCGGCTTTCTGCTTCGGCTTCCGACTAGAGTTCCCTCTTCCGGTTTCCTGGGCGACTGACTTACGCTTGCCGCTCCGGAGCCGGTCCTCTTCCTCACCATTGGCATATTTGGTGGTTATTTCCATCATATTTGGTGGAACGAGCTGGCGTCGACTGGAGTCTGGAATCCGTTGCCGCGCGCGCTCGTCGAGTGCCCGCTGAAGGTTCTCCAGTCGAGTGCGCTCGGCCAGGTTGGCCAAGCGCGCGTCCTCCAAGGCGCGAGCCTCAGGGGTTTCTCCAACGATCGGAGTGTGAAGCGCATCCATGTTCCGGCGGCGAAGCTCTTCCCTCTGCTGCGAATTGAGGGGCTCAGGGAGGTATTCCTCATGGACGTGCGACGGATCGCCTCCGCCGTTGCCTCCCTCGGCACCGGGAAAGCCGGGGGGGGACATGCGGTCCATTGACCATCAGGATCTCCGCCGCTGGATCACTGCTGTCGCACTCGGATGCAGTCTCTGCGGAGCCAGCCGACAGGTCGAACAGGCCGTAGAGAGATTCGTCGGGCTCGATTGCCGCGACTTGGGCGGTGGTCGACTAGCGAGCCACCGCATGCCTCACCCACCGCTGAAGTCTCGACCAACCGGAGCGCTTACGCCGGCGGGAAGCTGGGAGGGAGGATGACACAAAAACCGGCCAATACTGGGTCGACAGTTGCCACAGAAGGACACCACGGACGCACGCTCGAAAGTGCGTAGCTCCACGGACTGGGAGCGCGTCAACGTCGAGCGGAGCCTCCTGCAGCCAGGCAGAGTCGTCGGCGATGAACGTGAGCGCGCCGAGACGGACCTCGCGGCCCTCAACCAAAACTCCACCTGAAACCATGATGATGGGAATCGGAAAAATTGCAACTTCTCCAATAAGTCGCTAAGACACCTACCCCACGGTGGGCGCCAACTGTCGTGGTTCTAAGTCTGACAGTAATTTAGGGGGGTACTAAGGAGAGGCAAGATCCTAGCTATGGAGTAGTTGTGCACACAAGAGTTTTACGAGTTTAGGCCCTTCTCAGAGGAAGTAACAGCCCTACGTCTCGGTGCCCGGAGGCGGTCGACTGGATTATATGTGTAAGAGTTACAGGGGTGCGAACCCTTCTGCCAGTGGAGGGGGTGGCTTATATAGAGGATGCCAAGACCCCAACCAGCCCACGTAGCGGCGGGTTTAAAGTACATTAAGGCCTGGCGTTACTGGTAACGCCCTACATAAAGTGTCATCATGACCATAAAGACTACTTAATTACAGACCGTTTGGATACAGAGTAGATCTTGAACTCCTGGTGGTCGAGTGAGTCTTCATGGTCGAGTGTCTTCAAGTTCGTCGAGTGTCTTCCAGTCAGTCGAGTGGAGTCCCTCTAGGTCGACTGGAAGATGGCTTCTTCTAAAGATGTCCTTGGGGAGGGTACCTTGGATAGGTCCATGACCCTACCCTAGGTACATGACTACATCAGTCATCCCTTGCATACTATAGTTCATCACGAAGTTCCAGTAACTTGGCGATGGTGACTAGAGAACTCTGTCAATCACTATATTATCTGGAAGATTAACTCCCACTTGATTCAAGCGATTGTAGTACCCAGACAGTTTGAGCACATGCTCACTAGTTGAGCAATTCTCCTCCATCTTTTAGATATAGAACTTGTTGGAGACTTCATATCTCTCAACTCGGGTATTTGCTTGAAATATTAACTTCAACTCCTGGAACATCTCATATGGTCCATGGCGTTCAAAACGTCTTTGAAGTCCCGATTCTAAGCTGTTAAGCATGGTGCACTAAACTATCAAGTAGTCATAATATTGAGCTAGCCAAACATTCATAACATCTGCATCTGCTCTTGCAATAGGTCTGTCACATAGCGGTGCATTAAGGACATAATTCTTCTATGCAACAATGAGGATAAACCTCAGATCACGGACCTAGTCCGCATCATTGCTACTATTATCTTTCAACTTAGTTTCTCTAGGAACATATCAAAAATAATAATAAACGGGGAGCAACATCGCGAGCTATTGATCTACAAAATTATTTGCAAAATACTATCAGGACTAAGTTCATGATAAATTAAAGTTCAATTAATCATATTACTTAAGAACTCCCACTTAGATAGACATCCCTCTAATCATCTAAGTGATCACGTGATCCAAATCAACTAAACTATGTCCGATCATCACGTGAGATGGAGTAGTTTTCAATGGTGAACATCACTATGTTAGACATATCTACTATATGATTCACGCTCGACCTTTCGGTCTCCAATGTTCCGAGGCCATATCTGCATATGCTAGGCTCGCCAAGTTTATCCCGAGTATTCTGCGTGTATAAAACTGGCTTGCACCCGTTGTATATGAACATTGAGCTTATCACACCCGATCATCACGTGGTGTCTCGGCACGACGAATTTTGGAAACGGTGCATACTAAGGGAGAACACTTATACCATGAAATTTTAGTAAGGGATCATCTTATAAAGCTACCGTCGAACTAAGCAAAATAAGATGTATAAAATATAAACATCATATGCAATCAAAATATGTGACATGATATGGCCATGATCATCTTGCGCCTTTGATCTCCATATCCAAAGTACTGTCATGATATCTATCGTCGCCGCCACGACACCATGATCTCCATCATCTTGATCTATATCAATGTGTCGTCACATGGTCGTCTCGCCAACTATTGCTCTTGCAACTATTTCTATCGCATAGCGATAAAGTAAAGCAATTATTTGGCGCTTGCATCTTATGCAATAAAGAGACAACCATAAGGATTCTGCCAGTTGCCGATAACTTCAACAAAACATGATTATCTCATACAACAACTTATATCTCATCACATCTTGACGATATCACATCACAACATGCCCTGCAAAAACAAGTTAGACGTCCTCTACTTTGTTGTTGCAAGTTTTACGTGGCTGCTATGGGCTGAGAAAGAACCGTTCTTACCTATGCATCAAAACCACAACGATATTTCATCAAGTTAGTGTTGTTTTAACCTTCACAAGGACCGGGCGTAGCCACACTCGGTTCAACTAAAGTTGGAGAAACTGACACCCGCCAGCCACCTATGTGCAAAGCACGTCGGTAGAACCAGTCTCGCGTAAGCGTACGCGTAATGTCGGTCCTGGCCGCTTCATCCAACAATACTGCCCAACCAAAGTATGACATGCTGGTAAGCAGTATGACTTGTATTGCCCACAACTCACTTGTGTTCTACTCGGGCATATAACATCTACGCATAAACCTGGCTCGGATGCCACTGTTAGGGAACGTAGTAATTTCAAAAAATTACTACGCACACGCAAGATCATGGTGATGCATAGCAATGAGCGGGGAAAGAGAGTCCACGTACCCTCGTAGACCGAAAGCGGAAGCGTTAGCACAACGCGGTTGATGTAGTCGTACGTCTTCACGATCCGACCGATCCAAGTACCGAACGTGCGGCACCTCTGAGTTCAGCACACGTTCAGCTCGATGATGTCCCACAAACTCCGATCTAGCAGAGCTTTGCGGGAGAGTTCGGTCAGCACGACGGCGTGATGACGGTGTTGATGATGCTACCGATGCAGAGCTTCGCCTAAGCACTGCTACGATATTACCGAGGTGGAATATGGTGGAGGGGGGCACCGCACACGGCTAAGAGATCAATGATCAATTGTTGTGTGTCTAGAGGTGCCCCCTTGCCCCCGTATATAAAGGAGTGGAGGAGGGGAGGGGTCGGCCTTCTCTATGGCGCGCCCTGCGGAGTCCTACTACCACCAGGAGTAGGATCCCCCCCTTCCATGTAGTAGGAGTAGGAGTCAAGGAAAGGGAAAGAGAAGAGAAGGAAGGAGGGGGTGCAGCCCCTCCCCCTAGTCTAATTCTGACTAGGCCTTGGGGGGCACGCAGCCTCCCCTCTCTCTTTCCCCTAAAGCCCAATAAAGTCCATATACTCCCCGGCAGATTCCCGTAACTCTCCGGTACTCCGATAAATACCCGAATATCTCGGAACCTTTCCGATGTCCGAATATAGTCGTCCAATATATCGATCTTTATGTCTCGACCATTTCGAGACTCCTCGTCATGTCCCCGATCTCATCTGGGACTCCGAACTACCTTCAGTATATCAAAACACGTAACTCATAATATAAATTGTCACCAAACTTTAAGCGTGCGGAACCTACGGGTTCGAGAACTATGTAGACATGAACGAGACATGTTTCCGGTCAATAACCAATAGCGGAACCTGGATGCTCATATTGGTTCCCACATATTCTACAAAGATCTTTACCGGTCAAACCGCATAACTACATACATTGTTCCCTTTATCATCAGTATGTTACTTACCCGAGATTCGATCGTCGGTATCTCAATACCTAGTTCAATCTCGTTACCGGCAAGTCTGTTTACTCGTTATGTAATGCGTCATCCCGCAACTAACTCATTAGTCACATTGCTTGCAAGGCTTATAGTGATGTGCATTATCGAGAGGGCCTAGAGATACCTCTCCGACAGTCGGAGTGACGAATCCTAATCTCGAAATATGCCAACTCAACAAGTACCTTCGAAGACACCTGTAGAGCACCTTTATAATCACCCAGTTACGTTGTGACGTTTGGTAGCACACAAAGTGTTCCTCTGGTAAATGGGAGTTGCATAATCTCATAGTCATAGGAACATGTATAAGTCATGAAGGAAGCAATAGCAACATACTAAACGATCAAGTGCTAAGCTAACGGAATGGGTCAAGTCAATCACATCATTTTCTAATGATGTGATCCCGTTAATCAAATGACAACTCATGTCTATGGCTAGGAAACTTAACAATCTTTGATTCCACCAGCTAGTCAAGTAGAGGCATACTAGTGACACTTTGTTTGTCTATGTATTCACACATGTACTAAGTTTCCGGTTAATATAATTCTAGCATGAATAATAAACATTTATCATGAAATAAGGAAATAAATAATAACTTTATTATTGCCTCTAGGTCATATTTCCTTCAGTTTGGTTTTAGGCCTAGCACTGCCACACTTTATCATACAATATTGCCAAACTTGCCTAAGCTTAGGGGCTGTTTGGTTAGTAGGGCTGTTTGAATTGTGACTATCTTTGCTATATATTGCCACAAGATTTTTTCCACACTTGCCACACTTGCCTTAGTTGAGTTGCTTTGTTAGCCACACTTTGGCTTGCCTAAGGGAATCTTGCGACACTTAAGATTGCCACACGTAAGGTTAGGCAAGTTTGACTAACTTAGATGAGTGTTTGTTTTAAGCCACACCTTAGGCAAGCCACACTAAGGCCCCACATGACATACACACAAAAAATGTGGCAAGAATCCCTTAGGCTTGCCAACTTGTGGCTCTCATTTTGAAGAACTAATAACTTTGCCTAAGCTTAGTTGTGGCAAAGTTAGTCGTGAATTAAGTTCAACCATGAAGTCTTCTAGATTATACATGTGGCAGAATCTGGTGGATGATATCCAACGGCCAGTAGTGCTCGGATTTTCCATCTTTGTACCATCGGATTGGCTTCATCCAATGACCAAATTTCAAAGTTTTTCACACACTATATAGGGGGTATAGATATAGATGTGCCGGTCCATTGCAATGGATCCAAAGTATATCTATTTAGTGGAGTGCACTCTAAACACATTATCTATTTCTTTTTCTCTAACCTTTCGTAGCCATGCAACCAAGCCACATAAGCTTCATGGGCGCCCCCCACATCATATTTTTCATACTACGTTGACTGCAAAAAAGATAAATCACCCAAAACAAGATCTTCCCATTTTTTGTTCCTACGATGTTGTGTCATGCACGTACCTACTAGTTGTATAGTGGTAGTACTAGTAATATATTAGGAGTACAAACTTGGTACTAGCAGGAGTAGTACTACACCCTCTGACACCAAATTTCTTGGCTTCCGTGCTATAGCTAGATTTTCCCCTCGTTTTTGTTTTCCAACCCGGCGGCGGGCGGGGTGCGGTTTGCCAATAGTCGGTTTGCTCAATGGCGGTCCCACATGAAAGTGAAAATGCTGGGCAACACGCCTTCCCTAAGCTCTGTGTCGTGCCGAATGGGCCGTGGAGTACTCCCGATTCCCGGGCATGTGGGGGTGCGACGCGAACGCGGTAGGCCTTTTCCTTTACTAGCAATGTGCCCGTGCGTTGTGACGGATCCAAAGTAGCACGTAGAATAGTAGTACTTGTTCAGAAACTTGAAATAAATCATTCTTCTTTTGATATACTCTTACTATATTACTCCCGCCGTTCCTAGATATTTATCTTTTTAGAGATTTCAAATGGACTATCACATACGGATTATATAGGCATATTTTGAAGTGTAGATTCACTCATTTTGCTCTGTATGTAGTCACTTATTGAAATCTCTAGAAAGACAAATATTTAGGAATGGAGGGAGTACTTTTCACTCAAAATATATTTCTCAGGCTGTTTTGATGAGGTGAGGGAGGGATGTGGTTGCTTTCAATATAATAAGGGGTTTTATGCAAATTGGAGCAGAGAAGTGGGCTATTGTTGCAAAAATGCCACAACTTACCTCACAGCCGTTAGATGCAGATCTAATGGTCAGAAACGAGGGATGACAGACACACCACCATCACCAACTGAGTCTTTTATAGAGGTAGGAGTAGAGAAACATGGATAAATTGTACTCCCTCCATTTTTATTTAGTCTGTGTATTAGCTTTGGTCAAAGTCAAGCTTTGTAAACTTTAACAAAGTTTATAAACAAAAATATTAACATATACAATTAGAAATTGATTTCATTAGATTCATTGTTGGATGTACTTTCATTTCATGTAGATTTGTTATGGTAAATGTTTATATTTTTTCTATAAACTTGGTCAAACTTTATGAAGTTTGACTTCAGTCAAACCTAATATGCAGAGTAAATAAAAACGGAGGGAGTAACATTTGGTTTCGCTCCTTGGCACAATCGATAGATAGAAATAACGATTGGAAATGCTAGGGAGGGGCTATTTCCACTAGATAAGCAGGGTACGTAGTACTAGGTTGGCGCATTGTCGGTTTGGTCACATGCGGTCCGACATGTTCTAGTGTTTCTAGCAAGATGCCCGCGGGTTGCACGAAGTTGATGGAAAAGGTAAGAACAACTTATAAATTGACGGATGGAGTACTAGTTACAGTGATGCATATAATTAAGCAAAGGGATCGCACATGTCGGTATTGACTGGAACGAGAATGCAACAACATAATAAGAATTAAGGCCACGATGATGCTATCGCAGTGGTGGTTACAGAAGGAAAGAAGAAAGATGGATCAATCAACGTAGGACTACGACCTCCTCCTCCTCAACTTAGTGCGACGGGCCACCGACCGGAGGCTAAGGAGCGGTGGCTTTTGTGGCGAGGTCGAGTTGCTTCTCAGCAAAGGCATCCAAGGCTTCCAACCGGTTGAGGAAGGCCAATGTCGTAGCGTCCTCACTGGCCTTGTAGATACCTATGTACATGATTTTCTCGTACACGTGGATGTGTAGGTCGACGAATTCTTGCAGGGCGAGGTGCCTCGCGGCGAGCGCGACCTCCAGGTGGACATTCTTCGTGGCGTCGGCGGGTAGTCGCAGGGCCACCAGTGCTTGAAAGAGGTTCTGGCCATGCAGGCCGATTAGGGTGGCAGGCAATGAGGAGCCCGGGCGCACGGGCTAGAGGAGTACGGTAACGTCGTCCGCGAGCTTCTTGAGGACGGTGAACTTATTGCTGGTGGCAACGATCATCTGGTCCAACTGAGGGTCGTAGTTGGCATCGACGGCGGCCATCCACCAGCCGGCCTCCAACACCGTCTGGAGACGATCCTCGGCGCCATGCCGTAGGCCGGCGTCGTGGACTATCTGGCACAACTGCTGGCCGCTCGCGTGCATCGCCGCCATGGGTCTGGAGTGAGCTCTTTTACGCTTAGTGTAGGTGCTTAGGCAAATGCTTAGGTGCGTACGATGTGGTAGATGCATTGGAATGGAGGGGCGCCTTCATATGAGGGCAAACTGTGTTGCGTTCACATCATGCATCCTCTTTTCCCGGACCTCCTCCTATTACTTCCCTCATGCATTAATTGAAGGAGGATGCATTGGCCGTTCAACATTTCGGGAACCGCCATTCCCTCCCTCATCTGCATTAAGGCCGTATCGGGAACTGCGCCGCCCGCTGTCAAATCGAATACTCCCTCCGTCTAGGTGAGTAAGTCATCTTACGAACACCAAATAGTAAACACATAGGCGCGGTGCATTAACTCTCACGTTAATTCTTATTTTTTTGACATAAATAGAGGAATCAACCAATAAGAGATGTGGGGCTTGTATGCTTTTAATGACTTGAGACTATCAAACATGACATGAAGTGGTTAGTTCGTTGCATGCAATGATATTAATAATGCTTAGTATCATATATTAGTATCATGTACTCCCTCCGTTCCTACATAATTGTCTTTTTAGTGATTTCAAATGAACTACTACATACGGATGTATATAGACATATTTTAGAGTGTAGATTCACTCTTTTTGCTCTGTATGTAGTCACTTGTTGAAATCTCTAGAAAGACAAATATTTAGGAACGGAGGGAGTAGTACTTTATTTATTACCATGTATGACACATAGTAGCATAGCATTTATTATGATACGGTATCATGATATGATACTCAACTCTCACTTTCTTCATTTAATTCTACGACACCTCATCAAAATTGCCTAGTTGGCATGCATGATACTAGCTATGATACTACCATTACAACCAGCCTTAGCAAATAAACATTAAAGTTCTCTCAATTTCCTCTCCACCTTGGTCACCTAGACGGAGGGAGTATACTATAGTGTACTATTTAAAAGTCGAGGGCGAGGCTTTTGCTGCGCGGTAGGCGAGGCAGTTCCGCCTAGTCGGTTCGACGGAGACGCGAGAAGATGAGGGAGTAGGCTGCTGCAAACATAGGGCTGTGTGATTTGACTGCGAGTTATTGCTGGACAGATGGGGCCCGTGATTTGATTTGCCATTATCATTTTAACTGCGGCGCTACGACCGGTGTGAGTCTCCTGATTCCTGACCACCTCCATACAGGTGCCTCTCCCAATGCTCCACCATGTAGCTGAGGCTGGCTCTTGCATGAGAGCCCACTTCTCCAGTTTTTCCTTGCCTCTTTCCTCCACATATGCAAAAATGCCATGTAAAAGCGGGCTTATAGCCCACTATTGTAGTACTTACTTGCTCCTACAGGTGCTAAGCTTGCCACATTTAAATAGAAAAGGAGGCTGGGCGACCCGCCCTCCTGAGCGCTCCCTCGATTTCCTGCCTTCTGAGCCGTCAGATGATGGTCAAAAATAGTCTTTTGTATGATCTGATGCGTTGGATCCTCGCGACTGGTTTTCACCGTGCACTAATTTCGGAGGGCCAATGACCTGTGGGCTCAGCCTCGCCCGCGATTGGCTGGGTCGGCCATTTAGGGGTGAGTGAGCGCCCTCTCCTCGCGCGCCGCGTGCGCGTCTGGGCCAAGTCATGTCCTCGACAGCCCCTCACCATTTCCCCTTGCCCGCATGCCGCATCCCCTCCCTCCTCGATCTCTCTCCCTCATCAGCCACCAAAGCAACAAACCCTAGCCCCCTTTCCCCACGGTTCCCCATGGTCACCGTGCCTCTCACTCCTCCCTCCTGCCTCATCCACCTTCCCTCCTTAGATGCCATGGTGGCAGCCGGGCCAGGGCGGGGGAAGAAAGCCATGGGGAGTCCGCCGGTAGGAGGATTGGAGGAAGTAGTAGAGGCTGGTGGAGTGACAGATGCCGAGGGCCTCGTCCAGCCGGCCGCCTCCGGCCTCGGCCCCGCCGCCTCCCATTATGACGAGCTGTTCCGCGTCATGCGCGCGGTCGACAAGGATCTCCGGGGCGCCGCCGCCGGCCCGGAGGAGAACGAGATGAAACGCCAACGTTCGCTTGGCCGAGGCTTGCTTGGGGAGCTGTCGACAAGCCGGCGGGGTGAGCTACTGTCTGGTCCCCTGTTGCCGACGACCGTGGTGTCGAGCAAGAGCGGGTCGTGTCGTCATGGGAAGAGGCTCAATGGCTCACCATCGAAGAGCCGTCGTAGGAGCCACAAGGTCAAAAAAGCTACAGACGGGAGGAGGTCGGGATGGAACTACCTCTTCCCCATGTGAGCTCTCTCTTCTAGCTCCCGCTCCACCTCTCCTCCTGCTCCCTCTCCCCCCTGCCCTCCTCTGTTAGGTGCTTCATCCTCTTCTTTCCTTTCAGAGAGATGATGAGGTCTAGCTAGGTATCTGCTAGGGGGATTTTTATTTCTTTTTGTCTACCTGATGCTCACATCTAGCTAGGCTTCTCTGGATGATTTTTTTTGTTTCGTTGATTTTGTTGCGTACCTCACATATGTTCCTGCAAAGGGGATTCTGTCTCTTCCTATTTAGAAGATGCTCTCGGATCTAGCTAGATTACTAGAAGGCTTTTTGTTGTCTTTTTGGCTGTTTGGCACCTCGCTTTTTCCTCATCGAGAAGGGGGGCGGGTTTGTCCTAGAGCTGCTTTCTTTACATATGAGGCTTTTGTTCGTTTGCCTGATGTGTTACCCTCCTTTCAGCTGTAGGACTTTCAGGATAGACCTTCCTATCGATTTTTATTCGATAAACTTAACATATCTCATGGAAATTCTGGTATGAGATGTGTTTTTTGCGGCGGCTGTTCTTGCATGCGTTGTAGCAGATTTAGTGACAAAAACGTTTGTAAGTCCTGGAGCATCAGTATATTTAAATTTATTTTCCTTTTGCCCATTTTGTTTGACGTATTTTCTCAAGAGGAATTGATTCTGTACTTGATATGCAAGGAGCTCATGAGTTCGTGTCGCTGTTGTGCGTCGTCTCTCCCTCCTCCCGGCTCTCAACAGGAGCAGTGCAGACCCTCCACAACTGAGGATACCTAGAACGGTGAGACTATATGGACAAAGTAATACAAAATTCAGATTTTAGAGCATCATGCCATTGTTTAATCTACTTCTGTAGCAAATATCTTGGTGAGACTGTATGGACAAAGTAACAGAAACTTCACATTTTTGATCATGTGAATTGATTGCGAATCTATTGTCCTTGTATTACTACTTTTCTATTGTTTGGACTGTAATAGATTCGTCTAGAGCATTCAGGTTTCCAGTATTCGAAGTACATTACATGATTCGGTCCTATTTAGCTTGGTATCCTATAATACAACAAAGGTTGAAGCGTAGGTTTCTTTACCTATACCTACGATGGTCCTGTCTGTTATCAGCTTAAACTGTAATTTGCATTAGCAGACAGACAATGGATGTTATGGGTTCATAACTTTTTGTTATATTTGAATCGGTATATTAGGTTAAGGTTTGCTAAATTGAAAAACATGTGGACGGAATTTCACTTTTTTGTGTAAGAAGGATTACTGAACCTCCATGTAGAACAATATTCAACCAGAAGGCGTGCCAATTTGGTGTCACAATATGTTTTTATTTTTCTTCTTAGTCAAGCATTCCGGCATGTCAATTTAATTTTCTCTTTCTTTGCTTCTGCAGTACGGTCCTATTGTTGACATCGATTTGAAAAAAATGATATGTGCAGATCTTAGGAAGAACATATAAAGTTAAATTTGGGGGTGTTGCTTTTGTGAGTGACTCAATCTGATATGTCTAATTCTGGCTTTATGCGGTACCATGATCTTACAATTTGTTACTAAAGATACATGATGTTTACTAAAGATATGTCTAATTCTGGCTTTATGCGGCACCAAGTTTGTTGTTGTGGTTGCGGAATGGCGCACAACAACTAGGAAGCGGACTAAAGCCATGGCACCAGTGGTAGCTCTTCGATGGAGCGCCTCCTGCCATGAAGGCACAACCAGCGGCTCCCCACGATACACAACACCGAGGTAGGCTCGACTCCCTTAATCCCCTCTCTCAATTTCTAAACTGTTAGATGGATTCGTCTTGATCTCAGATGATAGTTAGTGATTTTGTTCTCTCCTTTTCCATCTCATGATGGATTCCTTCTTCTAAGATGAATTAGTAACTTTAGCACCAAATATATTAAGTTATTTGTACAAAGAAAAGAGCATATAGCAAAATTCTCTGCAATCCCTTGTTAGCATTTGTCTCTCTGAACTGTTGTTCGTTGATAGACCAATAACCATGCCGATTTGCACTTGTATAATGCATTCCTATGTTTTCGTGGTGAAACTTTGCCTTCTCATGGGTTGTGTTCTGCCAGGTATAAGTTTGCCTGCAAATTGTTTGTGCTAATGTCTGTAAGAGCTGTTGTAGCACACCTATATCCACAGTGATGTAAACAAAAAAAAAATGTTTACCATGAATAAAAACAGAATTTCCTCGAAAGAGTTGTTGTACAGTAGACGTATATACATACAGGATGTTAATAATTTGTTTTGTGTTAGTCAAATTGTTGAAACCCGGAGTTGGGCCGAGGAGCTGGCCTCCACTTGAGAGAAGCAACACCGGCGTTGGGCGTTCCGTGTGCAGAGTGCACAAATTAGTGATTTTGTTGTGTCGTTTCCAACTCATGATGTGATTCCTTCTTTAAGATGAATTAGTAACTTTGTGTGGAGGTGGCACCACAACCTGCTGGTTGTTGTAATGCCTACCTCAAAGAGATTTAACTGCTTACAAAATTATTTTTCTACTTGGCTGTTTTGCAGATGATGAGGTATGCCATGGAATGATTGGGTTTTGAGTGGTAGGTGATCCCTATGCCGGCTGTGATAGCGGCCATCATTGGTATACAACAATGCAGCGATTGTCTCGGGTGTGCTCCCATCCTCCCCACCTCCCCTAGATGCGCAATGCTAGGAAAACTAATGATTTTGTTCTCGGATGTTCATACATAATCTAGGTTGTTATTGAGCTCCACGGCTGGCCTTAGATTGGCTAGCATCGGCACACTTTACTCAAATCTATACCATAAGAACATGTGCTCCAGTCTGACGAAGCAACCAAGCTGTATATACACATCTTTGCTTCCTGATCCATTTTGTTTTGCGATTCACGCCATCCGTGATGGTCAGGCTGATGCTTCTTCGCTTGATTCTGAAGAAAAGGATGATCAGATTCAGATTCCCAAGAACAATAGGTGTTGCATCTTCTCTTGTATCTTTACCTGTGTACTTTAAATTCACATGGACAGTCGAATTGTATGTATATACACACCTTGAAATTAAGAAACTCTGGTGGTGCAAAGGGAGTTGGGACAGGGAAGAAATTAAAGCAGTGACTGCTCTGCACTAGCTGTACAGGGATCGAAAGCCTATAGGTATAGCAATAAATTCCCTTCTGATGTTCAAGTTAAATTTCTTTGTTGAAGATATAGCTGGAAGTTATGTTCTGAATTTGATTCTTTAAACTACAGGCTATTTTGTGTATTAATCTCTTCATTTTTTTCCTACTACACTTGCCTAAATTGAGATAAGCTGGCTCAAACTGCAAGGGGTATTCTTTGAAGGTCTACCTACATCTACACGTTGCACAAAAGATTGGATCTTTGTAGTGCGTCTTCTCATCAGTAGAGATTACATAGTAGGTAGTAGGGACACCATAATATACTATCTTCTTAATTTAGTATTTTATTTTAGAACATATAAGTACATTCTGTAATATGTGTCTTGTTTTACTTTGTCCGCGGTGACTGGAAGTATTCTCGGCTTTACCGTCAATAAAAAGAAGGCATACAAAAAATTAAGTTTTTTCCTTAGTTGCCTCATTTAATTGTCGCTTATTTATTTCAAGTTATTCAATTCTCATGGAGCTTTCCTTTGCTAAAGAAGAAAAGAGGGGTTGTCAGGTCAGACTTTGGTGCGTCTCTGACTAGAGATAGCTGGATCCGTGTGACGCTCTTCCAAATGGTGCAGATTCACTGACTGGTACAACCTCTATACCTTTGCTACTCTAGCTTCTTTTTACATTTCTTAGTATCAAAAAATAAGTTGGCCCCAGTATATACTTGAAGATTGCATCTGGTACAAAATTGTTGGCTGACTAAAATAATTAGGTATACTGCTCATCTATGTTTTATAAATAGATGATGGTAATTTTTTCTAACGTTGGCCCACCCGGTTAATTGAGTTGTGTCTATGAAGGGTCAGTAGAGTAGTTGCTTTGAAAAAACTGGGAGTACCAATTTGGTTGCCATGCGATTGTAAAGCCAGAATGGTGGTACTGAAAAGTGGTATGTAATGGTCATCTGTGTTCTGGAGTTGGAACTTTGATTCTTTTGAAGCTGGAATAGCTAGGTTGTATATACATACATGCCACCCACTAAATTCGGATTTCAGTATATTGTTTAGAATACCACTTGCTTTCACTATAAGTACTGGACTACTATGAGTGTTGTCGCCTTCGTCGATGAGAGGACGAGAGCGGCAATAGCACTAGCCAGCAAGGCAGGCTGCTTGGCTCTGGGGCCGACACACACCGTCCACTTCCGTTGGGCTGATCTGCCACTTCAAAAACTTATGGTGGCCATAAGAAATCTCAAGAGCTTATTGTGATGATTTGAATGTAAGCAGTTGCCCTCGTTGTGCTTGTGTGCTTCTATGTCTTTTGTGGTCTATTCTTAGTGTATGGAATGGTTATATTAGCCCTGTAGTTTACTTTAACTTTTGAATCTTGATGCATCGAAAATAGTTGTAAACTGAGACCTTATTTCTGTGGGTGAAAGAATAGATGCACACTGGCTCTTTTGTTGTTTTTGATTATTGAAAGATACACATTCTGGTTTGCATTAATGGTGGTTAAAGTATAAAATGGTAGTAAAACCAACATCCAACTTTCTACATCTGAAATTTTGGATTGTTGTGCCAAAAATAAACAGTAAAGAAGGAGAAATCTCCTTCAATATTCAGTTGGTACGCAGCTGCAGCTTCTATGTCATATTTGGAAGCTACTCTATGTGATTTTTTGTGTAGTTCGTGATCAAATGAAGATAGAATTTTTATGAATATAACATGTGCAACATGCTACTAACTGAGTCAAGTTTTTTTGAATTTGTTCACTTTGTAGTCAGTGGAAATATGGATGTCTTATGCACTTTTCCTGCGAAAGATGAACTTCATGTTGCTTGCTATGAAGAAATGAGGTGTTTGCCTGGTTGTAAATTTCATGCTGATGTTATTGTAATTATGTTATGTTCTCTAAAGAAACATGGGGTCGGATCCAAGACATTTCCTGATCGCAATAGCCAATGAAGAGCAATTCGAAGGGGTGGACATATTTTGTTGGCTGCAAGCCCCTATTTTCTTCAATTAAGAGAGATTAAATTTGTTGCCATATGTGCTTGCCCGTAACAAAATCAACTAAACCATGGATTTCTTTTCATCGCTAACATGGAATAAACAGGTCTATGTGTCATTTTCAATATGGCATGGTTTAAAATAGGCTTACTACTACCAGTGTCTGCAAAATGAAACTATTTTCATCGACAACATGGCTTTAGCGGGTCTCTGCGTCATTTGGCGCAACGGGTCAACTAGTAGGCATGAAGGATGATGTGGCAAGTTTGGTGACCCAAGGAAGAAACGGTGCTAAGCGCGTGTGCCTAGGTGAAAATACAATTTTGAGTCTATAACTAATTAAATGAAGCAAACTTAGCAATAAAAAACTAATAAGAACCTATGCATTGGGGACTTGATTGCTAAGCCATTTAATGCCCTTAGCACCTCATCTAAGCACCATTTCATTAGAAGAGGTCACTCCTTGACAAATGCAATAAATACTACTTCATGAAGAAAGAGAGAGAGAGAGAGAGAGAGAGAGAGAAGTAAAAAAATACACTTATAGCCAACCTTATAGCTAACCTTGTTGTAGTATGAGTGACTAAGTGATGACTATGTATGACATACCAACATCAGATAGCCTAACGCATCATGTTAAATCTCCAAGGGCATGACCGTGCGAGCGACGCGACGGTTGTGGTAGGCGCGACCATGATACGGGCTGCTGGCAGCCCTTGGATCTGAGATTGAACGGCCGCATGCTAAGTTGCTGAAAATTTGCAGAATAACCCTCCAGGATAGGATATTCACCCATAGGTCTAGAATCACGCCATGCAACCGTTCGATATCAGATCCAAGGGCTCTCGGAAGCCCGTATCATGGGAGAATGGAAAGCCACTACCCTGCCGTTCACACGCTGGCAGTTCGCTCCTACTCGTCCCCGCACGTCCTTTAATATTACGGCGGTTCGCTCCTAGTCGCCCCGTCCATTCACATTACGACAGTTCCACTAATCCTAACCCTCCTCCCAAATCCATGGCGTCCCAAATCTCCATGATTGGCAGTGAGTACAAGGTTAGAACCATCATCGGTGATGAGTTCGACATCATCTACACCCGTTCTTCCACGATGGTGAAAGGATGCCTTTCTCGCTTCAGACGCATGTTCAAAAACTCAGATAATGAGTGGGTCGCTGGGCTAGATGTTGAGTACACCACAGTCCTAGGACGAGAGAAGGATATAAAGGAGGAATAGAGGATGAAGCCCGCCGTGATCTAGGTTTGCGTGCATGACTTATGCTTGGTCTACCACATATGCCATGCCAACGTTGAATGCCTGGATTTTAAGAACTTCCTCCAGAGCAACCTAGTCAAATTAGTTATTGTAGACTTTAGGAATGACAAGGATGTCCTGGGTCGGATAGGCCTCGTTGTAGGCAACCCCTTCGACCTCCAGAAGAATCGGCTGCTGCCCTCCAGTGTCCAGCCTTCAATGCTGACCTTAGCAAGAGCCATGGTTCATCCTTCGTATGGTAAACTGGAGAAACCTCAATACACGTTTCATCGTCATGCATGGCAGCGGAATGTACTAGATATAGACCACATCCACTACGCTGCAATGGATGGCTACCTTTGTTTCAATATCTACAAGGGTTCGATGAAGAGCAAGAGCCAAGTGTGCGGTTCAAGTAAAGAAGTAGTATCGGCCAAGAGGAAGAGGGACAAGGACGAAGTCGAGGATGTGGACGAGGACTCCGAGTGAGTAAGGTGGCAGTGTCGTTGCTCATGGTGGTTCTAATGCAGTGTCTACTAGATTAGTTGCATAGTTTAATTTCAGGTGTGCTTAGTTTAATTTGAGGGGTGTGTTATGCTGAGCCCCCAGCAGAACTATGTTAAATTTCTTCTCGTTACTTTAACTCTTCAGTATGTACATACTACTAGTATTTCTTCAATAGAATTTAGCACCCCATTTAAGCACGTACTAGCTTTTTTAATAGTACTATATGCATAATTTGGTGACGAGCGCTCTCTATATGTACCACCTTTTTTTAATTTCAAGTTTTGCTCCATGGCGCAATCCGTCGAAACTACTACTGTACAAATGTGGAGTATATACATTTTTTAAAAGGCTAGAGGGCGGGGCAGTATAGCTTGGTCTGTTTCACGAGAGGCAAGGGCCTTTGTGATTTAACGGCCCATTACTGTTGTCAAATCGAATAGTACTGCGCCGCCCGCTGCACGCCCGGCTGAACACGCCTCGCCTCCATCAAACCCCTCCGTTAAACCCGCATGCAAACCGAGAATCCTACTCCAGCCACACGTCCGTTCATGAGCAGGCCAGAATTAAACGCAACACCGACCGAGCTCCTCCTGTCCGCCCTCAGTTTAAACAAGGCCAGACGCCGGCCAAGCTCCTACCGTTCGCCCTCTATTTACACGAGGCCAGGCAGACAGCGGGCAAGAATCGTAGCCCTCCACCGCTCCCCATCTCCTCCTTCACCATTCTCTCCACTCTTCCAATGGCTTCCGAGGAGTTGTTCTCTAGCATATTACCTGGTTGGGTGGCCCGTCGAGCCCTCCGGATACGGGCGAGGCCGCTCGGTGCTTCACGAACCTTGCTTGGCCCGACGAAGCCAATTGCCGCCCCAAGCAGGCGGGTGGTTCAGCAACTCGCCGCTCCTGTTCAGCTTGATGAGGAGTGGCGAGTTGCTCCACGCTAGCACGGCGGCGAGCACGCCGATACGGGCGTCATCGCTGCTGTGTCGTACTGCGCCACTAGTGTCTGCGGTGGTCGCGCCTCCCATGTCTGTGGGCGCGCCTCCCGTGCCTATGGAAGCGCCATGCAGGCAGAGACAGAAGCCGGGTGCATGGAGAGCGACGAGTCGATGGCCAGCTTCTCCGTGTCCGCCGCCATCATTGAGGAGAAGTAGAACACGGGAGGCCACCGCCACTTGGGACACATGAAGGGCACCGCCAAGGCGACGATTGCGCATTCAGGTGGTTTCTTTGCTGCTTTGTCTCTTCCGAGGACCTTCGTTGACCCCTCAAGTGTCTGACGGACATGAGCAAGACAAAGGGTTCCGTGGGCAGCCATTTAGATTATGTACTCCCTCTCCAGCTGACAGGAAATATTTGTTCTAAGAATGGATAAATTGTATGTATCTATAACTAAAATAAGTCTAGATACATCCATTTCTAGGACAAGTTTTCTAGACGTAGGGAGTATTAATTATACCAAGAGAGCCGGATTGGCACCGCTTAGTTCATGTAAATGTAATGAAATCCATCATGTTTATATGAAGATCTGACTTTTTTATACGAGATCATTCATGCTTATATGAAAACAGTCCGTGTTTGCACGAATTTCATCTGGTTGGTTAGAGTTGTGAAAATGTATGCCGCTGGCGTTTGATGTCGTCCTCCGCGGAAGGAAGCGGGAGGAAATTTGCCGGCTGCCGTTGGAGATGCTCTTATGCTGGAAATAATAGAGTGGCATCCAATCCATTTGAGTTAATTACATGTATGATTGTCCCTCTATAAAAAGTTAATTGCATGTATAGTGTACACATGACTTGGAGGGTGGCTATAGCTTCGTATAGAAAGTTAAAAAGAAACAAGTCCATCCTTAATCTTGTATTCTAAGTACTCAAATCTAAAGTTAAAAGACAGAATTCGAACTCATGTCATCGTGTTGTGAGCATCCGGCGCTAACCAGTCCTGCACATTTTTGTTGTAGACCATGCTAGAGATATATCTCCATGTCTACTCTTCCATTCATTCCTAAATATTTGTCTTTTTCAGATTTCAAATAGACTACCACATACGGATGTGTATGCAGACATATTTTAGAGTGTAGATTCACTCATTTTGCTCTGTATGTCTTTTTAGGAAGGGGTCAGATTTCTCCTTGATTTATTTATGAGGTATCTAGATGGCACTGCACCGCCAAGAAAAGAGGGTAACATCAAAATTATGGACTACTTTTTTGAGTATGTTGGTAAGGTCCGGTCATAGTCACTTGTTGAAATCTCTAAAAAGACAAATACTCCGTCCGTCCGGAAATACTTGTCATCAAAATGGATAAAAGGAAATGTATCTAGATGTATTTTAGTTTTAGATACATCTCTTTTTATCCATTTTGATGACAAGTATTTTCGGATGTAGGGAGTATTTAGGAACGAAGGGAGTAGAAAACAGAGTTGGTGATGATGGTGTGCGTGCCATCCTGCAATATAGGCCGTCGGATTTATATCTAACGGATAGGAAAGAAACTATGGCAATTTTGCAAAAATATACCCACACACCTCTCCACGTTTGCAAATAAGGCCTTCCCTCGTTCAACCTTTAAAGATAAACTACTCATACAAATGCATCTTGATGTTCCATGCAACGCACGGGCAGCTAGCTAGTTTCTTTTAAAATAGTTGTTGTGATAATTGGGTTAAAGTGATATATTTTATGTCTGTCCTGAATGATTTCAGATTCACTAGTAGTAACAAAGAAAAGGTTGCCTTGTTAATTAACAGAAAACAGGGTGAAAACTATCACATGAGGCCGGTAAAAACAAGGCACACTGGGTTCAGCATCATCGTCACTACAGTTGTGCGCGTGCGAGAAGTCTACATATCGAGGGGGCTACTGAGCGAGGCACAGAGACACAATGTTTGAGAGAGAAACCAATTGACAGATTATGATCAGATCGAGTTGTCACCCTTCTGCTGTCATTGTTGGGGTGGGGGAGGGGGAGGGAGAGAAAGACGTATTGAGAGTGTGCACGGTAGGCACAGAGGCACAACTAGCGAGTGTGTGTGTATGTGTGTGTGTGTTTGAAAGAGGAGTAGATAGATTACTATCAAGATCGAGGTGCCACCCTACTCCTTCGGTGTCGGGTAGTGTGTGTGTTTGAGAGAGAAGCCAGTCGATAGATTAGTATCAAGATCGAGGTGTCACCCTACTCCTTCGGTGTTGGGAAGTGTGGGTGTGTGGGTGTGTGGGGGGGGGCAGTGACACTCACATATCTCTACTCTTATAAAAAACAGAGTTGGTGATGATGATGGTCCTGCCATCCTGCAATATAGGCCATCCGATTTATATCCGACGGATAGGAAGGAAACTATGGCAATTTCGCAAAAAGATACCCACACCCCTCTCTGCATTTGCAAATAAGGCATTCCCTCATTCATCCTTTTCTCCCACAAGATAAACTACTCATACAGATGCATCTTGATGTTCCATGCAACGCATGGGCATCTTGCTAGTAGGGAGAAGGAGTTTGTGTGACACATATCTAGCTATATTAAGGGATAGGTAGATAGCATTTGTGTGAGGCATAATTAAAGCATCACGAAGATAAACAAACAGTGTGCATGCAACTGCCGGGAAAAATTAAGCGAGAAACAATGTGCACGCGCTTGTGTCTGTGTGTGTGTGTGTGTGTGTGTGTGTGTGTGTGAGAGAGAGAGAGAGAGAGAGAGAAATCTCAAAACAAAAGGTGCTCTGTTGGAATCCCATTGTATGTATTCATATGGTTCTGGAACTCGAGTTAACCTTAGGCATATGTGTGAGGGACATTATTATACTTTGAGACAATAGTGTCTATGGGTGGGCGGAATTAAAGGGGTGGGCGTGTTAGACAAAGAGAGCGTGTGTGTTTCTGTGTGAGAGACTTGTAGGACGGGCTAGAAAGACGGATTTAACCTTGACGGAGGGAGAGAAATACATGAAGTGCGCGTGTGTGATTCCGATGCCCATAGGGAAATGAGATATGTATGCGTGTGAGAGAGATTGCACAATTCATTCACGTATCACTATCTAGCGATCGTGGACGTGCATCGCTTGAACATAAATCAATATCTACTTCGTATCGTGGCCAAAGGTACAATATCGATTCAATGCTATAAAGATTGGACACTGACATATCACATTTTTTCTATTTAAATAAACCTTTTCAGTTGTGCATGCCAAAGTTACAGTGATGTTTCTTCAAACAACCAATGTAGCTATCATGTAGATGCACCATCGTTACTCTTGCATTCAAATTCATTAGTCTTGGATGATTTAAGTTTCTATTTTGAAGTAATATATGTAATATTCATATATGAATTCAACGGGTATGCTATTTATGAAATGGAGGCTATGTAATCATATGAGGTAACACTTTTACGTAGCGGACTACAATATCCATTTCTTTTTGTGCGCCTCTACACTAACACGTCAATGCATTATGTTTAAAGTAAATAACCAATGGCACTAAATTATCTATTTACACGAGAAATACATAGGCTGAGCGTTTGATCCCTTTTTTGTGAACGTGCCACTACACCTGTACGATTGGCCACGCCCGTGTGAACGTCCAAGTTATCAGCGCATCATCCCGAGTTATTGTCTTTTATTTCTGGGCTGGACTTCACACCAGTTATTAACTGCTCGCGCGTGCCCCGTGTACACAGTCTAGCATGACCTTCCCGCTAGCACGGTCCAAAATTAGTTGAAACTGGATACGAACGATCCCGCGGGTGGCAAAATGTCCCGCCTCCTTCTAAAATTTCCGCCACCTTAGTCTTTAGCATGCGAAATTCCCCTTTTGTCCTTGGTGCACGGAGACCAACAGTTACAATACCGCCCTCATCTACATAATAGATCGGGGCTGCTTTGGTAACTTCCAGTTCCCCCCACTACACGGCACCCCCATTTCCTCTCCCCCTCCCGCAAAAACGACTAACTCACAACACCAGAGAATCTTACATCACGCCGTGCGTACTTCATCGGCCTTTCTCCCCTCCCCTCTCGAAACCCTAGACTGCTCCCCCTTAACTGCCAGCGGCGTCCACCTCACCGGATCTGCTTCAACGGCCGCATCTACCCCTCCCACCTCCCCTAGAAACAAGTAGACTGCTCATCCACCACTGTACCACAGCCCATTCAGTGTCAGCCTTGTCCACGGCGCCGGATCTGCTTTGCCGGTACTCTTGTCAACCGTCGCGCATCTGCAGCGGCTCATTCGTACTCCCCACCGGAGATGCTTCATCCACACCCCCCGGAGCCGCCCCACTGACGCCCACGTCGACGGCTTCTGATCCTCTTTGCCGACGCATTCCTCAACCCTACCGGAGCCGCTTCGCCGACACCATCGTCAACCCTACTGGAGTAGCTTTGCCTATACCATTCTCAACCCTACCGAGGCCGCTTTGCCAACTCACAAGTCCATAGCCTCAGATCCGCTTCCTCGCACCCTCATCCAACCTACCGGAGCAGCTTCTGACGCCCCATCCACGGCCGCAGATCCGCTTCGTTGACACCATCCTTAACCCAACCACCAGAGCAGCTTCTGATGCCCTGTCCACAGCCGCAGATCCGCATCGTCGACACCATCCTTAACCCAACCACTAGAGCAGCTTCTGACGCCCCGTCCACGGCGTAGATCCGCACCATCGACACCATCCTTAACCCGACCACCGGAGCAGCTTCACCTACGCCCTCGTCCATGGCCACAGATCCGCTTCGCCCACACCGTAGTCCACCCTACCAGAGCCGCTCCACAAACACCCTACTCAACGGTTCTAGATCTCCTTACCAGACCCTGACAGCCAGCGCAACGTCATCACCCTTGATGTTTCTAACCTGATTCCCACCGTCTGGAGAGATGCCAAGCACCCACCACGGCGTAGGTACTTGTCACCTTTAAACCCGTCCAGCATCACCTGCCCGATGTGCTTCAAATATACTAACAGGTCACTGTTACCTGTTATGCAGCTGGCAAAAACTACAAGGACGATGTCTCTTCTGGATCTAACAGCTTGGCCAACCAAGATCCTGGACTGAGGCATTTCTACGATCTTGTAAGTGCGTCTCTCTCTCTCTCTTGTATTGTTTTGTGCCTGCCAGCGTGCTTGGCTAGGATTTTTGACCAGTAATCCATTTGTGCAGACAATGATTTCTACTACTGGCTGCTAAATTAGATATGTAGGTGTTAGACATGATACTACCTCATTCCTTCGTTCCTAAATATAAGTTTGTCTAGAGATTCCACTATAGGCTACATACGGAGCAAAATGAGTGAACCTACACTTGAAAATTCATCTATATACATCTGTATGTGGTACATACTGGAATCTCTACAAAGACAAATATTTAGGAACAGAGGCAGTACATTACACAAAATTGTAGGTGGCATGTAGGAATTCGAGTGCACTACATTAGGCTCCCTTAGAGTGCCTGCTAGTCCAGCACACAGAGTCATGGCTAGTTTATGCTACGCACACAATCGTTAATTGGTGGTTTAAATATGCGCAAGGGATATGCAATGTAGTATCATGTAGAGATGTCTGAAATTAGCCGTGTCAACTTGCAGATAGGGTTACACAATGAAAAAGTACAAGATGTATGTGGCAATTTTATGGAACATCACAAAAAAAGGAGAGGCAGCGGTGAGCCTATACAGTGTGCTATGGTACGTCACTCCTCCATTGCAATCATCGTGACATGTTATTTGTATGTCAGTTCTATTGGCCAAGTTTCTTAGGGACAGTTATTACGAGTTATCCTAAGAAAATAAGCACCCATGAATATAAGCTCCATGTAATAAGCCAACCAGTTCTTTTCATTGCGTTTTCAGCTTATCTTTGGTATGATCAGTGAAAAGTCTATATTGCATTATATTTTTTCATTTTGCTGCCCATATGAAAATTAATTTGACTTGCAAACATCACAAATTGAACCCAGTGCAGTAATTGATATGATAGGAAAATAGACCATCACTATTTGCTCAAAATACAAATACAAAGATACCATCTACTTGGCACAATCTACTTTGGTCAATGTTTTCCATAGAGATCCCATTGCCTAATTTAAGTGAAGAACGCATGACCCACATTTAAACGAAGAACAATTATTTATTGAAATTCGATGGTCCAAGTGGCTGGTTATTATCATATAGCAGCACCACGTGAAAGCATCATATAGCAGCAACAGCAGCTCATAGCAACTCATCATACAACAGCAGCAGTGTGCAATTCATCATATACCAGCAGCAGCTCATAGCAATTCATCATATAGGAGCAGCAGGAGCAGCTCATAGCAATGCATCATATAGCAGCAGCAGAAGCAACTCATAGCAATTCATCATATAGTGGATCAGAATGAAAATTTGGCAAAAAATTAGAGGAGATCCTCACCTTGTTGGATGAGCTCATCCTTCAACAGCACCTCAAGGCCATGGCCTGGGAGGAGGGGAGGGGAAATAAGGTGCCTTCTACCGCAGTGTGGCATCAACCGTAGTTGTGCAGTGCCCGCTGGAGTAGTGCGTTGGACGAACCACAGTGGAGCAGCTGCTGGAGACCATGAGAATGAGGGGCGGCGCCAGAGGGAGGAGCAGCCAAGGAGATTTGCTCCTACCCACCGCCCATGTAGCCTATCTAGACAGAGCATCATCGAGGACCAGGCCAGATGGGACCAGTGGCAATGGCTCGCTAGAGGAACCCTAGTGCTGCAGGCAGGGGCTCAAGGTAGAGGGAAAGGGGAGAGGAGATGCAAGCGGGCAGGACAATGAACGCTTGCGTGTTTGTTTTTACTTGAGGGTCAGGTGTGACATGGGCGCCAGCAGTTGCATTTTGAGTGTAATATAGGCAGACAACATAGTCATTTCACTATTCCCCTTCCCTTCAATTTTTAGTGAGGTTCTACCCGAAACACCCCCCTCCAAAGCGAAATTAGCTAAGCCCAAGCCCATAACTCAAAAATGACTTCTTTACATCTTTTATGGCTTATTTTGACAATAAGCCCTGAAAAGGCGGAATCGAACTGGCCCTTAACCTGTAATTCAATTGTGCGTGCAATGATGAATCTTTCCTGCCTGCTATAGTGTACACTTAGGCATCATCATACATGGCATAACCAAATACATGTGCATTCCATTTTAGAATCTGGAATATGCAATGTTTATGTTAGTTCATACATTGCACATGATGTTTAAATGCCCCTTAAATCTGGTCAGTCGAGTGATGGTCTTTAAGCCTCCTTCTTTGCTTCTTTTCTTGATATGTAAGATTTGCGCACACATCTGTTCAATTGCTTGTTTGTATCAGCCAACCATACTAGGACTGTTTGCTTTATTACTTGTTGTTCTTGACCTAACACTCTAACAGAGCTTGTCAACGATTTAAACACTAAGTGTTGCTGTAGTGGGGCCTTGTCTAACTCATAGGTGACATAAAGGTTTGGCTGTACACTAAAGTAGGCTCTCCAAGAGTACTTGGAGATCAAGTTCGAAGGTATGCCTAGTTTATACATAGTGTAGACATAGTAAATGATCATTTCATAGTGTGCAAGTGCAAGAGATGTGGCATGTTTCATTATATAGTGTTGTTTTGTTATAATCTCATCCTTTTGTGTTCACAGACTTGAAAGTATGCATATTTATCTTCCGAGGATACGAGTAACTAGTTTGTGTCACCTTGCAGAGGGGGTGCAATGAAGATAAGATTGAGGATTTCCAAGTACAAGATGTTAGGAAGGATCTTTGCAAGAGAAGTAGGATTTGCGTTGAGCCTCTTCAACCTGTTAAGGTAAGTCACTGTATCCAACTCAATATTTCAATTCCTTGTTTGATTCAGGCATAGTTAATTTGGTCTTTTCAATTGCTTTATTTGTCCTCAGTTAATGAGATGCCCAAAGAATGATGCCTGATGTTGGGTACTTATATAAGTATTAGTTGACATAAATAAAGGCCTTACCATTTAATTACTCTGTCGAAGTGTGCCTGAAGCTTTGAAGTCTATTAACCAACTATTATTGCATGAGCCTCACAATCTAGTTTATACTAGGCTAATGATTGCATAGTTTTGCTTATTGTAGTATGTTTGTATGAAACCCTCTGTTGTTAATTATGCTCCCTAAGACTTTAATTGAGCTACAGAATGGCCAACTGGTTGCTTACTTATATGCAACGTGCTATCTAAATTTGTAACTTGTCTGTGTTTTGGATTGGGCCCCAACATCATGCTCCTCTGGTGAGCTAAGAGAGATTTCTATATGCAGGATGCACAGGCTATCCTTATTATAACTTTTAAAATATCACCTACTTATGCTTCATGACGTGTAACATTATTGTTAGTCCTGTTTTGCCATGTAGTACAAAATAGTGTCTTGCTCGCTTCACTGTTGTAACTATATTTTTGCACTAGTCATGTGTACTTACAGAAACATTTCAGGATGAAGTGACATTAACACAAAGATCTGTGAGCAGTGTGGCATGGCTGTTACGGAATGATTATGGATTGGAATTGGAATGTGCTGATGTTCTCGAGCATCAACTAGAGGTGGCAAGACAACGTGTACATGATTCTCAACGTACAATCAACAAGTTGAGACTGGACATGCAGGAATTAGATGCAGGAGTCAAAAAATGAAACAAGACACTGAGGTAACCATGAAGGAATTGGAGATTTTGCAGACTGAAATTTGTGCTATCTGAATCTGGCCAATCCTATTTCCTAATGAGATTATAGTTCAAATGGAGTTAAGTTGATGCGCGTCCATGATGTATGAGTTGTATTTGCCCAGTGTATGTAATTTCCTGTTTTTGTATGCTTTATTATCACCGGTGCTGATCCATAATGCCCAGTGGGTATAATCGGTTGTAATTTCTTTATTGTATAGTGTAGGATTATTCTACGTTTCTATACCTTGGTCTTTTTGTTTTATTGTGTATGTTTTTAAGAGGTGATAGTATAGAGTAGGATTATTCTTTGAATATGCTATATCGTTCAAACGGGGGCCAACTCGCCCAAACGTTGTAGTGACCATGGCCCTCCACGGGTCATACGATCCATGGGCCATCTACGGGACGGATGATCCATGGCCTTCTATGGGCCGTCGGATCCATGGGCCTTCAATGGGCCGTCAAATCCATGGGCCTTCAATGGGCCCTCGGATCCATGGGCCTTCAATGGGCCATCGGATCCATGGGCCTTCAATGGGCCGTCGGATCCATGGGCCTTGTACGGGCCGACTCATCTATGGGCCTTGTATGGGCCTTTAATGGGCCGTAAATGGGCTAGAGTGGAAATCGTACGTTTTATGGGCTGACCATAACGGGCTGTTAATAGGCCGTATTTGATGATGCTATGAAAATGGCCCAACAGATTAACGGGCCACAAATGGGCCGACTGTATCCACGGGCTGAATTTGGCCCACAAGCAGAAAAGGCCAGTAACGGGCCATAAGTAACCAAATGCTGGAAATGAGCCCAAGAATAAATGGGCCCTGAGAAGGCCGAAAGGTAACATGGGCTGGAATCGACCCCAATGGAATAATGGGCCACTAATGGGTATAAAGCGACACACTGTTCATTACGGGCCGGTTTCACTACGGGCTGTTAATGGGCCAAGAGTTACAAAGGGACTCGTATGGGCCGAAAGTCGTCATGGGCCATACATGGGCCGGATGTTACAAAGGGCTGGAATCATATTGGACGGCCCAGATGACACTACTGGGCCTAATACCGTTAGGCCGGAACGGGCCGTGAGTTAGCGGGATGTAAATGGGCTATATGTGAACATGCCATTAACAGGCTTTCATTGGGCCGACCCGCCACCTTTTGACTAGGTCAAATGGGCCGGCCTTTTCACGGGAATGGGCCTCTGTTGGGCTGTGCCACGTGTCGACGTATCATAGGCGCCTTGTGTCCAATGAGTGGATGACATCTGTCCCAACGGTGAGCCGACACGTGTTTCCTCTGGCCAATGAAGATTTTACACGTGCAAAATCCCCATTGGTCGGGGCTGTTAACGGGTTATCGGATCCGAAACCAGACCCGATAGCTTAACAGTGTTCCGTTATGGTGGATGCCATGTGTTGGTCACCCTTGACGAAAGCACTTCTATGATGCGCGATTTATCATCATGGAAGTGGACACTTCCGTGATGATAATTTTGGTAATGTCATGGAACACTTCTACAATAGCACAGGTATGACTATCTTGATTCTGTCATAAAATCATCATGGATGTACATGCATGACAAAAAACGCGACCTACTGTGGCAAACACGTATCATCACGAAAGTGTATTTTTTTTGTAGTGCCACGAGCTCCTCAGACTACTTCGGATGCATTCGTCCCAGAACTCCTCTCCACGCCACCTCCACACTCTAGAGCTCTCGGAGATCATGCTTAGAGATCTGTATTCTTGTCGAAGTAGTCCCACCAACTTGATCTATTCGGCGCCACCAAGATCACTTAACACAGCCATATCCACAAACCCTAATAAGTTCGGTCTTACTGATAGGGATCTCGGTCTCACCAAGATGGGATTGCAAACTCTTTGTTCCCCTTCATAACGTTTTGGTCTAACCGAGATGAGCGATAGGTCCCACCGAGTTCATATTGCAAACTCTCTGTTTCCTTTTCGTAACATTTTGATCTAACCGAGATGAGCGATCGGTCCCACCGAGTTTGCCTGACCAAGTCTCTATTTGCTTATTACTGAAATCGGTCTCACCGATTTCATGTGATCGGTCTCACTGAGATGAGGCTTTGCCCTAACCCTAGCGCATCGGTCTCACTGAGTTGATGTTACCGGTCCCACCGAAAAGCCTAACGTTCACATTTTCAACCAGGTCGGTCTCACCGAGTTTCACTATTCGGTCCCACCGAGTTTGGTAAATTGTGTGTAACAGTTAGATTTTGGGTGGAGACTATATATACCCCTGCACCCCCTTCTCTACTTGAGAGAAAGCTATCAGAACGTGCCTACACTTCCACTACTCATATCTGAGAGAGAACCACCTACTCATGTGTTGAGACCAAGACATTCCAATCCAACCACAAGAATCTTGATCTCTAGCCTGCCCCAAGTTGCTTTCCACTCAAATCATCTTTCCACCATAGACAAATCTGTGAGAGAGAGTTGAGTGTTGGGGAGACTATCATTTCAAGCACAAGAGCAAGGAGTTCATCATCATCACACCATCTATTACCTTTTGGAGAGTGGTGTCTCCTAGAATTGTTAGGTGTCACTTGGGACCTCCGTCAAGATTGTGGAGTTGAACCAAGGAGTTTGTAAGGGCAAGGAGATCACCTACTTCGTGAAGATCTACCCAAGTGAGGCAAGTCCTTCGTGGGCGATGGCCATGGTGGGATAGACCAGTATGCTTCTCCGTGGACCCTTTGTGGGTGGAGCCCTCCATGGACTAGCGCAACTGAGGGAGTCTTGGACTAGGGGGTGTCCGGATAGCCGAACTATCATCATCAGCCGGACTCCAAGACTATGAAGATACAAGATTGAAGACTTCGTCCCGTGTCCGGATAGGACTTTCCTTGGCGTGGAAGGCAAGCTTGGCGATACGGATATGTAGATCTCCTACCATTGTAACCGACTCCATGTAACCCTAGCCCTCTCCGGTGTCTATATAAACCGGATGGTTTTAGTCCGTAGGACGAACAACAATCATACCATAGGCTAGCTTCTAGGGTTTAGCCGCCTTGATCTCATGGTAGATCTACTCTTGTAATACCCACATCATGAATATCAATCAAGCAGGACGTAGGGTTTTACCTCCATCAAGAGGGCCCGAACCTGGGTAAAACATCGTGTCCCTTGTCTCCTGTTACCATCCGCCTAGACGCACAGTTCGGGACCCCCTACCCGAGATCCGCCGGTTTTAACACTGACATTGGTGCTTTCATTGAGAGTTCCTCTGTGTCGTCACTGATAGGCTCGATGGCTTCTTCGATCGTCAACAACGACGCAGTCCAGGGTGAGACTTTTCTCCCCGGACAGATCTTCGTATTCGGCGGCTTTGCACTGCGGGCCAATTCGCTTGGCCATGTGGAGCAGATCGAAAGCTACGCCCCTGGCCGTCAGGTCAGATTTGGAAGTTTGGACTTCACGGCTGACATCCACGGAGACTTGATCTTCGATGGATTCGAGCCACAGCCGAGCGTGCCGCACTGTCACGATGGGCATGATTTAGCTCTGCAGCCGGACAGTGCCCTGGAGGCCGCACACGAGCCCGCTCCGGCCCTCGATTCGGAGCCGGCCACGCAGATCGAGGACGGGTGGCTAGACACCGCCTTGGGGGCTGCAACCTCTACGGCGATGGAGCCGAATACTAGCCTTGTCCCTTGTGAAGCTCGTGACTCCGAGGTGCCGGACTCCTCGCCGGACTCCGTACCTCCCGCGACCCCTCCAATCAAATCCGATTGGGCGCCGATCATGGAGTTCACCGCTGCGGACATCTTTCAACATGCATCTTTCAGCGACATCTTGAGTTCGCTAAACTATCTCTCGTTATCAGGAGAGCCCTGGCCGGACTGCGGTCGGGGCGGTTGGGATGCGGACGACGAAGAAATTCAAGGCCCACCCACCACCCACTTAGTAGCCACTGTTGACGATCTAACTGACATGCTGGACTTCGACTCCGAAGACATCGACGGTATGGACGACGATGCCGGAGACGACCAAGAACCAGCACCTACGGGGCACTGGAAAGCCACCTCAACTCACGACGTATACATGGTGGATACACCAAAAGGAAGCGATAACGAGGAACAACGGGACGTGGCGAAGGACAACTCCCCCGACAAACAACCAAAACGGCGACACAAGCACCACCCGAAGTCCCGCCTCGATAACAACGGCACCCATACTGACCCAGCCTTAGAGCAGGGCGAAGCAGTGGACGACGAACATGCCAACAAGCAACCATCCGAACAGGATGAATTGGACAAGCAACCCATCCCCGGCGAAAACAACAGTCCAGACAATCTCACGCCGGACACATCACCGGAACATAAGAACCTTCATAAAAGGCTCATCGCCACTTCAAGAAGTTTGAAGAAGCAAAAGCGGAAGCTCAAAACAGCGGAGGACGCACTCAGAATGAGATGGAGCAAAGTACTCAATACCGCTGATAAATACAGCGATAGTCACCAGGCAAAGAGCTACCCGAAGCGCAAGTTGTTGCTCGAATTTGACGAGGAGGCCGTAGAGCCCCAACAGTCAAAAAAGAAAGAGGCCGCCTGGCCGGATAGACGACCAGATGACAGGCTAAGAGCGGCAAGTGGCGCCGCACACAAGCCGGCACACGATCCACATAAGGATCCTCGCAAAGAGGATGGCCCGGTCAAGTCCATCTATGGGCCAAAAAAGAAGACTCCTGGGAGCAACACAACCCGCCGAGTGTTTGAAGACAACGGCACACCTAAATACAGGGGCGCCGCACACCCACTATGTTTCACTGATGAGGTACTGGATCATGAATTTCCAGCGGGATTCAAACCCATAAACATAGAGGCATATGACGGAACAACAGACCCCGGAGTCCGGATTGAGGATTATATCCTACACATACATATGGCCAAAGGAGACGATCTCCATGCCATAAAATACCTACCCCTCAAGCTCAAAGGGCCAGCTCGGCATTGGCTCAAAAGCCTCCCAGAAAATACCATTGGAAGTTGGGAAGAGCCCGAGGATGCGTTTCGAGCAAATTTTCAGGGGACTTATGTCCGCCCTCCGGATGCAGACGATTTAAGTCACATAACTCAACAGCCCGGAGAGTCAGCACGCAAATTCTGGAACAGGTTCCTCACCAAAAAGAACCAAATAGTCGACTGTCCAGACGCTGAAGCCTTAGCAGCCTTTAAGCATAACGTCCGAGACGAATGGCTCGCCAGACACTGCGGCCAGGAAAAACCAAGAACAATGGCCGCGCTAACAAGCCTCATGACCCGCTTTTGCGCGGGGGAAGATAGCTGGCTAGCAAGATGTAGCACCAGCGACCCGAGTACATCCAAGGTCAGGGATGGAAATGGAAAATCACGACGCAGAAAAGATCAGCGCCGGAATAAAGAAAATGGCCCAAATAGCACGGCGGTCAACACCGGGTTCAAAAGCTCTCGGCCTAATAATAAAACACTGCCTCTTAAGGACAACAGTGATGAGCTATCCAACCTAAATAAAATCTTGGATAGAATATGTCAAATCCATAGTACCCCCGGGAAGCCTGCAAACCATACCCACAGAGATTGTTGGGTCTTCAAGCAGTCCGGCCGACTTAACGTCGAACACAAGGGGCTCGACACACCAAGCGAAGACGATGACAAACCCCACAAGTAGCACGCCGGAAAACAGAAGACTTTCCCACTAGAAGTCAAAACAGTGAACTCACTTCATGTGATAACAAGGAAAAATAGTGCGGCACCTGCTAAAACACGCGCCGCACGATCCACCCCAGCAGAGTCCTGAAATTGGATGTTTAAACCAATTACTTTCAACCATCAGGATTACTCCAGAAGTGTTCGAAAAACAAGAGGGCCTGCTTTGGTATTGGATCCCATAATCGACGGACTACAATTCACACAAGTCCTAATGGATGGCGGCAGCGATATAAACCTGCTATACCAGGACACCATCCGCAGAATGGGGATAGACCCTACCAAAATTCACCGTAGCAACACTTCCTTCAAAGGAGTGACGCCAGGCCTTTACGCCAATTGTACAGGCTCTGTACTACTAGAGGTCGTGTTTGGTTCATCCGACAACCTCCGTCGTGAAAAGCTCATTTTCCATATCGCCCCATTCAAAAGTAGCCATCAAGCACTACTGGGACGCGAAGCTTTCGCCAGCTTTAACGCAATACCGCATTACGCGTCTCTTACGCTTAAAATGCCCGGTCCACGCGGCATAATCTCATTAAAGGGTAACCCCGAGTGTTCCTCGACCACGGAAAACGTGAGACTTCCTTGACAGCCACACACTAATCCGACCTTGCTGGCCAAAGCCCCTAAAAACAGGTCATTCAGACCTCGGACACGTATAAACAAGGGGCTTCCCAGCTGCATACCTCTTTGCAAGGAGCTGCACGTATAAACAATGAGAGCCAATAAAGCTCAACTTTATTCATCTTTGAAATCATACTTTATTTTAAATACATCTTTTGCACGATATTTTTTCCAAACTAAGTTCTTCTCTTTTACAGATGAAGCACGTGCTACACCCGTCCAGGATACAGCACAATGGAGACACAGGCGCAGACGTGCAGCAGGGACCCGTTGCAAGGATTCTTTTCAGATTAAGACCCTACGTAAACCTTTCTTACTGTCTCTTGTTGATACACATCCCCCGGTTTCCTACCATAACCGAGGACGAGGCTGGCGTTTTGGCATCGGCCGCGTCAGAAGTTCTGCCCGTACCTGGACACTAGGGGCTTAGGGCATTGTTCTGCCCGGTATCATAAAGACCGAATACCTCAGGGAGTGTTCGGCGTCTCGAGTTAGGCCTTATATGCATCAGCTCCGAATCATGTCTTTGGTCAAATGTTGGGTTTGCCCGGCTCCCGTGTTTTGCTGCCTTACGTTTCGCTCCATCAGCTAACGCGACACCAGGAGAACTACTACGATTGTGCCCCGATTCGGCCGGGCGAGCACCTCAGTAGAGAAAGCCGAAAACTGACTGTCATGATATAGCGAGAGACTGGTCAACCACTCGATAGACTACTGGAATGTTTAGAATTCCTCCGCTTTGACGAAGGACCGCTTCCCGGTTAGGCACATACGCGTCCCGAGTTCGGAGAGCGCGGTGCCTCTAGGGGCTATATAGTAGCCCCACCATCGAGCTCCTATGGCTAAGTGAAAGTGATAAAGCATTATAGACCGGTTGCCTAGTTTGCTATGATATCACCTCCTTCAAAGGACCAAGATGTTGGATTAAGTGTGAAAAAGCACTTTTTTTTCAAACACCCCCGCACCATGTGCATGGGGGCTGAAGCCAAAGACTGCCATCTTTCAGGTTATACATACATATACGGCCGCACAGGAGATAGTTCAATACTTGAACGCACAAGTATAAAAAGGCATTACATTATAAACATGATCTCACAAATCATACATGTCATTTGAACATAACATCTTTCGAGCACCGCGACTCTATCAAACGAGCGCCCTGCAGGACTTCCGCAAAATAGTGCTCGGCGGGTAATCGGCTTTTGTCCGAACCTCGGGATGCAACATCGGTGGCATCCATCTCCGCCCAGTATGTCTTAACACGGGCGAGAGCCATCCGTGCACCCTCTATGCATGCCGACCGCTTCATCGCCTCGATATGCGGCACCGCCCCAAGGAATTGCCGCAACAAGCCAAAATAACTCTCCGGCTTGGGCTTTTCTGGCCACAGATGAGCCACCACATCCGTCATGGCAAGTCCGGATAATCTATTCAGCTCAGCCCACTCAGCCAACTGATCAGTCAACGGAAGTGGACGCTCCGGACTATGGAATTGAGACCAGAAAAGCTCTTCCATTTCGTGATCCTTCTGGCTTCGGAAGTGCACGACTGCGTCCGCCGCACTCGCAGCCAAATCCAGATAAGGATCCTCCGCACCCCACAATTGGCCCAACTGAGCATACTTCTTATCGTGAACTTCCTACGCAGCAGAAAGGGCTTTCCAGCCGCAATGTCTCCGGCCTGACGCAGTTCCTCCTTCATAGCCCGCATCGCACAACAAGCATCCTTGGCTTCGGCGACAGCCTTCTTTAGGTCCTCTTGCTCCGCTCGGCGTTCTCTGTCAAGAACCTCATAGCGGTCGGTAGCATCTTTTAATTTCACGGCCATTCCGGCCATCTCCTCCCGCCTTTGGCAGTGAGCAGCCTTTTCGGCTTTTAGCTCTTCCGCTGCCTTCGAGGCAGCCGCATCACTTTTCCTGGCTTGCTCCTTGGCTCGAGCAAGCTCTGCTCGAAGGTCTTCCACAGCAGCGGCACCATCTGCATCAAGCATACAAATTGTAAGGAACGGGCATTAGCTCCCTTACTAGGTGACCGCAGAGAAACCACCTACCATGTGACTCGTCAAGTCGTTTATTGACCAACGCGATGTCCGCATCCGCAACGTCGAGTTGCCGCTTCAACTCGGCAACTCCATAGTCCGGCTGGCCACCGAACGTTCCACCACCTGCATAGGAAAGGCGACATTCTATAACTGAGATTATGATCCTCGGCACGTTGTCGCTTTCGACAGCATACCAAGTCTCAGGGGCTACTATCTATACAGGGCGCACTCCATGTGCAAAACTGTCAAAAGGTATGTCATTTTTTGCGTACCTCAAACCCCATCAGCAAACTTCCGACGGCCTCATGCAACCCGCTCTTGGCGGATGAGATCCTTTCAATCACCATACTCATTAATGTGCGGTGATCTTCTGAGATAGACGCCCTCTCGAGCAAATCCTGCAGCTCCACCGGCCGTACTCCAGTGGGTGCCAAACTCCCCGGCTCTGCCGGACTCAGGGAGACCCTCCGTGACGACACCTCAGGGTCGTCCGCCCCGCCCGACGGGGCGGCAGATGGAGGCGTTTCTCTCTCCGTCATCTCCGGACGAAGGTCCCCCGAAGATGAGCTCTGCTGAGAAGGGCTGAGATCCGAACTACAAGGTGAAAACTTCGGTTACCCTTAGAAATAAAGTAGGGATGTCCCCTATTACTAAACTCCCCCTTTTTTACTTACGGCTCGCTGGAGGGCTGATTCCTTTGGGGAGACTATGCGGACGGGGCTCTTCCCGGCACAGGACCTTCGGGTGCAGATTTCTTTCCCCGCTTTGAGGCCTTGGCCTCCGTGTCTTCGAAAGCGGTCCTCTTCTCCCCCTGGAGGGAGGGATTCTCGATTCCCCCCTTACTGAAAGCCTCCTTGGCAGAGGTGGTAGTTTCCCCGTGCCCCCCTTCGCCCTCCTCCGAAGGTGCAACCTCCAACATTTTGATTAACACAGGATCCGGCGTGGTCTCAGGGAGGGGGGCCGAACACCGTATCAGTTTTGCTTGCGCTATCCACTCCTGTCCAAGGGATAGCTGGTTAAAAGGCAAACCCATGATAAATAAATGGACAATATGTCCGGACACAGGGCTACTTACTTGAGTATCCGGGCGATTGCAGCTTAGGCCAGCGTCCTCGGTCAAGTCCGGACGCATCTCTTGTGATCCGAAGAACAGTTTGTACATCTCCACGGGTGTCAAACCCATGAAGTGTTGGAGAGCTCGTGGTCCCTCCTTATTAAATTCCCACAGGCGGAGGGGGCGACGTTCGTAGGGCAGAAGGCGCCGAATCAGCATAACCTGTGCCACTACTACCAGATTGATCTCCCTTTCTTGGAGGTCTCGAATCCAGCCCTGCAACAGGGGTACATCTTTGGACGGCCCCCAGTCAAGCCCTTTGTTGACCCATGACGTCAGCCGTTGTGGAGGGCCCGGGCGAAAGGCGGGCGGCGGCCTCTGCCTGCTGCCCCGGGGAGCGGTGATATAGAACCACTCATGTTGCCACAAGCCGAGCTCCTCCTGAAAAGAGCCCTCGGGCCATGGAGCATCGGCCCTCTTGCTTATAACCGCCCCGCCGCACTCTGCCTGACGCCCCTCAATCATCTTCGGCTCCATGTTGAAGGTTTTGAGCCACAAGCCAAAGTGAGGGGTAGTGCGGAGGAAGGCTTCGCAGACGACAATGAATGATGAGATGTGGAGGATGGACTCCGGAGCCAAGTCATGGAATTCCAGCCCATAGTAAAACATGATCCCCCTCACAAAGGGATCCATCGGGAAGCCTAAACCCCGACGGAGGTGAGACACGGACACGACACTCTCGCCGGGCTCGGGAGTAGGATAAACTTGCCCTTGGGCAGACAACCTATGTGAAATCGCATAGGTTAAGTACCTGGCGTCTCTCAGCTTTAGCACGTCCTCTTCCATGAAGGAGGAGGGCATCCACCGACCTCGTAGGTCGGAGCCGGACATTGTCGAAGATCGAAAGTACCCGAATCTAGAGCCCTGGGTGTTGGAACTCGGGGCGAGGGGCGGATTCGATTGAGGATTGAAGAAAAAGAATGGGCCTTGGTCTCATTATAAAGAGGGAGAATACCAAGAGCCATCCCCATGACCGTTTGGAACCCGCCTTCGATGGAGGGGGCGTGGCAACGGGCGCGGTTGGGTTACCCACGTACGTATTGATGAGAATCTCGGAATAAGGGGAACACAATCTCTGCTTCGACAAGACGTGCCAAGGAAACTGCTTCGCTAAATGCGGGGAGGTGGTATAATAAAAACAATTCGAGTAAAGGCTTGGTTGTGGTGTGATGTCACGCCACAAAATACGTCAACAGATTGAACTTGTGTAAATATTATTCTCTCTATGGTGGTATGTGGAATTTATTTTGCAGAGCCAGACACTATCCTGGTGTTCGCAATCTTCTATAAATTATTCGGAGGAGGAACCCGCCTTGCAATGCCGAAGACAATGTGCGCGCCGGAGTCGTCGTCATTGAAGCCTGGTTCAGGGGCTTCTGAGGAAGTCCTGGACTAGGGGGTATCCGGATAGCCGAACTATCATCATCAGCCGGACTCCAAGACTATGAAGATACAAGATTGAAGACTTCGTCCCGTGTCCGGATGGGACTTTCCTTGGCGTGGAAGGCAAGCTTGGCGATACGGATATGTAGATCTCATACCATTGTAACCGACTCTGTGTAACCCTAGCCCTCTCCGGTGTCTATATAAACCGGATGGTTTTAGTCCGTAGGATGAACAACAATCATACCATAGGCTAGCTTCTAGGGTTTAGCCTCCTTGATCTCGTGGTAGATCTACTCTTGTAATACCCACATCATGAATATCAATCAAGCAGGACGTAGGGTTTTACCTCCATCAAGAGGGCCCGAACCTGGGTAAAACATCGTGTCCCTTGTCTCCTGTTACCATCCGCCTAGACGCACAGTTCGGGACCCCCTACCCGAGATCCGCCGGTTTTGACACCGACAGCAACCGTTACCATTCATGGGTTGAAGTCTCCATCAACGTGGATGTACGATAGCACCACCTATTGGAACCATGCCAAAAATCTCCGTGTCTACATTGCGTTTGCTTCCTCCAAACTCCTCCCCTTTACCTTCATATCCAATGATTTACTTTCTACTGCTATACTCTTAGAATTGCATGTGTAGGTTGATTGCTTGACTAGTGCTAAGTTGCTAAAATCTGCCAAGACTTAAAATTGGGAAAAGGCTAGATTTTTATTTGGTCAAGTAGTCTAATCACCCCCCCTCTCTAGAAATACTTTCAATCCTACACTATCCCCTACTGTTATAGTATATGTCCAGTTCATTTTCTTTTTCCTTGCTTCTCTCTCTTTCCATCATGGCTCATAGTCCATGTATTTTGCATCATAGTTACGAAATAAATTGCTCATTTACCATGCATATTCAGTCATGTCTTCTACTTTTGATATTTCTTCCTCTGCAATTTCATATTTACATAGGGAGCAACAGGAAACCTGCTGCAACTATAACTAGTAGAAGTTTCAATGCAAAAGGACAATTTTAGAGTCGAGGAAATTCCAACAAAAATAATATAAAAAGACTATGGGCAGTGGATCCTCCCCGTTTCAGGCATGAGGGTGTTCACCTCTCTTCATCATCGGCCAGATCTTGTGCACGCTGCCTGCCAAGGTGGTCGAGGATGTATTGGTTCTGAGATAGTTCACATGGAGGACACTGAGGAAGGAACCTTGAAGCCGCGGTGGATAACGATGTCAGTTGGCGCTAGTGTGTAGTGGTATAAGGCTTGAAGATGTCCCAACCTTCTTTTAGCGCCACTTCGGCCGGGCATGGAGTAATGGCCGGCACGACTATAGGAGATCCATTTACAAGATGGTGACTACATCACCACTTCATATCTGGATGAAAACACATGTTCTGTCTTTCATTGGTCCGACTCAACAACAATGAACTTGCTTTGTTTCTTGAATGAAGGTGTTGTCTCTTTGCCGATGCGCAAACATTCATTGGTTGGTATCGGTAATCATGATGAAAATCTTTTTCCTTGTCATCCTTGGTTGGACAAGGCGACGTCAACATGGGTGAGGTGTCCTTTCTTGAAGGAATTGTTGTGGAACAACTCGACCTAGTCGTTGGTATTTATTTCATATCTTGTAATGGTTTTGTCTTAGTTTTGTATGTTATGTACTCTCTGCTTTGGCCTTGCTGCCTTGTATCAAATTCATAAAGATGGTTGTGTGCATCACAATAATGTGCAGGTTGGGGGTTTCAACCTCCTTTTGTAGAAAATATGAAACTAACACGGAATCCTCGTGGCACACCCATAGGAGGGGATCTTCGGGCCCACCAAGAACATGTCCACCTCTCCTTTTGAAGGGGAACCTCTTCATCCTCCATACGCATGTCATATTTTTCATAATTGTTTCGGGTGGCTATCATCGCTAGAGAATCCTAGTTTATCTCCTACCTATTGAGGGAATCTGAATCCTTCATCATTGTGAATTCCAAGTCATCATTTGTAGCATCATCTACCACACCCATATCCATCTAAAGTACCGTCCACAATCTCATCACTGTCAAAACCCATGTGCAATTATTGTGATCACTTTCTTTTTGTTAATTTCTATTCAACAGTTGATGCTTGGTGTTTATTTGGTGAAAGATTTATACTTTCATATTTCCATCCATATTCATATCCCTTTCACCATGTTAACTATAATGAATTAAGAGTAGTCTCGTCATACTCTTGAGAACATACAAGAAAACTCGTTGTTAAGATTCATATGAATTTTCTACAAAGATTGATGCTTGATTATATATTTTGGCATAAATTTCTTGTGGTGATGTGCAAGCATTGATTGTACGTCATATGACCTTTATAGGTCCTAGCTAGAGTAGAACTTTTGGTTATAATAATTCTATGAGTAGAGAGGCCAGGGTGACATAATATGGTTCTCTAAGCATATGAGTTATGTCAGGACGGTTGAATAGAGACTCCAGATCTTAAAGCTCTTGCCAGACTTTGTCTTAGTCATTCTTAGTATTTGCATATGCTTGCTAATTGTATTATCATAATTATATGTGATTCAATGGTATTGCAAACATGTAAGCCCAGGCTCTATCCACATGCTAGTAATCAAGCATCAAAAAATAGTGCAAATGACTATGAGCTTAACAAGAAGATGATATTTCTAATGTTCTCGAGAACTATTTAATCCATGTAAGAAACAAAACCAGTTTCTCCTTAGCACAATTATGGATTGAGTTACTTGTTGCACCATTTTATTTTCATTAGTTTTTCAATACTTGTAACCATTCAATCAATCCAAACACACAACCACCACTTTTTCATCTTTTGCATTGATTCCTATCAAATTTCCATGCACCAACTCATTTTTCTCCTTGTTCGGCTCGACACTCTACTTATGGAAAATATTTATAGTTAATCCCTTATAGTGTTGGGTTACCACACCTACATACGTTCATGGCATGATCCATTGCCCCGTTACACATTTCATCCCTATCACTAGTGGTTATTGTCGGTTGCCGGTTATGTTTCTACCTCCCATCACTTACAGAGATCAACCGCTAGTTCATTCTAATCCTTGGTGTTGACCCTCCTATTAGCTCAACTTTCCCTTCTGAAGTGGTCACCTTCCATGACTATCAAGCGCAGATCTAGAGATCAATAAATCGACTATGAATTGGTGATACTGCAATCCACCACGAATTAATAAATTTTACATCATGCTCATTTTTTTAAACCTATGATTGTTATACTAATTCTTCCTTGTATTTTATGACTAAACCATTAGTTTTGGACTTACTAAAAAGATGTGTTAGACATGTTTATTTCTATATTTTGTTTTGCTTTGTGTGTCCATTGAATTGTGAAAACCACGCTTTGGCAGAAATCAACTCTATAGACACTTGCGTAGAAAGCTTTGCTTGTTATTTAATTCAGTTCTTATCCTTCTCTTTCTACTTCTTTGCAGAAACATGTGACTTCGAAGAAGCTTTGACAAGGATCTGGAGATCTATTGTCACTTTAAGGATGTCTGTGTGGTCTTGGTGCTCTGAATATTATGATGTATGCTTGTATTACTGGGAATCTAGCCCTTTCTAGTGCTCCTTAGGCTTCGGTTTGGTTTTCTTGATTTGTCGGAAGCTATAACGAAGATATTTCTTTATCTAACCTAGTTTATATTGGTTTGCTTTAACCATAATATGTGTGGTTTGACTTGTTGCTTCATTCGAATACTTCTTCTATCAACGAAAAAATAAATATGCAAGCTTTGCAATTCGTGTTTTTTTGCTTTGTTAGAACAACCTGATGATGAACTACTTTTCCTAAAAAAGGAGAGGAGAAATGTCCTACTTCCACCTTAACAGGTCACTAAATGTTCCAATTCTTCACAAGTGATATTATATCCTATAACAACCATTGGTCCCAAGAAGCAAGGATAGGTTCCACTTTCAATGCATTGGTGTTTCAGTGAGGTGCTAAATGCATTAGAAATGCGTAGAAATTAATACCCATAATCTTAGATTTTGTAGCTAAGCCATCTTTGTCTAATTGTTTATCAACCAAACTATTTCATGCATTGGTTGGTAGTCATTTTTTTAGAGAAAAGGCGATAGCCTGACTTTACAGATAAAGCCACAGGTTCACAAGACCACATACAGTAGAGTACATACCAGGCGCGAAGGCTACCAAACAGAGCATAGTTTTAGGGGTACAAGTTCGGGCACCCAGGCCACAACCTAGGTCTGAACCAACAATAGAAAACAAGGACCAAAAGATATACTGCACTACCAACTGAACCCTTAGGGATAAGGAATCGCCTTATAGCTTTGACACGGGAGATCAGCTTGTTGTAGCATCCACACCACCGCTCTTAACCAGAGGCTTCCACTACTGCATAAAAACAAGTGATTTGAAAATAACGTCTGCCGCTTTGCTTGGGAACACATGTTCAATCGTGAATTTGGTTCGGGTATTCCAAAGATCCCAGGACATAGCAGCAAAGTCAAACAAAAATTATCTCCTCAATTGACCCGATAGATTGCTAGCGAGGTATAATAGATGGGAAAAACAAGTGGGGGGCTCAATCGACCCCAAGCTAGGAGCGCGTACATCTCCACAACAAGATCACAAAGTCACACGAAAAAAGAATATGGTCAGAATTTTCTGGCCTAGAGCACAAAGAGCACGAAGAAGAGGATCTCATGTTACGCTTCCTGATTTGATCTTCCGCATGGAGTTTTCCCCTGATCGTTTGCCAAAGAAAAATCTTATCTTGGGGGGAATATGAGCTCTCTGCACATTTGAAAATCTCTTGCTCGTGGATCCAGAGCTAAGTTTTCAATAGAGAGATTTAACTGAGAAGATTCCTGAGGGAGCCAGAGAGGCTAGACCACAGAATCCGCAACATTTGATAGCAAAGGTAAAGTGGCAGCGAGACGGTTCCACATAGCTAACTCTGCAGGATCAAGGGAATGCCAAAAAGGCCAAATCCCAACCTGAGTTGACAAGCTGTTTAATAGTGATGTTATGGTCCCTGCAAGAAGAAAAATATAGGAAAGGTAATACAAAGAGGAGAATCTAATGCCACCAGTCAAGCTAGAAGTTAACTGATTTCCCATCATTAACCACAAACTTCACATTTTCACAAAATAGATTTCTAACCTTGACAAGAGATCGCCAAAATTGTGAGCCATTAAAAGCAAAAAGTAAGTAAAGGACTGGAGTCTAGGAAATATTTGCTTTAATAATGCGCAACCAAAGGGATCGTGGCTCCATAATTAGAATACACCACCACCATTTGACAGCAGAAAAATATTCACAATAGAAGTGTTAATAATACGAAGGCCCCCATGACACTTGGAACTACAGATGAACTTCTATTTAACCAACCGGTATTTCTTCTTGTTATCCGCAAAATTTCCAAAAGAAATCGCTACGGTGCTTGTCAAAACCCTCAAGAATACCCTCCGGAAGCCTATAGAATCCAATGAGAAACATAGGAAGGGAAGATTAGTAAGGAGAACTGTTTGGCCACAGAATTATATCTGCCCCTCCAAGGCATAACGTGGTTAGCCACTTCTAGAACAGTAGAGGCAAAGTCTTTCATTAGAACCTTAGAGGAGGAAATAGGAATCACAAGATATTTGAAAGGGAAGGAACCCAATTGGAAGTTCAGGAGATTTGAGAAACAACACTAGAACCTCACTCTTAGCCAAGTTGATTTTCTGACCTAAGATTGTCGTGGTGGGCGCACGGCAGATGCCATGGAATGTCTAAAGAGATGAGGAGGCTCGAGGGCACTGGTGGGCTCCGGAGGCGGGGTTGGTATGAGCGAGCGCGGGACACAAGACATACCCAGGTCCGGGGCTCTCCGGGGAGATAACACCCCTAGTCCTGCCGAGTGTAGTTTGATGTTCGACAGTACAAGGTTGCTCCTTGAGCTGTGTGGGGGAGGAAGGAGGGCTGGCCAAGGCTTAGGCTGCTCCTTCTCCCGAGTGGGTGTTACTGTTGGGTGGCTAGTCCCTCTCTACGTTATCTATCTCTCGCTCTCTCTGCCCGTATGCGTGGGCTCCTGGGGGGTTTTATAGGCCAACCCCCCAGGGATACAATAGTAATGTCACAAGTTGGTGGGTCCGGGTTGTCGGCGTCCGGGGACCCGGGCTGGGACCCGCTGGGGGCCTATGATTCGCTGGGTTCCCATAGGTGTGGGCCCCGCGTGCCTAGGGGGACTGTGCAACATCTTGTCGATCATCAGGGCGTGGCCGAGTCGAATCGTGTACAGTGGCGCTCCGTCAGGTCGCTGCTTGCTGCCGTCAGCAGTGATGGCGGGGGCACAGTAGCCATGCCGGCCCTGGTTAGCAGGTAGGTGAGGGGCACTGTTGCCACGCTCCGGCTGACCAGAGGTATGGGCGGGGAACTGTTGCCTTGGTCATCAGTGGCTGAAGACTCGTCCCATCGTACGACCTGGATGGGATGGAAGCTGACCCGTGGCTGGATTGCGGACCACGCCACAGGTGGAGCTGGCTTGTCGAGGAAGCCTTGGTTGTGCCGGGTTCGACCGTCTTGTACTAATTGTTGAGGCTGAGTCGACGTGTCTTGCCGGGTCGGAGAGTTTGGCCGGGTTGCGGGGTTTGGCCGGGTCGAGCGACCCGGCCAAGCGCGTGCCGGCTTGAGGGGCGATGCCGGCCCCATTGTTTTTGAAAAAGATTTGGGTTTCGTTGCCTGCCCGGGGTTAATCCCCCCAACAGTAGTCCCCGAAGCTGTGAAGGTCCGCCGTCTTCCGATGAGTGGGCCTTCGCAATTTCCTCCTTAAGCAAGGCAGATTCTACGAGCGCCGGATCCAGCAACACCCACTGTGTGCTGGTTTTCTTTTTGGAAACCGGATCGCGGCGCCCCGGCGAAGGCAAGAACCGAGGAGTCCGTCGAATCTTGGGCAATCCCTCGGGCTTCGCGCGGGCGCCACGTGGTGCCCGGAAGTCGGAGGGGCCTAACAGGCCACGCGCGTGATGGGACTGGGCAATGAGATGGGGCCCGCCGCCGCGCACCCTTGACCCACGCGCACGGATTTATTGCAGCGTTCAAGGGCTAGTTGCTCTTGCCCGGGCAGTTATTGTGTGAGTGCGTGCGCACTTATTGCGGGGTAATGGTAAAGGTGAGCTCAGACGATCCCACTCCCCCACGTTCAAACTGAGGGTTATAAATTGGGAGCAAGGGGGGCAGCGGACATTATTCTCACTCGCGCCCTCCTGCCCCTTTGCTCTTGGTCTGCCTCTTGCAACCGCTGCGCTGCGACGCCCGTTGCTCCGAGCAGAACCTCGCCGTCGTCCATCTTCCTTCTTCCCATCTTGCTTTCATCGATGGCGCTGCCGTCGGGCTCTTGGATGGGCTCGAACGTCACCGTCGAGGACATCGCCCATCTTTGCGTGTCCCGGTGCTTGCCGCCGGAGACGGATATCGCCGTCCGTCTGCCGCACGGCGAGCAGAGGCCACAGCCCCAGGAGACGGAGCGTGTGGTCTTCCTTACGCACTTCGAGCGCGGATTTGGGTTGCCAGCGAGCACATTCTTTCGCATGTTCCTGGAGTTCTTCGGGCTCCAGCCTCACCATCTCGGCACCGGCGCCGGCGTCCAGCTTTCGGGCTTCGTCACCCTGTGCGAGGGGTATCTGGGGGTCGAGCCTACGATCGACCTCTGGGCATGCTTCTTCTCCCTGAAGCAGCAGGGCCTGATGGCCGGAGATTTGCCGACCGCGGTGCCACCGTCATCTCGAAGATGTCGGGGGCGGCCTGCCCCAAGATCCCGCTGGAGGATTCTGCCAAGAAATGGCATAACTCCTTCTTCTATGTCCACAACCTAGGTGTGGACCGCATCAATCTTCCGGCCTTCGCCATCGTGCCGCCATGGGCGAAGATGAACTGGGGCTACTCCCCCAGGCGCTCGTCGCAGGAGATTCTCAATCTCTGCGAGCGGGTGGCAGTGATGAGGATGCGGGAGGGGCTCACCGGCAACGACCTCATCGCCACGTTCATCATGCGTCAGGTTCTCCTGCTGCAGTGGAGCTCCTGCCTCATCGGCGAGATGGTCGGTCTTCAAGATCCCAACCGCATGGGAACAACGCGCCTGACGGCGGAGCAGATCGCGCGCCGAGTGAACAATATCTCCAAGGCCAACCTTGGGGAGGACTAGCGGTTCGGCAAGGTGCCGTACAGCAAGTCGAATTTGGCACCACTAGTGAGTGTTTGGTCACCTTACTTTGCTGATGCGCATCTCCTTATTCGCCCTGACGTGACACAGGAGGTGCTTCTGAACGCGATCCGGCATCCTTACGCCCGGGCTCCGTCGCAGGTGGAGCGGGCAACGTTGGAGGAGCCCGTGGCCCACGGAGAGGAGGAGGCCGAGGCCGACATCGGCGTTGGGCGTCGCGCGGGTAAGTCTTGTCCTTTTCTTTATGTTTCTCGAGTTGTTGACCGCGGCATGGCGCGGGTGATGCTAACGCCAGTTGTCGGTGTAGTGGCACTGGGCGGAGGAGGCGGCAACGCAGGCGGAGCCAGGTCATCGCATGGGGCGGCCCGAGCCGCCCGCACGAAAAAGACAGCGTCGCACCACGGCCCCGGGTCCTGAAGCGCGTGGCGGACCCGACCAGGAGTGGGGGGGGCGGCCAAGAGGAAGCGTGGCACCGGGCATGGTAGTTCGACCCTCGTCCCGGTCCTGACAGGGTAAGTTTCCTCTCCTGTATGCGTCCGAATGGTCGAGCTGGCTTTGTTTTTGCTCATCCTATCTTCTTCTTCAGGTCGCCGACCGCGCTGGCGAGGGCAGCAGCGGACACTGCGGCCGCCGACGGGACCGCGTTCCGCAGGAGCCGGTCCGACCTTGTCGACCAGGTCGAGGAGGAGGGCCGGGCTGACCCGGACCTCGGCCTGGACCCGAGCGATGCCGAGGGCCTGACCTGGAGGGAAAGGAACAGGGCCGAGGCAGAGCTGGAGGCGGTGTGTGTCTGGGCTTGGACCGACACGACGGTGGCATGGGCGCGAGCTGGTGCGGAGCCGGCCTGGCGCAAGATGCTGGAGGGCTCGGTGGTGGCGGTGACGGTCTTAGAGCCGTCGTCGGTGAGGGAGCGCGGCCGTGAAGGCCGGGCTGAGGTGGTGATCCTCGACCAGGAGGTCGTGGAGGTGGAGGACGACACCCCGCCGCGGGTCGACATTGTCGAGCGGGCGGTGGCGACGTCTTGCAGGAGGCGCTGCCAGCGGCGGCGCGCGAGACGTCGCCGGTGTTGGAGGAGGTGCCGCGGGCGGCAGTACCGTAGGCTACCCCGGCAACTAGGTCGATGGTGGCGCAGCAGGCCGTCCCGACGTCCGGGCCGGTGGCGATGACGCAGAACATCCCGGCATCCAGGTCATCGACGACACCGGAGAGGGCGCCAGAGGAGGTGCTGGCCGCGTCAGGAGCGGCCAGTGGGGAGCATGCTTTGGTGCCCCGGCAAGGAGGGCGTCGGGCCGCAGCGCTGCAGCCGGCGCGGAGCGGGGGCGCCGTGGTCTTCAGACCTCAGACCCAGGAGGAGGCGGTGATGGACACCGTCAGCTGCCGTTTGCGGGGCCGGACGGACCGGCTCGAGGCCTTCGCCCAGGCCAAGGTGGAGCGGACGCGGGACATGGAGCGCGCCATGCTGGTAAGCTTCTTTCTGGAACTTCTTCTTTGTGGGGGCGCGCCAGCGCACCCACTGGGTGTAGCCCCCGAGGTTCGAGACAACTACGTAGTAGTTGGGTCAAATATTTAGAATATTGTCTTTGTTCTGATTACTGCTTTCTTCAGCAACTCGACGCCTACCGGGTCGGCGCCTTCAACCGCCTCCTGGGCAAATACCGGGAGCTCAAGGAGCAGCTCACCGCCAAGGAGGAGGAGCTCCGCGTTGCCGCAGGTATCTTCATGCTCTTTTCTAGTGGGGGCGCGCTAGCGCACCCACTGGGTGTAGCCCCCGAGATTCAGGCCAACTATGTAACAGTTGGGCCAAATCTTAAGTCTTGCTTTCTTCTTTCCTGAATCTTCCTTTTTGCAGCCAAGGTGCTATCCCGATAGACCCGGCTGCTCCGGGCTGGTCATCACTATGACTGGCTTGTCGCCGACACCGGCCGTCTTGGCACCGAGGTGGCGCAGGCGAGGGCGGAGGCACCGAGGAGGACACCGGTGCCTCGCTGGACCCGAAGGCCACCAGGGGAGAGCCATTGATGTCGCGACGCGGTGCTGGAGATGCCTGAGATATCTTAGTAGGATTCGTTAGGTAGCAGGTCCACCCACCCACTGGGGGTACTGGGTGTAATGAACTCGGGCCGTGGGCCTTTAAATGTTTATGTGTATATGTCGTGAATGTTTTTACTCTTGCTTTTCGTTTTTTGGACCGATTT
>NC_041385.1:663100105-663196036 GCF_002162155.2 Triticum dicoccoides | reverse complement strand
ACGGACGAGGCTCCGGTCCGTGACAAGGAGTTCGGTTCTTTGAGAGGAGTGTGCAGGATTTGGGTTCTTCAAAATGTTGAGCGCGAGCGAAACACCCACTGGGCTGGCTGGCGGCAACCCGGCAGAGACGGTTGGCGAGCAGCCGGTCGTGCGGTTGTTTATTTTTATTTTCTGAGCGGCGGGCCGGGTTGGTCGACCTGGCAGCCTTTGACTCGGTGTTTGAAGCATGAAGGAGCTCTAGCCCGTTGTGCTTGCCAGCCGACAGCCGAAGCCGGGTCTGTGGCTTAGGGCGAAGTGGGGGACCGTGGCATCCTTAGTGCATCGGGAATCACCAAGTAAGGCGGCGGGGTGGTGATCAAGCCGGCCAGCCCCCGAGCCCCCGGGTTGAGCGGGTCGGACCGGTGGCCGGGTTCAGGAGCATAGTGATGCAAAAGAGTAGGGACACAATAAGTTGGTCGACAAAAGGCAGCCCCCGAATCTCGTTCGGGGACCCCATAGTTTCATGCGTTTACAAAACGCGACGATACATACACTCGTGCGGCTAACTGTAAAACGGGTGGAGGAGTTCTGCGTACCACGTCCAGGTCGTTTCTTCACGGGTGGTGTCTCTCTTGCGCTTGTTTGACTTGCGTGCGTCGATGAGGTAGTAGGCGTTGCGATCACGCAAGGCCCTGCTCACGATGAATGGGCCCTCCCATGGAGGGGACAGCTTGTGCTGGCCGGCTTGCTCTTGGACGAGTCGGAGGACGAGGTTGCCCTCATGGAACGCGAGGGGTTTGATCTTCTTGCTGTGGTAGTGCCTCAGGCCTTGTTGGTAGATGGCCGAACGGCTGAGCGGTAGGAGGGGGGCTTCTTTGAGCAGGTCGACGCTGTCTTCGCGGGCTTCTCTGGCTTTGGCTTCGGTGTACATCACGACGCGCGGCGAGTCGAACTCGACATCCGTCGGGATGATGGCTTCGGCTCCATAGACGAGGAAGAACGGGGTGAACCCGGTTGACCGATTTGGCATGGTGCGGAGACTCCAGAGAACGGCCAGCAACTCGTCGAGCCAGCTGCCGGGTGAGCGGATGAGAAGCTCGACGAGTCGCGGCTTGATGCCGGACAGGATGAGTCTGTTGGCCCGCTCGACCTGCCCGTTGGACTGCGGGTGCGCAACGGAGACCAGGTCAAGGCGGATGCCGGAGACGGAGCAGTATTGTTCGAGCGCGCCCTTCACGAAGTTGGTGTCGTTTTCCATGATGATGTTGTTCGGCATTGCCGTAGTGAACCGCTATGTCCTTGATGAACCGGACGGCTGTTGGCCCGTCCTGTTTCTTGATTGGCCATGCTTTGATCCACTTGGTGAACTTTTCCACCTCCACCAGCAGGTGCGTCATGCCGCCTCGAGCGGTCTTAAAGGGTCCCAACATGTCGAGTCCCCAAACCGCGAAGGGCCAGGTGATCTGAATGGTGCGAAGTGCTGACGCCTACTGGTGGTTGCGCTTGCTGAAGCGCTGGCATCCCTCACACTTGAGAATGAGCAACTCGGCATCTTGGAGGGCCGTGGGCCAGTAAAAACTATGGCGGAACGCCTTGGCCACCAGGGGTCGCGACGCGGCGTGGTGCCCGTGTTCGCCCTGGTGTATGTCGAGGAGGATGTCGACGCCCTGTTCCTGCTCGACGCAGCACTAGAACACGCCGGTGGAGCTGCGCTTGACGAGCTTGTTGTCGATGATGCTGTAGGCGGACGCCCGGCGCTGCACTTGCCGGGCTTTAGTCTCATCCATGGGGAGAACCCCATTCTCCAGGAATTCTAATATTGGGAGGGCCCAAGATGGAGCCGTCGCCACGGCAAAGACGGCCACCAGGGCGGGTTCCGAATCGGCAGCCCCCGGGCCGGGTTGAGCAGCCCCCGCGTCGGGGATGGCGACAGCCAGGTCTAGGGCGATGGCGGCCGGGTCGAGCTAAGCAGCCCCCGGGCCGGGTTGAGAAGCCCCGGGGCCGGGTTCGGAAGTCCCCGGGCTGGGTTCAGCAGCCCCTGGGCCGGGTTGAGATGCGGCTGGGTCGTCTGGGACGTGGAAGGACTCGGAGTCCGGCGACGGCCTTACGGACAGCTTGCGCAGGTGCTCGAGGGAGACGCCAGACAGGATGGACTGCCGGGACGAGGCGATCTTGGCGAGTGTGTCGGCCGCTTCATTCTCCGCGCACGGGACGTGGAGAAACTCGCGGCCCTCGAAGGACCCGGACAGCTTCTGGACGAGGAAGCGGTAGCTTGCCATGTTGGAGTCGCGGGTGTCCCACTCGCCGGAGCACTGCTGCACCACTAGGTCGGAGTCGCCGTAGCACAGGATGCGCCGGATGCCGAGTTCCTTGGCAAGCCAGAGGCCGTGCGCAAGGGCTTCGTACTCGGCGATGTTGTAGGAGGCGGCGAAGTGGGTCTGGAGTGCGTAGCGGAGTCGGTCACCCTTCTGGGACGACAGCACGATGCCGGCCCCTAGGCCGAGCCGCATCTTGAACCCGTCAAAATGCACGCGCCAATGCATAGAGTCGGGTGGCGGCGGTAAGTACTGGGTCTCGGTCCAGTCGACGAGGAAGTCGGCCAGAGCCTGTGACTTGATTGTGGTGCGGGTCTCGTAGAGGATGGTGTGGCCGGCCAGCTAGAGCGCCCACTTGGCGACCCGGCCAGAGGCATCCCGGCACCCGATGATTTCTCCGATAGGGACCGTGCTGACCACGGTGATGATGTGCTCTTGGAAGTACTGCTTCAGCTTCTTGCCGGTAAAGTACATGCCATAACACATCTTCTGGTAGTGCGGCTAGTTTTGCTTGGAGTTGGAGAGCACTTCGCTCGGGTAGTAGACCATTCGCTGGACGGCTTGGATCTTGCCCTTCTCTGGTCGCTTGACCACCAGCACCGTGCTAACCGCCCGTGAGGTCGCGGCTATGTAGAGCAATAGCGGCTCCTTGTCGGTCGGCGCGGCTAGGACTGGTGCGGTGGAGAGCATACGCTTGAGGTCTTGGAAGGCCTCGTCTGCCTAGTCGTTCCACTCAAACAACTTCGTCTTCTTCGTCAGCTTGTACAAGGGTAGCGCCCTCTCGCCCAGCCGGCTTAGAAATCGGCTGACCAAGGCCAAGCAGCCGGTGAACTTCTGGACATCGCACAGCCGAGCCGGCTTGCGCATGCGCTCGATGGCCTTGATCTTCTCTAGGTTCTCCTCAATGCCGCGTTCCAAGACGAGGAAGCCGAGTAGCTTTCCGGCCGGGACGCTGAAAACACATTTTTCCGGGTTTAGCTTGACCTTGTATTCGCGGAGGTTGGCGAATGTTTCCTTCAAGTCATCGAGGAGAGTGAGGTGCTGCTTGGTCTTCACCACGATGTCGTCCATGTAAACGTGGATACTGCGGCCGAGTTGCGGCAGCAGGCATTTCTGCATGCAGCGTTGGAAGGTGGCGCCGGTGTTCTTCAAGCCGAACGACATGGTGATGTAGCAATACGCCCCAAAGGGCGTGATGAAGGACGTCTTCAGGATGTCGGCCGGGTCCAGCTTGATCTGGTGGTAGCCGGAGTAAGCGTCTAGGAAGGACAGGAGCTCACACCCGACGGTCGAGTCGATGACTTGGTCGATCCGCGGGAGAGCGAACGGGTCCTTGGGACAGGCCTTGTTGAGGCAGGTGTAGTCGATACACATGCGCCAGGTCTTGTTCTTCTGTAGGACGAGGACTGGATTGGCTAGCCACTCGGGATGAAACACTTCCATGATCAAGCCAGCCGCCAAAAGCTTGGTGACCTCTTCACCAATGGTTCTTCTCTTCTCTTCGGAAAAACGTCGCAGGGGTTGACGGACAGGCTTGGCGTCCTTGCAGATGTGAAGTTTGTGCTCGGTGTACTTCCTCGGGATACCCGGCATGTCCTTGGGGGTCCATGCGAAGATATCCCGATTCTCACGGAGGAAGTCGACGAGCTCGCCTTCCTATTTGCTATCGAGGCGGGCGCCTACGACAACGTACTTGCTGCAGCTGGGATCCTCTAGGTTCAGCTTCACTCTGTTGGTCTCCTTGGAGGGCTTGAAGGTGGCCTCGTCGGCCGGATCCTTGGTTGGGATCGACGCGGCCGAGGCCTCGCCTGCCATTGCGATGATCCCGTCGAGCTGGCGCCGCTCCTCAGCAATGACCAGCGACTCGGCCAGCTTGGCGCCATCTCAGGCGCACTCCAGGCACTTGCAGTAGTCGCCGGCAATGGTGATGAGGCCCTTGGGACCGACATCTTAATCTTCATATACGCGTAATGGGGGACCGCCATGAACTTGGCGAGCGCGGGTCAGCCCAGCAGTGCATGGTATGCGCTGGACATGTCCACTACCTCGAACCAGATTGGTTCGTGCCGGAAGTGGCTGCTATCACCGAACAGGACGTCAAGCCGGACCCGGCCAATGGGGGAGCAGGAGAGGCCGGGTACGATGCCGTGGAAGATCATCCGTGTTGGTTCCAGGTCCTCGGCCTTGAGGCCGAGTTTGGTCATTGTGTCACCATAGAGGATGTTGATGATGCTGCCGCCGTCGATGAGGACTCGGGAGAACTTGCACGTGCGCCGCGCGACGATGGTGGGGTTGAGGACGAGGGTGTAACCACCCGGATTTGGCATGACTGTCGGGTGATCCTCCCGGGTCCAGGTGACCGGGCGGTCCAACCAGTGCATGAATTCTGGTTTGGCCGGGACGATGGTGTTCACCTCTTGCCGAGGAGGCACTCGCTACGCTTGTCGTCACCGAGGCTGGTGAAGACGACGTAGGCCGCGTTCTGGTCCGGATAGGCGTTGTCGCGCATTGTGCCATCAGCTGGCGGTGGCGGTGGAGGCGGAGGCGGCTGCCCCGCGCCTAGAGCCAGAGCCGGAGGAGGCGGGACGTCGCCCCTCATGATGCACTTGGTGATGCCGCACTGCCGAAGCGTGTGCGTGGATGGTCTTGCACCGCTGTGGTGCTTGCAGGGGGCGTCGAGCATCTCTTTGAAGCTCATGGCGGGTTGCCATGCCGTCTTGCCGGTCTGCCAGCACTTGGCCACCGGGTCCGCCGCGGGCTCGGCGGCCGTGACGAGCCGGTTGTCATAGCGCTGCGCCGGCTGGTCGGCCTTGCGCTTGTTGTTCTCGTGATGCTGCTGCCGGCTACTTTTGCCGGCCGGCTTTGGAGGGGAAACTGGCTTTGCCTTGCCGGCTTTATCCAGGGCCACCTGGATCTTCATGGTGGAGTCGGTGTTGGCGTATTTGTCCGCCGTCACCATGAGCGCAGGCATGGTGGCCGGCTCGGAGCGTAAGAGCTTGTGCTTGAGGAGGGTGCCAGATATGTCTCCAACGTATCTATAATTTATGAAGCATTCATGCTATTTTATTATCTGTTTTGAAGATTACGGGCTTTATTATACACTTTTATATTACTTTTAGGACTAACCTATTAACCGGAGGCCCAGCCCATATTGCTGTTTTATTGCCTATTTCAGTATTTCAAATAAAATGAATATCAAACGGAGTCTAAATGGAATGAAACCCTCGGGGGCGTGATTTTTGGAAAGGATATGATCCGGGTGACTTGGAGTTCAAGCCAAGGAAGGTTCGTGGAAGCCAGCAGATAGGAGGGCGCGCCCACCCCCCCTGGGCGCGCCCCTTGTCTCCTGGACCCCTCGAGGCTCCCCTGACCGACTTCTTTCGCCTATATAAGTCCACATACCCTAAAAACATCAAAGAAGAAGATAGATCGGGAGTTCCACCGCTGCAAGCCTCTGTCGCCACAAAAAACCTCTCGGGAGCCCGTTCCAGCACCCTGTCGGAGGGGAGATCCCTCACCGGTGGCCATCTTCATCATCCTGGCGCTATCCATGACGAGGAGGGAGTAGTTCACCCTCGGGGCTGAGGGTATGTACCAGTAGCTATGTGTTTGATCTCTCTCTCTCGTGTTCTCTCTCGTGTTCTCTCTATGGCACGATCTTGATGTATCGCGAGCTTTGCTACTATAGTTGGATCTTATTATGTTTCTCCCCCTCTACTCTCTTGTAATGAATTGAGTTTTCCCTTTGAAGTTATCTTATCGGATTGAGTCTTTAAGGATTTGAGAACACTTGATGTATGTCTTGCCATGCTTATCTGTGGTGACAATGGGATATTCACGTGATCCACTTGATGTATGTTTTGGTGATCAACTTGCGGGTTCCGCCCATGAACCTATGCATAGGGGTTGGCACATGTTTTCGTCTTGACTCTCCGGTAGAAACTTTGGGGCACTCTTTGAAGTGCTTTGTGTTGGTTGAATAGATGAATCTGAGATTGTGTGATGCATATCGTATAATCATGCCCGCGGATACTTGAGGTGACAATGGAGTATCTAGGTGACATTAGGGTTTTGGTTGATTTGTGTCTTAAGGTGTTATTCTAGTATGAACTCTTGAATAGATTGATCCGAAAGAATAACTTTGAGGTGGTTTCGTACCCTACCATAATCTCTTCGTTTTTTCTCCGCTATTAGTGGCTTTTGAGTGACTCTTTGTTGCATGTTGAGGGATTGTCATATGATCTATCTATGTTATTATTGTTGAGAGAACTTGCACTAGTGAAAGTATGAACCTTAGGCCTTGTTTCCTACCATTGCAATACCGTTTACGCTCACTTTTATCGCTTGCTACCTTTCTGTTTTTATAACTTCATATTACAAAAACCTTTATCTAACATCCATATTGCACTTGTATCACCATCTCTTCGCCGAACTAGTGCACCTATACAATTTACCATTGTATTGGGTGTGTTGGGGACACACGAGACTGTTTGTTATTTGGTTGCAGGGTTGTTTGAGAGAGACCATCTTCATCCTACGCCTCCTACGGATTGATAAACCTTATGTCATCCACTTGAGGGAAATTTGTTATTGTCCTACAAACCTATGCACTTGCATGCCTGACAACGTCTACAAGAAGAAGGTTGTGTAGCAGACATCAAGCTCTTTTCTGGCACCGTTGCCGGGGAGGTGAGTGCTTGAAGGTATATCTTTAGATCTTGCAATTGAATCTTTTTGTTTGTTGTTTTATCACTAGTTTAGTTTATAAAAGAAAATTACCAAAAAATGGAATTGAGTTTGTTTCATACGCTTCATCTTTTTAGTATCTTTTGTGAGTATGATGAAAAGGAAAATTATGCTCAAGTGCTAGAAGAAGAATTACATAGAGTGCTTGGCATGAAATATGTGAATGATGAGCATGATTGCAATGTTGTTAGTATGAATTCTTTGAATACCCATGATGCTAATGATATGCAAAGCCACAAGCTTGGGGATGCTATGTCTGATGAAGATGATATGTTTAGTCCCCCAAGTTTTGATGAGAATATTTATTATGTTGAAAGCATGCCTCCTATTTATGATGATTATATTGATGAAAGTGGGTTTGGAAGAGTGTCAACTTTAGGAAGTAATGATCCCACTATTTTGGAGGATGTTGAATATTATTGTGATAATTATGAAAGTGGGTTTGGAGAGGTCATGACTTTATTTAGTGATGAATCCACTATTTCGGAAGAGCTTCCAATTGATTATGAGAACAAAGTTGCTATCTATGATGATTATTATGATGACTTGTATGCTAGTAAGAATAATGATAACCATGAAACTTTTCATCATGATTTTGGTTTTCAATTTGATTATGCCTCACATGATAATTATTTTGTTGAGTTTGCTCCCACTACTATTCATGAGAAGAAATTTGCTTATGTGGAGAGTAGTAAATTTTCTATGCTAGTAGATCATGAAAAGAATTCTTTAGGTGCTGGTTATATTGTCGAATTCATTCATGATGCTACTGAAAATTATTATGAGGGAGGAACATATGCTTGTAGGAATTGCAATAATGTCAAGTTTCCTCTCTATGGGCTTCAAGTTTTGAACTTATGCTTGTTTTGCCTTCCTATGCTAGTTGATTCTTGCTCCCATAAACTGTTTGCTCAAAAAATCCCTATGCATATGAAGTGGGTTAGGCTTAAATGTGCTAGTAATGTGCTTCATGATGCTCCCGTTACGTTTTAATTCTTATCTTTCATGTGAGCATCATTGCCATCATCATGCCTAGCTAGAAAGGCATTAAAGAAAAGCGCTTGTTGGGAGACAACCCAATATTTACCCTTACTGTTTTTGTGTGTCCACATGATTATGATACTGTAGTAATCATGTTTTATAGCTTTTGTTTCAATAAAGTGCCAAGTAAGACCTTTAGGATAGCTTACGGTGATAGTTGTGTTGATCCTGCTGAAAATCAGAAACTTTTGCAGCCAGTAAATTAGTTTTTTTAAATCCACAGAAATGTGCTCTTGATCTGATTATTTTTGCTCTCGATTGGTACACGAATTGCTCAGGACTTCCTAATTTGGTAGGATTTTTGGAGTTCCAGAAGTATATGTTTGATACAGATTACTACAGACTGTTCTGTTTTTGACAGATTCTGTTTTCTATGTGTTGTTTGCTTATTTTGATGAATCTATGAGTAGTATCGGAGGGTATGAACCATAGATAAGTTGTAATACAGTAGATATTACACCAATATGAATTTAGAATGAGTTCATTACAGTACCTAAGTAGTGGTTTTATTTTCTTATACTAACGGAGCTTACGAGTTTTCTGTTGAGTTTTGTGTTGTGAAGTTTTCAAGTTTTGGGTAGAGATTCGATGGGCTATGGACTAAGAAGTGGCAAGAGCCTAAGATTGGGGATGCCCAAGCCACCCCAAGGCAATATTCGAGGACAACCAAGAGCCTAAGCTTGGGGATGCCCCGGAAGGCATCCCCTCTTTCGTCTTCGTCCATCGGTAACTTTACTTGGAGCTATATTTTTATTCACCACATGATATGTGTTTTGCTTGGAGCGTCATTTTGTTTTGTTAGTATCTGCCTGCTGTTATTTAGAATAATGTTTTGCATCTTTATTTTCAATAAAAATGTCAAGTATAGCCTTTACCATGCTTATTTTGCTAGTATACATGTGGCTGTTTAAAAACAGAAAGTTTACCGCTGTTGCAAAGAATTCCCTAGAAAAGTCAGAGAATGGTATAATGTTGAAACTTTTTGCATATTGAGCTATGATAAATCTCCTACATCATAGTATTTTCACATAATTTTTGAAGTTAGGGAAGTATTATGAATCTTGCATTCTTTACAGACTATACTGTTTTGGCAGATTGCTGTTATGGTTGCATTGTTTGCATATGTTTGCTTGTTTAATGATTCTATTTGAGGATAGGAGTATTAAATTTGAAGAGGCATTTATTATGAAATGTTGAATAATAATTTTAGTGATTTGTTACAGTAGAAAATTATAAGGTTTTGCATTGGTTTATACTAACCTATCTCACGAGTTCTTGTTGAGTTTGGTGTGGATGAAGCTTGTGATAAAAAGAGAAACCATGATATGAGAGGAATTAACGAGACACAAAAGCTCAAGCTTGGGGATGCCAAAGGCACCCCAAGATAATATTTCAAGAAGTCTCAAGCATCTAAGCTTGGGGATGCCCCGTTAGGTATCCCACCTTTCTTCTTCAACAACTATCGGTTAGTATTGGTTGAGCCTGAGTTTTTGCTTCTTCACATGAGTTGTACTATCCTTGCAATGTCATTTTATTTTGTTTTGCTTGCTGTTTGAATAAAATACCAACATTTGAAATTCTTTAATGAGAGAGAGTCTTCACATAGTACATAATTATTTAGCTACTCATTGATCTTCACTTATATCTTTTTGGAGTAGTTTGTCATTTACTCGTGTGCTTCACTTATATCCTATGTGTAATTGGTTGAATGAGTTGAATGTCATAAATCTGAAATTATATATGTTTCATATGCTTACCCCGTTGGGAGTAATGACTTCACATCTAAGAAGTAGAGGTAGTAAGTTTATTGAAGGTTAGCAAGCATTGTATTGGTCGTTTGAACAATTCATGAAAGAATATTGAAGGAAGAGAGATTTCACTTATAAATATACTATCTTGGACATCTTTTATAATTGTGAGCACTCATTAAGTATGACATGCTAAAGAATTGATGTTGGACAAGGAAGACAACGTAATGGGTTATGTTTTCTCACATCTCAGTTAAAGTATATTTTCATGGATCATTCAAACATGTTGAGCTTGCCTTTCCACCTCATGCTAACCAAAATTCCTTGCACCAAGTAGAGATACTACTTGTGCTTCCAAATATCCTTAAACCCAGTTTTTGCCATGAGTGTCCACCATACCTACCTATATGCGGTATTTACCTACCGTTCCAAGTAAATTTGCATGTGACAAACTCTAAACCTTCAAAAAATAATCTGTTTCGTATGCCCGAATCGCTCATGCAGCAACTAGGGGCTGTCAGCATCTTCCATGCTAGGTGGGTTATTCTCAAGATGAGTGGACTCTGCTCATCATTCATGAGAAAAATGGCTGGTAACCAGGATGCCCAGTCCCATGATCAAAAGATCAAAATCAAATCAAAAATAATTAAAACAAAACTCCCCCAGGATTGATGTTAGTTGGAGGCACCCGTTGTTTCGGGCAAGCCATGGATTGATGATTGTTGGTGGAGGGGGAGTAAAAACTTTACCATTCTTGGTTGTTATGTTGACAATGAGATCATACCTCTCAAAATTATTTATCTCTATTTCAAAATCGAGCCCTGGCACCCCTGCAAATCCTTGCTTCCCACTACGAAGGGCCTATCTTTTACTTTATGTCTTTTACTTTATGCAAGAGTCAAGGTGATCTTCTCCTTTCCCTTTTTCATTTTATCCTTTGACAAGCACCTCTTTTTGGAAAGATCCTGATACATATGTCCAATTGGACGTAAGTTAGCATGAACTATTATTGTTGACATCACCCAAAGGTGAATACGTTGGGAGGCAACACTATAAGCCCCTATCTTTCTCAGTGTCCGATTGAAACTCCATAACCATTAGTATTGCGTGAGTGTTAGCAATTGTAGAAGACTATATGATAGTTGAGTATGTGGAGTTTGCTAAATCAAAGCTCTGACATAGACCCTTCCTGAAAATAAGATGAATTGTAATTGTTTGATGACTGAGAATGAAGTTTTCTAGTTTTCATGAAAGTTTATGGTCTAACATGTGAATTGCTTGTTACTTGATCGTGAGAAGTTTTATGAGATGAACTACTATTATGACTTATAATCGTGCTAGAAAAGGTGATTGAAATTATCATTGATCAAACTTGTGCACCTTCTAGTATTCACACTTCATAAATTCTTTCTTTTATCATTTACCTACTCGAGGACGAGCAGGAATTAAGCTTGGGGATGCTGATACGTCTCCAACGTATCTATAATTTATGAAGCATTCATGCTATTTTATTATCTCTTTTGAATGATTACGGGCTTTATTATACACTTTTATATTACTTTTGGGACTAACCTATTAACCGGAGGCCCAGCCCATATTGTTGTTTTATTGCCTGTTTCAGTATTTCGAAGAAAAGGAATATCAAACGGAGTCCAAACGGAATAAAACCTTCGGGAGCGTGATTTTTGGAAAGGATATGATCCGGGAGACTTGGAGTTCAAGCCAGGGGAGGTTCATGGAAGCCAACAGATAGGAGGGTGCGCCCACCCCCCTGGGCGCGCCCCCTTGACTCCTGGGCCCCTCGAGGCTCCCTCGACCGAATTCTTTCGCCTATATAAGTCCATGTACCCTAAAAACATCAAAGAAGAAGATAGATTGGGAGTTCCACCGCTGCAAGCCTCTGTAGCCACAAAAAACCTCTCGGAAGCCCGTTCCAGCACCCTGCCGGAGGGGAGATCCCTCACCAGTGGCCATCTTCATCCTCCCGGTGCTATCCATGACGAGGAGGGAGTAGTTCACCCTCGGGGCTGAGGGTATGTACCAGTAGCTATGTGTTTGATCTCTCTCTCTCTCTCTCGTGTTCTCTCTATCGCACGATCTTGATTGTCAGGACCCCGACTCAATGCCACATCGATCTAGCATGTAACACCTCATATCACTTTGCAGCCTCACGCACGGTATTCCCACGGGTGTCGCCTTACCTTAGCCCTGGACCGTTTGCGCCTTTTGGCACACGTATATGACAGTGTCGCTAGCATCCATATGATAAGGAGCCCGGGCTGACATGGCTAGTCGTAAACCCAAAGTGGCACAGACTTATAGGGACAGGCATCCATGACCCAGCATCGAACGTGTCGGTCATCAGCGAGTGAATCCAGGCTGTAGCACTGGCTTAGCAGGACTCCGGTGAACCGGGCTGTAGCAGGCTAACAGGACTCTGGTATTCATCGCGTGACATTTCCCCGAAGGGACAGACACAGGAACGAAGAAGGACACATGCCGGCCAGCCTAAGTGTTCCGGAGCGGTAGCGAGCTACCATGGCTCGGTGGAAACACTAGGAGACATTTCCCGGTAAGAGAGGCTACTAAAGATAAACAACTAGATGGTCAGATCCCACACATACCAAGCATTTCAATAACATACACACAATATGCTCGATATGTGCAAATACAACATGGCATCACAACATGACTCTACGACTCAAGTATTTACTCATTAGGCTCCGAGGAGCGAGATATTACAAACATGGGTCTCATGACCCAACAATCAGAGCATACAAATCAAAGCACAAGCGGAAGCTATCATGTCTGAGTACAGACATCTATAAATGAAAAAGGCTGAGAAGCCTGACTATCTATCAGATCCTGCCGAGGGCACAAGATCGTAGCTGAGGTATCAAGCTAAACGTCGAAGACCACGCGGAAATACTAGTGAGACTGAAGTCTCTCTGCAAAAACATAAAATAGGCAAACGTGAGTACAAATGTACCCAGCAAGACTTACATCAGAACTAACTACATATGCATCATTTTCAACAAAGGGGTGGTGGGGTTTAACTGCAGCAAGCCAGCTTTGACTCGGTGGCTATCCTGAACTACGACTGCAAGCGACTCTTTTGAGGTGGCGCACACGAGTCCACATATTCACCATATCAATACACCACTATGGATCCGCTCCCGTCTCCCTACGAGAACGCCATCCATAGCACTCACGCTTAACTTGCGTATTTTAGGGTATCCACTTTCACTTGTCTATGAACTGATATAAGCAACCCAGAAGTCCTTTACCGCGGACACGGCTATTCGAATAGATGATGTTAACCCTGCAGGGGTGTACTTCTTCACACACGCTCTCACCACTTACTGTCGTTTACACGACATGTACTCGGCAACCTTCAAGCGGAAGCCCAACGTGGGTGTCGGCCACGACCTACCTAATCACCTAAGTCTCTAGTCCAGGTTTATCGCCTACTCGGGTTCCATCCATGAGGAGATCCGGCCGGAGTTTCGCTCACAGCCCCAAACGATGTGAACAGGGTTCCCGAGACACCAAACAGGCGCCCGGTACACCGTGCCACGTGCCTACCGCATCACAGCCCACCCCTACGGTCAGCGCTGCGCACGGCCTCCAGCATACTATAAACACCAGAAACTACTTGCAACTCCTGGACAGAGGACAAGGGTGATTAAGAAGCCGAGAGGGTCCATTGGTTTCGGGCCCAATGCGTGGTAGTAGCTGAATCATGGACCACAAACACAGAACTCAGTTCCTGAGGACGGCTGCAATGAGACAACCCACCATGTACTCCTACATGGCCTCTCACCGCTACCTTTACCAAAACGTGTTCACACACTTAGCTCACACACAGTAGGACATGTTCACACGCCTCTGATTCATCCCTGATGAATCAGACCTGACTCAACTCTAAGCAGTAGCAGGCATGACAAACAAGCAAGAATGAGTAGGCACAACAGGGCTCAAACAACTCCTACTCATGCTAGTGGGTTTCATCTATTTACTGTGGCAATGACAGGTCATGCAAAGGATAAAGGGGTTCAGCTACCGCAGCAAGTAACAGTTGAATCGTTGTTGTCCTAATGCAGTAAAAGAGAGCAGGAGCGAGAGAGTGGGATTGTATCGGAATGAACAAGGGGGTTTTGCTTGCCTGGCACTTCTGAAGATAACATTGAGTCTTCATCAGTGTCAACGATCACATCATCGGTATCACGTCTATCGAGAGGGGACAAATACCGGCAACATAGAAGGGAACACAATCAATGCAATGCACAATATGATGCATGATCATGACATGGCAAAATGAATGTGTTTTGAGCTAATGCAACTAGCAACAGATTAAATGAAGTTGGTTTGAATATAAGATTCAAATTCAACTCCATATGTGATTATTTAAATGCCCTTTAATTGATTTGTGCTAAAGAGCAGCTATAAGTTGTTCTAACATGCATGAAAATGGTACAGATGGATTCCTTGAATTTTTCTGATAATTTTTCATATATAATTTATTTAATTTGGAGTTACGGTTAATTTTCTATGATTTATTGAAGTTTAGGGCATTTTCTGAAAATAATAAATCATTTAAGAATTATTTAAATTCCAGAAAGGAATTATTGCGTCATCATGACCTCATAATGACGTCAGCAGGTCAACGGGCGCCGTCCAGGTCAAACTGACCTGTGGGCCCTACGTGTCAGTGTCTGGACTAATTAACCTAATTAAAATTAACCCTAACTAACTTAGTTAGCCGGGCGGGGCCCGCATGTCAGTGAGTCAGTGGCTTAACTAAATTAGTTATTAAATTAACCAAAAGTTAGCAGGGGACGGGCCCACACGTCGGTGACCCAGGGGGGTCAAATCCCTGGTCAACCGGGCTAATCCACCGGCGTCTAACCGCCGGCAACGACCAGACGCGGCGGTGGCTCGCCGGAATGGCTGCTCCGGCGCCCATTCGACGCGCGGAGGGGTTCTACAGGGAGCTCGAGCTCGTGCGCATCCAATGGAACAAGCCCGAGGAGCTGGGGTGGCCTGAGTCGACGGCGGCGAGCTCCAAGGCGGCGGCCGGAGTTCGGGCACCTGCAGGTTTGGCGCTACGGCGCGTTTCACGAAGAACTGGTGGGATCTGCGGCTTCCTGAGGAAATGCTGAGCACGCCTACGTGCTCTGGTGCGACGTGCGGGGGTTGCAACCGCGGCGGCGACATGGCCGGCGGCGGGGAGCGCTCGGCTCCGGTGGTTGATGCGGCTAGGGGGCGAATTAGGCAACGAGGCATGGGGGAAATGATGCAGCGGCTCACCGCGGTTCTTCTGGTGCTGCTGGCGAGGCAGGGGAGGCACGGGGTCCGGTGAATCGACAGCGGGGATCACCGGCACCCGAGGTCGGAAACGGCGGTGTTGGAGATGCAGCAGAGCTTCTGGCGCCGCGTGACTCGATGGAGAGGACGACGACGTCGTGGCGGAGCTCGGGATCACGTCGGAGAGGTGGGGCAGTGGCTGTGGGTGCGGGGTTACGGCAGCGCGTCCATGGAGGCTTCGGCCATGGCGGGGAACGGGCGAGGAGAGGCGTAGGGGGGGCGAATGGGGTGTCGGCGAGGTCGGGGTGACGACCAGGAGACGATCCACGCGGCGCAACGGCGACCAGGGTGATGCAGAGAGGATGGGTGGTGCGTGGCGAGCTCGGGCGCGCCATGCTCACCTCCCTGCCTGCTCTGGCAAGGGGAAGCAGCTGGCTGGCACGGGCCAGCACAGTGCTGGGCCGGCCAGTGGGTTGCCAGGTAAGTGGCCAGGTAAAACTCTCTCTCTCTCTCTCTTTCTGTTTTAATTCTGTTTTCTATTTTGCAGGTTTGTTTTGAATTTGGTTTTGAAACCAATTCAATTTATTTTGCTTCTGACAATATTTTTAGGAGCTAAAGGAATTAAAACAATGCTCCACAAAAATATTTCAGAATTACTGGACCTATATTTATTTAACAGTAGATATAAGTCCAATTCAAATAGCTATTGATTTAATTCAAATACCCAAAATAAATGTTTCTGAGATACCGAAAATATTGGTTTGGATTTTACCTCTTGCCAATATTTCCAGAGGATAACAAGAACATTTTCTTGGACTTATTTGAAGCAATTTTTATCTTGATCATTTTTTTTAAAGGATTCTGAGGCTTTGAAAATTCCTCAATTCAAATTTCATTTGAATTTAAACATGATGCAGCAACCAAGCTAGTCCAAGGCCAGGGTAAAGCTAGGGATGTGACAACTCACCCCCACTAAACAAAAATCTCGTCTCGAGATTCAAGCGTAGGGTAAGGTGAAGGGTAACGCAGACTAGTATAATCTTCACAATTCAGGTTGCACTTCATAGGAACGTTGATTCGATCACCATCTTTGTCTTGTCGTCTTGCTCTGAGAACTCCAGCTATCATGACGAGAAGAGGAAAGGAAAACTCTAGAGGAATCTATCTTCTCAAAGATCAAACAACTCAGGATTAGCTCACGGAATGAGACTTAGAACCATCTCTTGGGTTGAGACACGAGATACACATCAAGAGGGGTGGAAAGAAACGGATGACGAAGGTTCACTAGGTGGACAATAATTCCACACTTAAGAAGGTGGTAAACGATTGTCAACGTAGCGAGGAGTTAAGTTGACATGACACCATAATGATGTACCTTAGGGAAGGTGACTCGTAGAAATATCCCCTTAAGTGGCAAAAAGAATTACCTTTGATATAGAGATCATTGAGACTCTCTATATCAGCCTAAGGCAATTCCCAAGCGATCGTTTGGAGGGGGTCAGTAGAATGGCATACTCAGACTTGGATGATGTGGATTACCTTGTTGAAGACAACGCAATGGATGAATTTGCTTATCACCGGAAATGGAAGAGACCCATGGTAGAATGGCACATTGGCGGTGCAAACTGGGAACAAAATGCAAATGCTGGGAATGATTCTGGTAACTGGGGAGAGGCTCAACAATAGAGAGTTATCCCACTATTGGAATGGTTATAGCATAACCGAGGAAACTGAGAGCGCTATACAGTTAATGCCGACGATCAAACCTAGCACTTGCGCGTGCTCTCAAGAACTTGAGCAATTCCATAATCATCAAGGTTTTACCAACATCCGTGTCAAGGATCCTGGCAACACAACTTGCTACCATGATGAATGATGATGGATGATGCAGATGCAAAGGAAGATAACACTTCTCAGATTTCATCTTAGCGGGGCCAAGGGAATAAAATCTGGATGATCGACCGAGAGACATTTAGCACTCCGCTTCTAATGTTCTCCTTGATGTGCCAGTGTAACCCACTCATTGAAATGGTTTAGTAGCTAGAACATCAAGTAAATGTCGGACTTCAGGAACACAAAAATCCATAAGGAACAACTAGGGAGTAAATGATACGAAATCCTTATGGGGAGGTGGCCAACCTCCTTAATCAAGATACTACAACAATGGGTCTTCCGGCTGGGTGTGTTGGCCACGACATCCACCTTACCGGTTATCGAGGGACCAATATTATAGTTCTTGGGAAATGTTCCAACCATCATATCTGCCTGAGATTCAGATCTAGTTGGTGTCAGGATATTCCAGACTCATCGAGTCTAGGAAAAATAAGAAAGTTTGCAACATAAATCGACGAGATGACGTTGCGAGATTCTCGGGAAATGAACTACGATAGCAAGCTCCAAAACATGAGCTGGTTCTGCTACACACGTGTGAACACGCTGTCACAGACAAACATGAACACATGGTAGTCTTATAATAAAACACTACCGAGTTCGGGGGGAAAACCATCATCGAGGATATCGAAGTCCTTGCATAAGGTATACTCTTAAGAAGGAACTTCTTCTCCTTGAACAAATCAATCAGTGGCTTGGTGTGCTCGGGACACATATAGAATGGAGGTAGCTAATCTCACAATCCAATGTATACTTCACACATGCATGACTGACTTGGGATGATTCCAAGGAAGCAAAAACAATCTTTCTCGGATACACGGCGGCAACTTACACCAAGTGCACGTGAATTAGAGAAAGTCACATCTTTCATCCGGACATATGCTCCATGAGCGGGTCATGAAGATAATGCTTAGAAAAGTTTCCAGTACTAGCTGGATGTTCAACATAATCATGGAGAGGTTAAATATATTGCTGATGGGCTCAACAACAACTCATCCTGGTTTCCATGAAGAAGGAGTTCCATAATTATGTGAACGAGTGATAGCACTAGTCAGACCCAAACGATATAATGGTGTATGCTCGAGGAAAATCCACGAGTAAGACAACACTACGAACATCGTTGGTTCGGATTTGATTTGACGATAGCCCATACTCAAATCAAAGGTTTGGGTAAGATAATAGATCGAACAATTGATCACAAAGACCAATTGATGAAGATATCATCTTTCTTCAACACACACTACACAAGAATATCCCTTTGGAACGAACTAAGTCGGGCAAGCTTCCATCTTCCAACTTTCCAAGTTGTTGTTCAGCTTAGCCAACTAGCTCAGGGGTATCCCACACAGATTCTTGGAGAAGGGGTGGTTTACAAGGATAAACCAACTTGATCACGAGCTCAACATAGCGGTCGGGTGACGACCCGGTGATACTTCCTAGAAGATAATCGGAAAATCACAACCACCGATATGCTATTAGGCTCCGGAACAATCTTGCTTTTCAGGGCAAGACGATATGATCAACAGAGCGAGGGATTGGCACAATCCTAACTCATTGATCGAAGGGTGCACCGGAAATAAGGACTAGATAGCACGATCAGTCTTAGAATGATGATTCAAGAACCAACAGGCTAAGAATGAAATTATTGTCCTTTAACTACCAAACAACGAGGTTGCTGGGAGTATGGATTTCACACATCACAATTCATTTGTCGGTATTCCGGTTGCATCAACACAAGGGCCGAGGAATGACTAATGATGGTGAGAAGTATCACTACGTCAAAATTCATGAGAGTTGGTGCAGTTCTCATGACAATTCTGACATAAAGGGGGTAATACTCCAAGGTAGAACAGAACCAAAAGCTGGATTGGCATCTGATCTGCGGAATACAACTACTTTGACCCAATCCTAGATATGGATGAGGTACTGGAGTTTGTTTCTCCAAGTCATTCAGGACAGAATGGCTTGACGGACCACAAGAGTAATAGGCATCGACAAACGAACGCACGCATACTCTTGACTATCAATTGATAGACGAAGGTCAGTAGACAACTAAAGAGGGACAACTCAAAGGAACATATAACTTTCTGAGTTGTGGATGCATAGATTAGTATGTCGAACCAAGTTCAACATAATTCCTCCGGATAACCCATGCAGAAAGGTAGAACTGGCAGAACCACAATATATAATGGAGAACTCATCAAGAGCACTCTGGTTGTGATCGTTCAGTTCAACGAGGAACTTCTGCCATAAGTAGTTCATGGTATTTGGAAGAAGAAGATACCACGGACTTCAAGGACTATCGCAAAGGTTACTAATAACCTAAGGGAACTAGCAAACACTATCGACATGAAGTAAGTAGGGTGAATCTCGGGTTCAAGAAGCCCGGAATGGAATACCTACTAACTAAGTGGCATCAAGGGATGCTTACGAGAATGATGGCCAGAATCATCACACTGGGACACAATCATGGCTAAATTACTAGATGATCCCCTAAGACACCTAGGGTCATAATACCAACTCCAACATATATGTCAAGGCAATAAAGTACCTCAACTCACTGATTTGTGTGATTAATCTGACCAAAGGCACATCGGAAACAGGAGGAAGGGATTTGCAAATGTATCAGACTCTTTGGAAACCTGGGATGACTCGGACAGCATAACGGCTGTAAATGCTCAGAAAAGATTTGAGACATTCACAAAAATGGTGGCATAACCACTCAGAAGCACAATATCAAGGTCTCGAGATCAATAATTAACATACAGAAGTACTAGGAACTGAAACGAGGCTTAAGTCCAACAATCTATAAGTCTACGGATTAGTAACACGTGATCCTGATAGAAAGAAAAGATAGCCTAGTTCTTAATCCCCGTAGAAGAGAAGATGATGACTCAGATCAGAAGGCCATGAGGTATAAGGAGTAAAAAGAGCCTTACGTTCCATCCCACAATCAATTCCCTTATATAACTAAGAATTTCTAGACTCAACTTCGACCAGTTTGGCTTGGTAATCCTACAGGCAGTCAACCTCTGATACCAACGCTGTCAGGACCCCGACTCAATGCCACATCGATCTAGCATGTAACACCTCATATCACTTTGCGGCCTCACGCACGGTATTCCCACGGGTGTCGCCTTACCTTAGCCCGGGACCGTTTGCGCCTTTTGGCACACGTATATGACAGTGTCGCTAGCATCCATATGATAAGGAGCCCGGGCTGACATGGCTAGTCGTAAACCCAAAGTGGCACAGACTTACAGGGACAGGCATCCATGACCCAGCATCGAACGTGTCGGTCATCAGCGAGTGAATCCAGGCTGTAGCACTGGGCTAGCAGGACTCCGGTGAACCGGGCTGTAGCAGGCTAACAGGACTCCGGTATTCATCGCGTGACATTTCCCCGAAGGGACAGACACAGGAACGAAGAAGGACACATGCCGGCCAGCCTAAGTGTTCCGGAGCAGTAGCGAGCTACCATGGCTTGGTGGAAACACTAGGAGACATTTCCCGGTAAGAGAGGCTACTAAAGATAAACAACTAGATGGTCAGATCCCACACATACCAAGCATTTCAATAACATACACACAATATGCTCGATATGTGCAAATACAACATGGCATCACAACATGACTCTACGACTCAAGTATTTACTCATTAGGCTCCGAGGAGCGAGATATTACAAACATGGGTCTCATGACCCAACAATCAGAGCATACAAATCAAAGCACAAGCGGAAGCTATCATGTCTGAGTATAGACATCTATAAATGAAAAAGGCTGAGAAGCCTGACTATCTATCAGATCCTGCCGAGGGCACAAGATCGTAGCTGAGGTATCAAGCTAAACGTCGAAGACCACGCGGAAATACTAGTGAGACTGAAGTCTCTCTGCAAAAACATAAAATAGGCAAACGTGAGTACAAATGTACCCAGCAAGACTTACATCAGAACTAACTACATATGCATCATTTTCAACAAAGGGGTGGTGGGGTTTAACTGCAGCAAGCCAGCTTTGACTCGGTGGCTATCCTGAACTACGACTGCAAGCGACTCTTTTGAGGTGGCGCACACGAGTCCACATATTCACCATATCAATACACCACTATGGATCCGCTCCCGTCTCCCTACGAGAACGCCATCCATAGCACTCACGCTTAACTTGCGTATTTTAGGGTATCCACTTTCACTTGTCTATGAACTGATATAAGCAACCCAGAAGTCCTTTACCGCGGACACGGCTATTCGAATAGATGATGTTAACCCTGCAGGGGTGTACTTCTTCACACACGCTCTCACCACTTACCGTCGTTTACACGACATGTACTCGGCAACCTTCAAGCGGAAGCCCAACGTGGGTGTCGGCCACGACCTACCTAATCACCTAAGTCTCTAGTCCAGGTTTATCGCCTATTCGGGTTCCATCCATGAGGAGATCCGGCCGGAGTTTCGCTCACAGCCCCAAACGATGTGAACAGGGTTCCCGAGACACCAAACGGGCGCCCGGTACACCGTGCCACGTGCCTACCGCATCATAGCCCACCCCTACGGTCAGCGCTGCGCACGGCCTCCAGCATACTACAAACACCAGAAACTACTTGTAACTCCTGGACAGAGGACAAGGGTGATTAAGAAGCCGAGAGGGTCCATTGGTTTCGGGCCCAATGCGTGGTAGTAGCTGAATCATGGATCACAAACAGAGAACTCAGTTCCTGAGGACGGCTGCAATGAGACAACCCACCATGTACTCCTACATGGCCTCTCACCGCTACCTTTACCAAAACGTGTTCACACACTTAGCTCACACACAGTAGGACATGTTCACACGCCTCTAATTCATCCCTGATGAATCAGACCTGACTCAACTCTAAGCAGTAGCAGGCATGACAAACAAGCAAGAATGAGTAGGCACAACAGGGCTCAAACAACTCCTACTCATGCTAGTGGGTTTCATCTATTTACTGTGGCAATGACAGGTCATGCAAAGGATAAAGGGGTTCAGCTACCGCAGCAAGTAACAGTTGAATCGTTGTTGTCCTAATGCAGTAAAAGAGAGCAGGAGCGAGAGAGTGGGATTGTATCGGAATGAACAAGGGGGTTTTGCTTGCCTGGCACTTCTGAAGATAACATGGAGTCTTCATCAGTGTCAACGATCACATCATCGGTATCACGTCTATCGAGAGGGGACAAATACCGGCAACACAGAAGGGAACACAATCAATGCAATGCACAATATGATGCATGATCATGACATGGCAAAATGAATGTGTTTTGAGCTAATGCAACTAGCAACAGATTAAATGAAGTTGGTTTGAATATAAGATTCAAATTCAACTCCATATATGATTATTTAAATGCCCTTTAATTGATTTGTGCTAAACAGCAGCTATAAGTTGTTCTAACATGCATGAAAATGGTACAGATGGATTCCTTGAATTTTTCTGATAATTTTTCATATATAATTTATTTAATTTGGAGTTACGGTTAATTTTCTATGATTTATTGAAGTTTAGGGCATTTTCTGAAAATAATAAATCATTTAAGAATTATTTAAATTCCAGAAAGGAATTATTGCGTCATCATGACCTCATAATGACGTCAGCAGGTCAACGGGCGCCGTCCAGGTCAAACTGACCTGTGGGCCCTACGTGTCAGTGTCTGGACTAATTAACCTAATTAAAATTAACCCTAACTAACTTAGTTAGCCGGGCGGGGCCCGCATGTCAGTGAGTCAGTGGCTTAACTAAATTAGTTATTAAATTAACCAAAAGTTAGCAGGGGATGGGCCCACACCTCGGTGACCCAGGGGGGTCAAATCCCTGGTCAACCGGGCTAATCCACCGGCGTCTAACCGCCGGCAACGACCAGACGCGGCGGTGGCTCGCCGGAATGGCTGCTCCGGCGCCCATTCGACGCGCGGAGGGGTTCTACAGGGAGCTCGAGCTCGTGCGCATCCAATGGAGCAAGCCCGAGGAGCTGGGGTGGCCTGAGTCGACGGCGGCGAGCTCCAAGGCGGCGGCCGGAGTTCGGGCACCTGCGGGTTTGGCGCTACGGCGCGTTTCACGAAGAACTGGTGGGATCTGCGGCTTCCTGAGGAAACGCTGAGCACGCCTACGTGCTCTGGTGCGACGTGCGGGGGTTGCAACCGCGGCGGCGACATGGCCGGCGGCGGGGAGCGCTCGGCTCCGGTGGTTGATGCGGCTAGGGGGCGAATTAGGCAACAAGGCATGGGGGAAACGATGCAGCGGCTCACCGCGGTTCTTCTGGTGCTGCTGGCGAGGCAGGGGAGGCACGGGGTCCGGCGAATCGACGGCGGGGATGACCGGCACCCGAGGTCGGAAACGGCGGCGTTGGAGATGCAGCAGAGCTTCTGGCGCCGCGTGACTCGATGGAGAGGACGACGACGTCGTGGCGGAGCTCGGGATCACGTCGGAGAGGTGCGGCAGTGGCTGTGGGTGCGGGGTTACGGCAGCGCGTCCATGGAGGCTTCGGCCATGGTGGGGAACGGGCGAGGAGAGGCGTAGTGGGGGGCGAATGGGGTGTCGGCGAGGTCGGGGCGACGACCAGGAGACGATCCACGCGGCGCAACGGCGACCAGGGCGATGCAGAGAGGCTGGGTGGTGCGTGGCGAGCTCGGGCGCGCCATGCTCACCTCCCTGCCTGCTCTGGCAAGGGGAAGCAGCTGGCTGGCACGGGCCAGCACAGTGCTGGGCCGGCCAGTGGGTTGCCAGGTAAGTGGCCAGGTAAAACTCTCTCTCTCTCTCTCTTTCTGTTTTAATTCTGTTTTCTATTTTGCAGGTTTGTTTTGAATTTGGTTTTGAAACCAATTCAATTTATTTTGCTTCTGACAATATTTTTAGGAGCTAAAGGAATTAAAACAATGCTCCACAAAAATATTTCAGAATTATTGGACCTATATTTATTTAACAGTAGATATAAGTCCAATTCAAATAGCTATTGATTTAATTCAAATACCCAAAATAAATGTTTCTGAGATACCGAAAATATTGGTTTGGATTTTACCTCTTGCCAATATTTCCAGAGGATAACAAGAACATTTTCTTGGACTTATTTGAAGCAATTTTTATCTTGATCATTTTTTTAAAGGATTCTGAGGCTTTGAAAATTCCTCAATTTAAATTTCATTTGAATTTAAACATGATGCAGCAACCAAGCTAGTCCAAGGCCAGGGTAAAGCTAGGGATGTGACATTGATGTATCGTGAGCTTTGCTACTATAGTTGGATCTTATGATGTTTCTCCCCTTCTACTCTCTTGTAATGAATTGAGTTTTCCCTTGAAGTTATCTTATCAGATTGAGTCTTTAAGGATTTGAGAACACTTGATGTATGTCTTGCCGTGCTTATCTGTGGTGACAATGGGATATTCACGTGATCCACTTGATGTATGTTTTGGTGATCAACTTGCGGGTTCCGCCCATGAACCTATGCATGGTGGTTGGCACATGTTTTTGTCTTGACTCTTCGGTAGAAACTTTGGGGCACTCTTTGAAGTACTTTGTGTTGGTTGAATAGATGAATCTGAGATTGTGTGATGCATATCATATAATCATGCCCATGGATACTTGAGGTGACAATGGAGTATCTAGGTGACATTAGGGTTTTGGTTGATTTGTGTCTTAAGGTGTCATTCTAGTATGAACTCTTGAATAGATTGAACCGAAAGAATAACTTTGAGGTGGTTTCTTACCCTACCATAATCTCTTCGTTTGTTCTCCGCTATTAGTGGCTTTGGAGTGACTCTTTGTTGCATGTTGAGGGATTGGTATATGATCTATCTATGTTATTATTGTTGAGAGAACTTGCACTAGTGAAAGTATGAACCTTAGGCCTTGTTTCCTACCATTTCAATACCGTTTATGCTCACTTTTATCGCTTGCTACCTTGCTGTTTTTATAATTTCAGATTACAAAAACCTTTATCTACCATCCATATTGCACTTGTATCACCATCTCTTCGCTGAACTAGTGCACCTATACAATTTACCATTGTATTGGGTGTGTTGGGGACACAAGAGACTCTTTGTTATTTGGTTGCAGGGTTGTTTGAGAGAGACCATCTTCATCCTACGCCTCCTACGCATTGATAAACCTTAGGTCATCCATTTGAGGGAATTTTTCTACTGTCCTACAAACATGTGCACTTGCAGGCCCAACAACGTCTACAAACGAAGGTTGTGTAGTAGACATCAGTGTCGTCTCGGTACCCGTTGACGAAGTACTGGATTGTTTGGACTTCATGGACGCCCTCGCAGCTGTTCTGGAGCTTGGTCCAGCATGCGAGGTACTCGCGACCGGTCTCCGCGGGCCCTTGCATGCACATGGCGAGCTGGCTAGGGCGACCGGGTCGCTTGTAGGTCCCCGTGAAATTGCGGACGAAGGCTTGCTTAAAATCGACCCACGTGTTGACGCTGCCCATCGGCAGACTGTTCAACCAGGTGCGCACCGACCCCTGGAGCATGAGTGGTGTGTAGCGCATGGCGAGCCGGCTATTGGCCCCGGTGATGCCAATGGTGGTGGTGTAGTCGGCGAGCCAGTCTTCTGGCTTCATGGTCCCGTTGTACTTGGGGGTGTCTCGGGGGAGCATGAACCCTTTGGGAAAGGGCTCTTCCCGGATGCGTGGGCCGAAGCACGTCGGCTCGATAGCGCCGATTTCCTCCACCTCTAGGGAGTGAGCGAGCTGGTCGAGGCGGTGGCGAGCGTCAGCGTCGTCGATGGCACGTGTGCCGAGTCAACTAGCGACCAGGCCACGGGGGGCTGGGTCAGTTGGAGACAGACGCCGGCCATGCTGGCCGGGTCCGCGCTGGTTCTCCGGGATGGGCTTGTCACCCAAACCGCCAGCGGGCTTGGCGGCCGGGTCACGCCGAGTCCGGGCTCGGCCGGAGTGCGCCTCACCGGGTCGCGAGGAAGCTGTGTGTTGAAGTTCGTTGGGTCCGCCGATGCGGGCGGAGCCAGATCCCGCTGGCTTGGCGAGCTGGTTGAGGCGGTCCTACTGGGTGTTGGCCGCGTTGATGAGGTCACGTATCCGCCCGATGCGCTCCCTCAGTTCCTCGCGCGTAAGCTGGTCCAGGTCGACTGCGGCTGCCTGGGCAGCGCGCATGTTCTTTGCTGGGGTCTCGTAGACGGTCGGGACGGCGCCGAGGGCCCGGCCGATTGATCCTCCCCGGGCATGCACGTCGAAGACCCGGCTCGGCTCGCCGCGGCGGGCGTGAATCCATAGGCGGCGTTGCGCTCCAGCTGAGCAGAATCCAGACGACGCTAGGTGGACGCGAGCGTCTTGGACAGGTCCAGCATCTGCTGGCACCTTTCCTCAAGCTGGGCTCGGGCCTCACCGACGTTGGTGGTGTCAACATCGGTGCCGATGGGGATGCAGAGGCTCTGCATCATGGTGCGCAACGGATCGGATGGCTCGGTCCGTTCCGCTGCGGCCCTGGCTTTGGCAACCTTCCTCATCTTGCTCGATGAGGAGGAGGCGTCATCGCCGATGATGAAAACCTCCACGTGGACGCCCATTGCCCTGGGGGAAATGCCACCGCCGAGGGAGAGGGGGGAGTCGGAGTAGCTGAGTACCTCGCTGGGGTACTCGTCGACCGTGGGCACATCAGAGATGTGCGGCGCGGCGAAGGAGGCGGCGAGTGCGTCAACGACGTCGTCCGTCAGCACGACAGACTCATCGGAGTAGGAGAAGGGCCCCGTCTGAAGCATGCTCCCGGCCAGCTCCTCGAGCTGCCCCACGGTGGGCGCTAACTGTCATGGTGGGCGGACGGCAGATGCCATGGGATGGCTAAAGAGATGAGGAGGCTCGAGGGCACTGGTGGGCTCCAGAGGCTGGGTTGGTATGAGCGAGCGTGGGACGCAAGACATACCCAGGTTTGGGGCTCTCCGGAGAGATGACACCCCTAGTCCTACCGAGTGTAGTTTGATGTTCAAAAGTACAAGGTTGCTCCTTGAGCTGTGTGGGGGAGGAAGGAGGGCTGGCCAAGGCTTAGGCTGCTCCTTCTCCCGAGTGGGTGTTACTGTTGGGTGGCTAGTCCCTCTCTATGTTATCTGTCTCTCGCTCTCTCTGCCCGTATGCGTGGGCTCCTGGGGGGTTTTATAGGCCAACCCCCCAGGGATACAATGGTAATGTTACAACTTGGTGGGTCCGGGTTGTCGATGTCCGGGGACCCGGGCTGGGACCCGCTGGGGGTCTATGGTTCGCCGGGTTCCCCTAGGTGCGGGCCCCACGTGCCTTGGGGGACTGTGCGCCGTCTTGTCGATCGTCAAGGCGTGGCCGAGTCGAGTCGTGTACAGTGGCGCTCCGTCAGGTCGCCGCTTGCTGCCGTCAGCAGTGATGGTGGGGGCACTATAGCCATGCCGGCCCTGCTCAGCGGGTAGGTGAGGGGCACTGTTGCCACGCTCCAGCTGACCAGAGGCATGGGCGGGGCATTGTTGCCTTGGTCATCAGTGGCTGAAGACTCGTCCCATCGTACGGCCTGGATGGGACGGGAGCTGACCCGTGGCTGGATTGTGGAGCACGCCATGGGTGGAGCTAGCTTGTCGAGGAAGCCTTGGTTGTGCCGGGTTCAGTCGTCTTGTACTAGTTGTTGAGGCCGAGTCGACGTGTCTTGCCGGGTCGGAGAGTTTGGCTGGGTTGCGGGGTTTGGCCGGGTCGAGCGACCCGGCCAAGCGCGTGCCGGCTTGAGGGGCGATGCCGGCCCCGTTGTTTTTGAAAAGGATCTGGGTTCCGTTGCCTTCCCGGGTTTCATCCCCCCGACAAAGATGGACTCAAAGAAAAGCAAAATAAACTTCAGGTTAGAATGCAAGTATGATTATTCTCCACTAAAATAATCGTGTCATCCGCATACTGGAGGTGGGTGGCCCCATGGGGCAGGAGATGAGACAAAACAGGGGTAATGTGACCAACATTCGATGCACAGTCCAAGATACAAGCCAGGGAATCGGCGATGAAATTGAAGAGGAGGGGTGAAATGGCATCCCCTTGCTGCATGCCTCTACCATTGGCAAAGACAAACGCTATCTTATGTCCACCAACAACCAACTGCGTGATATGATGTACATAAGCACCATCAAAACCCCTAGACAGAAGAATGCCTCTAAGAGAGGTCCATCTCACACAATCATAGGCTTTTTCAGAATCCAACTTGAGAATGAGTACTTGATGCTTCTTAACCCACAACTCATGGATGATCTCATGAAGGCTAACAATACCATCAAGGATAAACCTCCCTTTAATGAATGTTGATTGTGTGTGAGAAATTACACAATGAGCAATAGGGGGTAGATGAGTAGAAAAACCTTTAGAGCGGAATTTGGCAAGATTGTTAATCAATGCAATCAGTCAAAATTGACTGATTGAATTGGCCCCTTTAAGTTTTGGGTTGCGGTAAAGAATAGAACAATACAGTCTAGAAATATTCACCATGCCTAAGCAACCCTAAATAATCGCGTAAACAAGACCTTTAAGCAGGGTCCAAAATTTCTTAAAGAAAGTAATCGAGAATCCATCTGGGCTCGGGGGAGAGTTGGAGTTAGATGCGACCACAACCTCATCAATTTCAGAACAAGAGAGGGGAATGGAGAGACACAAGTTCTCACTAGCACTACTAATAGTTGAGGCTGGCTAGAAATTCTAGCAGGGAATAAGAGGAGACGGGGGTTAGGCCAGAAGCAGTTTAGCATAAAAAGGCACAATATGAGCCATAATAAAATTAGAATCAGAGGATAGGGCCCCATCAATCATCAAGAGGGAATCAAGCAATGACGACGCCTACCATTAGAAAGAGCCAAAATATATTTAGGAACTGCATCCCCTTTCAAAATCCATCTCAGATGGCCATGCTGCTTCCAGTAAGCTTCCTTGCAGCGTGAATACCAGAGAGGAAAACTTGTGACGCATATCTATTGGCCCACCCATCAGAGTCAAGATCCATCGAGTCACTAATGACATCGAGATTTTTGATTTGCGCCAACAACGAAACTTTCTCCCTCTTAGCTTCAAAAATTAGCACAAAAGACGCGAAAGAAAGCTCGAGTTATCCAAAGGACATGATAAATCAATGAGAGGGGAGAGGTAATCTTGCAAGACATAATGTAATGAAATCCCGGAACCTCCAGCCAAGACACATCAAAATGGAAGCGAGAAGACACCCTAGTAGAACGGTTACCAACATCCAGCATCGAGGGAGTATGGTCTGAGCCAATATGAGATTTGGCAAGTAGGAAGGCACGATGATAAATATCACCCAAACAAGCACAAGAAAGAACCCGCTCTAAAATACAACGAACAGTATTAAGTTGGTAATTAGACCAAGTAAAAGAGCTCCAAATCTAGGCACTTCATGGATCGTAGAATTACTAATAAAATCATTAAAGTCCTCAGCCCTCCATTAAGAAAAGTTGTCGTTATTCTTCTCTAACGGATGCATGATCAGATTAAAATCACCGCCAACTAACAGAGATAGATTAGCCGACACAAGTTTAGCGGATAGGTCAACTAGGAATAATTGAGTATAAACATGATCAGCTGGACCATAAACCACAATAATCTCCCACGGGTAATTGATCTCATGATGACACACCACAAGACTAGCAAATAAAAGCCCGGAATCAAAAGCAATAATACAAAAACATCCAACTTAGCACCAACCAAAATACCACTACAATGCCCCATGGCGAGAAGCCAAAACCATACAAAATGACCAGCACCAACAATAGAATCTAAATCAGTAGAAGAAAAGGAGGATTTAAAGGCTTCCAGCAGACAAATGATATCAATGGAAGAATCATGGACAAACTCACGGAGCTTGTTTTGATGCCCCCTAGCGTCAAAACCCCTAATGTTCCAAAAAAAGATCTTCATTTTAAAGATACACTACTAGTGAAAAGCCTAGCAGTAGCGCAAGGTTTTACCTTAGCAGTAGCGTGGGCACCTGCGCTACTGCTAAGGCGCTACAGCTAAACTTTAGAAGTTGTTGGGAAACGTTGCATGGAAAACAAAAAAATCAATGCACACGCAAGATCTATCCATGGAGATGCATAGCAACGACAGGGGAGAGTGTGTCTACGTACCCTCATAGACCGTAAGTGGAAGCGTTTGGCAACGCGGTTGATGTAGTCAGACTTTCTTCACGATCCAACGAATCGAGTACCGAACGTACGTCACCTCTGCATTCATCACACGTTTAGCTCTGTGACATTCGTGCCATGTTGATCCAGCAAGAAGGTGAGGTAGTGGATGAGTTCTGGCAGCATGACAGCATGGTGACGGTGACGGTGAAGTTATCTCCACAGGACTTCGCCTAAGCACTACGAAAATATGATCGGGGGTGTAAACGGTGGAGGGGGGCGCACACGGCTAAGAAATTGTCTGGGGTGTGCTAGGCGCCCCCTCCCACATATATATAGGTGGGAGGGAGAGGAGAAAGGCCAAGGGGCACCCCAAGTAGGTCCGAATCCTACTTGGGCTCCTGCCCTTGGCCGCGTCCCCCTGCCATATTTGTCGGAGGGGGAAGGAAAGGGGGAAGAGGGAAGGAAGGGGGAGGCTGAATCCCCCCTTGGGAAACTACCATGGGGGTAAGCCAGCCCCTTGTGGGATGGTGTGCTCCCTTCTTGTGGCCTAATAGGCCCACTATCCTCCCGGGGGTGTCTGGTACCCCCTGCGGTACTCCGATGACTATCTAGTACACTCCGAAACACTTCTGGTGTCCTAATACCACCGTCCTATATATCATTCCTTACCTCTCGGCCATTTTGAGACTCCTCGTCATGTCCATGATCTCATCTGGGACTCCAAACAACATTCGGTCACCAAATCATATAACTCATATAACACTATATTGTCAATGAACGTTAAGCTTGTGGATTCTATGGGTTCGAGAACTATGTAGACATGACCGAGACACCTCTCCGGTCAATAACCAATAGCAGAACCTGGATGCCCATATTAGCTCCTACATGTTCTAAGAAGATATTTTATCGGTTGAACCGTGATGACAGCATACATAATTCCCTTTGTCCATCGGTATGTTACTTGCCCGAGATTCGATCGTCGGTATCTTCATACCTAGTTCAATCTCGTTACCGGCAAGTCTCTTTACTCGTTCCATAGTACATCACCTTGTAACTAACTCCTTAGTCATTTGCTTGCAAGCTTATGATATGTATTACCAAGAGGGCCCAGAGATACCTCTTTGATACTCGGAGTGACAAATCCTAATCTCGCTCTATGCCAACTCAACAAACACCTTTGGAGATACCTGTAGAGAATCTTTATGATCACCCAGTTATGTTGTGGCGTTTGATAGCACACAAGGTATTCCTACTTTATCCGGGAGTTGCGTAATCTCATAGTCGAAGGAATATGTATTTGACATGAAGAAAGCAATAGCAATAAACTAAATCATAAATATGCTAAACTAACATATGGTTCTTTTCCATCACATGAGTCCTCTAAATGATGTGATCCCATTATCAAATGACTACACATGTCCATGGTTAGGAAACCTTAACCATCTTTGATCAACGAGCTAGTCTAGTAGAGGCTTACTAGGGACACGATATTTGTTTATGAACTCACATATGTATTTAAGTTTCCGATCGATACAATTCTAGCATGAATAATAAACCTTACCATGAATAAGGAAATATAAAATAAAAACTTTATTATTGCCTCTAGGGCATATTTCCTTCAGTCTCCCACTTGATGTAGAGTCAATAATCTAGTTCACATCGCCATGTGATTAACACCCATAGTTCACATCGCCATGTGACTAATACCCAAAGAGTTTAATAGAGTCAATAATCTAGTTCACATCGCCATGTGATTAACACCCAAAGAGTAGTAAGCTGTGATCATGTTTTGCTTGTGAGAGAAGTTTAGTCAACGGGTCCGCCACATTCAGATCTGTATGTATTTTGCAAATTTCTATGTCTATAATGATATGCATGGTGCTACTCTAGCTAATTGCTCCCACTTTCAATAAGTATCCAGGTTGAGACTTGAAGTCATCTGAATTGGTGTCTAAGCTTGCATCGATGTAACCCTCTATGACGAACTCTTTATCACCTCCATAACCAAGAAATATTTCTTGAGTCCTCTTAGGTTACTAAGGATAATTTTGACCGCTGTCCAATGATATACTCCTGGATCACTATTGTACCCCCTTGCCAATCTCATGGCAAGGTACATAAATAGGTCTGGTACACAGCATGGCATAATTTATAGAACCTATGGCTGAGGCATAAAGAATGACTTTCATTCTCTCTCTATCTTCTGTCGTGGTCGGGTTTGAGTCTTACTCAACTTCACACCTTGTAATACAGGCAAGAACCCTTTCTTTGACCGATCCATTTTGAACTTCTTCAAAACTTTGTCAAGGTATGTGCTTTGTGAAAGTCCTATTAAACGTCTCGATCTATCTCTATAGATCTTGATGCCCAATATATAAGCAGCTTCACCGAGGTCTTTCATTGAAAAAAATCCTTATTCAAGTATCCTTTTATGCTATCCATAAATTCTATATCATTTGCAATCAACAATATGTCATCCACATATAATATCATAAATGCTACAGAGCTCCCACTCACTTTCTTGTAAATACAGGCTTCACCATAATTCTGTATAAAACCATATGCTTTAATCACCTCATCAGAGCATATATTCCAACTCCGAGATGCTTGCACTAGTCCATAGATGGGTCACTAGAGCTTGCACACTTTGTTAGCACCTTTAGGATCGACAAAACCTTTTGGTTGCACCATATACAACTCTTCTTTATGATATCCATTAAGGAATGTAGTTTTGATATCCATTTTCCAGATTTCATAATCATAAAATGCAGCAATTGCTAACATGATTCGGATGGACTCAAGCATCGCTAAGTCTCATCGTAGTCAACCCCTTGAACTTGTCGAAAACCTTTTGTGACAAGTCGTGCTTTGTAGATAGTAACATTACCATCGGTGTCGGTTTTTTTCTTGATTTATTCTCTATGGCTTGCTGATCATCGGGCAAGTCCACCAAAGTCCACACTTCGTTCTCATACATGGATCATATCTCAGATTTCATGGCCTCAAGCCATCTGTCAAAATCTAGGCTCGTCATAGCTTCTTCATAGTTCGTAGGTTCGCCATGGTCTAGTAACATGACTTCCAGGATAGGATTACCGTACCACTCTAGTGCGGAGCGTGCTCTGTTCGACCTACGAGGTCCAGTAGTAACTTGATCTAAAGTTTTGTGATCGTCATCGTTAGCTTCCTCTCTAGTTGGTGTATGCATCACGGGAATGGATTTCTCTGATGTACTACTTTCCAATTCGAGAGAAGGTACAATTACCTCATCAAGTTCTAGTTTCCTCCCACTCACTTCTTTCGAGAACAACTCTTTCTCTAGAAAGGATCCATTCTTAGCAACAAAGATCTTGCCTTCGAATCTATGATAGAAGGTGTACCCAATTGTTTCCTTAGGGTATCCTATGAAGACACACTTCTCCGATTTGACATAATTGTCGCAACCCCAAACTTTAAGAAACGCCAGCTTAGGTTTCTTGCCAAACCATGGTTCATATGGTGTCGTCTCAATGGATTTAGACGGTGCCCTATTTAACCTGAATGCGACTGTCTCTAATGCATAACCCCAAAACGATAGTGGTAAATCGGTAAGAGACATCATAGAACGCACCATATCAATAAAGTATGGTTATGACATTCAGACACACCATTACGCTGTGGTGTACCAGGTATCGTGAGTTTTGAAACAATTCCACATTGTTTTAAATGACAGTCAAACTCATAACTCAAACATTCGACTCCGTGATCAGATCGTAGAAACTTTATTTTTTGATTTTGATGATTCTCCACTTCACTCTGAAATTGTTTGAACTTTTTCAAATGTTTCAGACTTGTGTTTCATCAAGTAGACATACCCATACCTACTCGAATCATCTGTGAAGGTCAGAAAATAATGATACTCGCGGCGTTCTTCAACACTCATTGGACCGCATACAACGATATATATTATTTCGAATAACTCATTAGCTCGCTCCATTGTTCCGGAGAACGGAGTTTTAGTATTCTTTCCCATGAGACATGGTTCGCAAGTATCAAATGATTCATAATCAAGTGATTCCAAAAGTCAATCTGCATGGAGTTTCTTCATGCACTTTACACCATTATGAGCTAAACAGCAGTGCCACAAGTATGTTACACTATCATTATCAACTTTGCATCTTTTGGCATCAATATTATGAATATGTGTGTCACTACGATCGAGATTCAGTAAACCATTCACATTGGGTGTATGACAATAGAAGGTTTTATTCATGTAAACAGAACACCAATTATTCTCTGACTTAAATGAATAACCGTATTGCAATAAACATGATCTAATCATATTAATGCTCAAGGCAAACACCAAACAACATTTATTTAGGTTCAACACTAATCCCGAAGGTAGAGGGAGTGTGTGATGGTGATCGTATCAACCTTGGAATCACTTCCAACACACATCGTCACCTCGCCCTTAACTAGTTTCTATTTATTCTGCAACACCTACTTCGAGTTACTAATCTTAGCAACTGAACCGGTATGGTTACTACGAACACTAGTAAGGTACACATCAATAACATGTATATCAAATATACCTTTGTTCACTTTGCCATCCTTCTTATCCGCCAAGTATTTGGGGGCAGTTCCACTTTTAGTGACCATTTCCTTTACAGTAGAAGCACTCAGTTTCAACCTTAGGTCCAGCTTTGGGCTTCTTCACAGGAATGGCAACTTGCTTTCCATTCTTCTTGAAGTTCCCTTTCTTTTCCTTTGCCCTTTTTATTGAAACTAGTGGTCCTGTTAACCATCAACACTTGATGCTCTTTCTTGATTTCTACCTTCGCCGATCGCGAAGAGCTCGAGAATCATTTTAGTCATCCCTTGCATATTATAGTTTATCACGAAGTCCCAGTAGCTTGGTGATAGTGACTAGAGAACTCTGTCCATCACTATCTTATCTGGAAGATAAACTCCCACTTGATTCAAGCGATTGTAGTACACAGACATTCTGAGCACATGCTTACTAGCTGAGTTATTCTCCTCCATCTTGTAGGCAAAGTACTTGTCAGAGGTCTCATATCTCTCAATACGGGCATGAGCCTGAAATACCAATTTCAGCTATTGGAACATCTTATATGTTCCATGGCGTTCAAAACGTCTTTAGAGTCCCAGTTCTAAGCCGTAAAGCATGGCGCACTAAACTATTAAGTAGTCATCATATCGAGCTTGCCAAAATGTTTATAACGTCTGCATCTACTTCTGCAATAGGTCTGTCACCTAGCGGTGCATCAAGGACATAATTCCTCTATGCAGCAATGAGGATAATCCTCAGATCATGGACCCAGTCTGCATTATTGCTACCATCATCTTTCAACTTAGTTTTCTCCAGGAACATATCAAAAATAGGGGAGCTACATCACGAGCTATTGATCTACAACATAATTTTCAAATACTATCAGGACTAAGTTCATGATAAATTAAGTTTAACTAATCAAATTACTAATGAACTCCCACTTAAATAAACATCCCTCAAGTTATCTAAGTGATACATGATCCAAATCAACTAACCCCATGTCTGATCATCACGTGAGATGGGGTAGTCATCAATGGTGAACATCTCTATGTTGATCATATCTACTATATGACTCACGTTCGACCTTTCTGTCTCTAGTGTGTCGAGACCATGTCTGTACATGTTAGGCTCGTCAAGTTTAACCCAAGTATTCTGTGTGTGTGAATCTGGCTTACGCCCGTTATATGTGAACGTAGAGTCTATCACACCCGATCATCACGAGGTGCCTCGAAACGACGAACTTTAGCAACGGGGCATACTCGGGGAGAACACTTTTATCTTGAAATTTAGTGAAGGGATCATCTTATAATGCTACAACCATTCTAAGCAAAATAAGATGCATAAAAGATAAACATCACATGCAATCAAAATATGTGACATGATATGGCCATCATCATCTTGTGCTTTTGATCTCCATCTCCAAAGCATCATCATGATCTCCATCGTCATCGGCTCAACACCTTGATCTCCATCGTTGCGTTAGGTTCATCTCGCCAACTATTGCTTCTACAACTATTGCTAACGCATAGCGATAAAGTAAAGCAATTACATGGCAATTGCATTTCTTACAATAAGTAAGAGACAACCCAAAGGATCCTGCCGGTTGTCAATATTACAAAACATGATCATCTCATACAACAACGTATATCACATCACGTCTTGACCATATCACATCACAACATGCCCTGCAAAAACAAGTTAGACATCCTCTACTTTGTTGTTGCGGCAAAAACCACAATGGTGATTTATCAAGTTTGTTATTTTAACCTTCTTCAAGGACCAGCACCCGCCAGTCACCTTTATGCAAAACTAGTTGCATGTCTGTCGGTGGAACCGGTTTCATGTACGTGGACATGTATGGTTGGTCTGGGCCACTGCATCCCAAAATACCATCGAATCAAAATAATTCATCGGTGGTAAGAAGTATGACCAGCACTACCCATAACTCTTTGTGTTCTACTCGTGCATATCATCTACGCATAGACCTGGTTCGGATGCCACTGTTGGGAAACATTGCATGGAAAACAAAAAAAATTCTACGCACACGCAAGATCTATCTAGGAGATGCATAGCAACAGAGGGGAGAGTGTGTCTACGTACCCTCGTAGACTGTAAGCGGAAGTGTTTGACAACACGGTTGATATAGTCGAACTTTCTTCGTGATCCAACCGATCAAGTACCGAACATATGGCACCTCCGTGTTCAGCACACGTTTAGCTCTGTGACATCTGCGCCTTCTTGATCTAGCAAGAAGATGAGGTAGTGGATGAGTTCTGGCAGCACAACGGTGTGGTGACGTTGACGGTGAAGTTATCAACGCAGGGCTTCGCCTAAGCACTATGAAAATATGACCGAGGGTGTGAACAATGGAGGGGGGCGCCGCACATGGCTAAGAAATTGTCGGGGGTGTGCTAGGAGCACCCCTCCCAGATATATATAGGTGGGAGGGAGAGGGGAGAGGCCAAGGGGCGCCCCAAGTAGGTCTGAACCCTACTCAGGCTCCTGCCCTTGGCCGCAACCCCCCTGCCATATTTGTCGGAGGAGGGAAGGAAGGGGGGGAAGAGGGAAGGAAGGGGGGCTAAATCCCCCCTTTTCCTTACCCCCACTTGGGCGGCTGCCACGGGGGGTGCGCCAGCCCCTTGTGGGCTGGGGTGTTCCCCTCTTGTGGCCCAATAGGCCCACTATCCTCTGAGGGGTGTGTGGTACCCCCTCCGGTACTCCGATGACTATTCGGTACACTGTGAAACACTTCCAGTGTCCAAATACCATCAGCCAATATATATCAATATTTACCACCCGACCATTTCAAGACTCCTCGTCATGTCCGTGATCTCAGCCGGGACTCCGAACAACATTCGGTCACCAAATCATATAACACTATGTCGTCAACGAACGGTAAGCGTGCGGACCCTACAGGTTCGAGAACTATGTAGACAAGACAAGACACCTCTCCGGTCAATAACCAATAGCGGAACCTGGATGCCCATATTGGCTCCTACATATTCTATGAAGATCTTTTATCGGTCGAACCGTTATGACAACATACGTAATTCCCAATGTCCATCGGTATGTTACTTGCCCAAGATTCGATCGTTGGTATCTTCATACCTAGTTCAATCTCGTTACCGGCAAGTATCTTTACTTGTTTCGTAATACATCACCTTGTAACTAACTCCTTAGTGATTTGCTTGCAAGATTATGATGTGTATTACCGAGAGGGCCCAAAGATACCTCTCCGATACTCGGAGTGACAAATCCTAATCTCGATCTATGCCAACTCAACAAACACCTTCGGAGATACCTGTAGAGCATCTTTATGATCACCCAGTTACGTTGTGACATTTTATAGCACACATGGTATTCCTCTGGTACTCGGGAGTTGCATAATCTCATAGTCGAAGGAATATGTATTTGACATGAAGAAAGCAATAGCAATAAACTGAACGATCATTATGCTAAGCTAACCGGTGAGTCTTGTCCATCACATCATTCTCCTAATGATGTGATCCCATTATCAAATGACAACACATGTCTATGGTTAGGAAACCTTAACCATCTTTGATCAACGAGCTAGTCTAGTAGAGGCTTACTAGGGACACAGTATTTGTTTATGTATTCACACATGTATTTAAGTTTCTGATCAATACAATTCTAGCATGAATAATAAACGTTTATCATGAATAAGGAAATATAAAATAACAACTTTATTATTGCCTCTTGGGCAAATTTCCTTCAGCATTAATGTGGGTCCACCCACGCTACTGCTAACTATACGTAGCAGTAGCATGCTTGACAAACCGCGTTGCTGCTATTAGCAGCAACTCCTCTATTCAGAGTGCGCTGCTGTTAAGAGCACGCTGCTGGTACGTGCATGCCCGCGCTACTACTAAATTTTGCTGTATTTTTTTCTGCAGCATATTGGCGTTGTAATGGTACAGGTTTTATACGGTAGTCTTCATCATATGATTTTGTGATCATGATGAGTTATTATATCAGTGGATGAAAGAGATGTGGATTAGATTCAAGTGGAGGCAACATGGTGCAGATCCAAAGTAGTACTAATCCAAACTTGATTGCTTTAGTTTGGATTAGTAGTATTTTCGATCTACACCATGTTGCCTCCACTTCAATCTAATCCACATTTATTTCACCCACTGATATTATATATAATAACTCATCACGCTCATATAACAACTCAGCAACATACGGTGTCTCTTGAGGCTGTTTTCCTCTTGTACCTGGCGGCTGCAACCCTAGCCGCCGCCAGAGACCGATCTTCCAATGCCGTTCTCTGGCGGCTCCCCTCCGCCGGCGACCTCGGTCATCGGTGGTGAGGGGGGTCGCCGGATCCACGCGTGTGGATCGTTTTTACTCATCCGTAGTCTAGGTTTTTAGGTTGTTCATCGTCTTTGCTTCAGCGGCGACGATGACGACGCTGAATAAATATTCTTCGGATCCTTTCCTGGCGAGGCCATCGGTCCTATGGTTGGGGATGGATCTGGGAATCAGTCTGTTCAAGCAAGGATGGCATGGCGGCGGTGGCATCCCCGTGGTGGACCTGTGTTCTCGGGCTCCGTCATTGCGACGACGTTTGCTCCAGCGTTGGCGTGGAGCTTGGGAGGTAGTCCAGGAGAGGATGCAGATTGTGGTCTACATCGACGACATCTGGAAGATGGAACATGTGTTGGGTTCGTGGTCCGTGGATGGCAGGTATGGTTTCCTTCTTCGGCATCTTAGTCGTGGTGGGGTGCCAGATCTAGAGTTCGATGGCGTGTCTGGGGTGTTGCCCCGGTCTGATTCGTTCAACGGCAATGGCTTCACTTTTGGTGAGCCACCTTGGAGGTCCGCAAAGCTGCATATCAGCGATGGAGCCGCGTCGGTCTCGGGTGAGGAGGTGATCCATCATTCTTTTCTTCGGTGGCTGCTGTGGTGGTGTCAGAGGCAGGTGACGGGCGTTAGTGTCAAGCTCAGAGATGTTCTGTTATCTTTTCAGTTTTCTCATGTCGGTTCTTATGTGACTTGTACTTTGTTCTTTATGATATGAATGAGACATGTATTACCATGCAAAAAAATATAACAACTCAGCATCATCATCATCATAATAACTCATCATCGTTATCATAATAACAAGTCATACTCATCGTCATCATAGTCTAACAACTTCTACTCGTAATCATAACAACAAGTCATACTCATCATCATCATAATCATAACCAACCCTCATTAATTGTTCTTAGCACATGATCATGAGTATAAGCTAGGACCTGCTACCCCTCTCTAAGGTAAAATAGCATAAAAAACATAGCCACAGACTCTCCATTATGGAGAATGGAGATTATCTTGTCTCCAATTCATGGGTTTCGCACAATGTTGTTTCCAAGTAGCTCCCTATGATTATTCATAACTTTTTTTCCATTCTTTAGTTGTGAGGTCTTCATCTGTTCGAGAAATCTTGTATGAACAACAGTGACCCGTAGGCATACTTAGCTGTAAACTACTAATATCAATGTGACCTTTCATATGCATCAAATGAGGCACACAATCCTTCAGGATTTTCTGTTAGAGAGCATAATAGTAACGTAGTTAGCAATGTAGTTTATCTTTAGAAGAATGTATGCAAAAGATGCTCTGGTGTCATAATAATAAAAATCTTACCATGACATTTCCATGGATGTTGCTGTAGTTCAACATGTGAACTAGTGGCACGTATTGACCATAACGTGGAGTTGTTTCATAATTCCTATTGAAAGTCTCAACATCAATAATAAAGGAGACAAGATGATCTTTCTCCTTGTAAGTTAGTTCAGAGCCATCAGTGTAGTAGGTTTTGTCTACTAGTTTTCGAACATATTTTGAAGAATGGAAATAAGTTGTCAATGAAAATATATAAGTTGTCAACTATTTTTAAATAAACAATATAAATTACTTAATAAATATGTTTAAGAAACTCACATAGAGGTAGAAGTGGAAGCATATCAACATCGACCCAAATGTCAATATTATCTTCATTAACATTATCTCCGTCAATGTCATCTTCAGGATCACCCAGATCGAAGGTGACATGCCTACCCTCCTGAAAACCATATGTCTCGCATAGTGCTGCCCAATTTGAGCAACCAAAATGGGAGTTGGTCATCGCATTGTACATCTTTACATGAAAAGCATAAACATGATGGGTTCTGAGGTTAACTCTCTTTATCTCCATATTCTCGTGATCTTCAAAATCCAGCTTCTCCAAGGCATAACATCTTGCATGGCAGGGGATGCATTAGTCGAATTGTAGAAAACGGAAATTACACGTTGAATAAGCAGAAGTCATGCTTAATTACGAAAAAAAGACTTGTCGTCCTTGCGTACCGTATAAACATCAAAGGTCTCGTCTAGCATAATAGTGAAGCGTCGACCGTCTTCTAGGCGAGTCTGTCGCACACACCCCGGTCGTCACCGTGGTACTCGCACTCAGGGATCCTATCATCGTCAGACATTTCCTATGTTCACAATTCAAAGATTAAACTTCTGAAATTCAATATATGTACTACAAAAACTAAATTAGATCATTATTATTCATCACGGGTTGACTGTCGGTATGTTGAGTCTTTTCTTGAAAACTCTCAGCTCACATGGTGTATATGGCGGGCACTCCCTCTCTGATATATTGGACCGTCGGTGATGGTCGCTCCTCCCTTCGTCCCTGAGTGCATTACACAAAAATGTCTAGCACATGGGAACGAAGGAGAAGCGACCCCCATGACAACAGTCGGGATTCTTCATCTCTGTCTTTTTCCGACCATCGGTGATGGAAGCTCCTACATTCATTTGAAAGTGCATTACACCAAAATGTCTAGCACCTTCGAGTGAAGAAGAAGCTCCCCTCACAAAAACTGTCAGGATTCTTCCTATCTTATATGGTGGACACTCCGAAACAATTATTTCGACCGTCAGTGATGGTCGCTTCCCCTCCTTCTCTTGTGCATTACCAAGGTAAATCACAAGCAAAAGGAAGAGGAAGCGACCCCCACGACAACAGTCGGGATTCTTCCTCTCTGATATGTCTACAGTATATGGTGGACACTCAAGTAGCATCGATAGAGTGGAAGTCAACCCGTGAGATATATCAACACTCCAGCAAAATATAGGCGACTCAGAGTAACATATATACCATCTTAATTTACACATTGGATGACTATCGAGAATTTCGGTGATCTTCCCTGCACACAAATAAGATAACTATGTGAGCTATGCTTGATACGCTATGCAAATCTTTATTATTATTCATCACAGGTTGACTTTCTGTCTGTCGAGTCTTCCTTGATGCAAATCTGATATATTCTACCACCGGTGATGGTTGCTCCTCCATTCTTTCTGAGTGCATTACACCAAAATGTCTAGCACATGGGAAGAAGTGACCCCCACGACAACAGTCGGGATTCTTCCTCCCTGGCATTTGTGAAAGTGCAACTATCCCTAGGTGGTTTTGGTAATTCATAACAACATATAGCTCATTGAGCTAATGCTATTCCAAGACATATATTTCAGGAAAGCTCAATGAATGGCATGGCATGGATGATGAAAGTGGATCCCTCAAAATATCAAGGACAAAGGATTGGCTCAAGCTCAAAAGCTCAAGACTCTTCATTTTATATTTCAGTGATCCAAGATCAAATTGAGTCTATAGGAAAAGCCAATACTATCAAGGAGGGATGAGGTGTTGCTTAATGAGCCTCTTGCTTCATGTGCTTAGTGATATGCTCCAAATACCCTCAACTACTTTCTCACATCCTCATTTGACCTAAACCTAAAGCCAAAATCGGTCACACCGATTCTTTCTATCCGGCGCCACCGAGTTCAAATGTCATAGCCACTGCCACAAACCCTAGGCAAATTGGTCTCACCGATAGGGATCTTGGTCTCACCGAGATGGGATTGTAATCTCTCTGTTTCCCTTCGTAATGTTTCAGTCTAACCGAAGTGAGCGATCGGTCCCACCGATATTGCAATGTAAACTCTCTGTTTCCCTTTTGTAACATTTCGGTCTCACCGAAAAGAGCAAATCGGTCCCACCGAGTTTACCTGACCAACTCTCTGGTTAGCTAATTACCAAAATTGGTCCCACCGAGTTTGTGTAATCGGTCTCACTGAGAGTACGTTATGCCCTAACCCTAACCATATCGGTCCTACCGAGTTGCATTTCGGTCCCACCGAAAATCCTAACGGTCACTAGGTTTACTAAATCGGTCTGACCGAGTTTGTTGATTCGGTCCCACGGTAAATTGTGTGTAACGGTTAGACTTTGTGTGGAGGCTATATATACCCCTCCACCTCCTCTTCATTGGTGGAGAGAGCCATCAGAACAAACCTACACTTCCAACTTACCAGTTCTGAGAGAGAACCACCTAATCATGTGTTGAGGCCAAGATATTCAATTCCTACCATATGAATCTTGATCTCTAGCCTTCCCCAAGTTGCTTTCCACTCAAATCTTCTTTCCACCACATCCAAATCATATGAGAGAGAGTTGAGTGTTGGGGAGACTATCATTTGAAGCACAAGAGCAAGGAGTTCATCATCAACGCACCATTTGTTACTTCTTGGAGAGTGGTGTCTCCTAGATTGGCTAGGTGTCACTTGGGAACCTCCGACAAAGATTGTGGAGTTGAACCAAGGAGTTTGTAAGGGCAAGGAGATCGCCTACTTCGTGAAGATCTACCGCTAGTGAGGCAAGTCCTTCGTGGGCGACGGCCATGGTGGGATAGACAAGGTTTCTTCTTCGTGGACCCTTCTTGGGTGGAGCCCTCCGTGGACTCGCGCAACCGTTACCCTTCATGGGTTGAAGTCTCCATCAACGTGGATGTACGATAGCACCACCTATCGGAACCACGCCAAAAACATCCGTGTCTCCAAATGCGTTTTAATCCTCCAAACCCTTCCCTTTACTTTCTTGCAAGTTGCATGCTTTAATTTCTGCTGCCTATATACTCTTTGCATGTTTGCTTGATTTGTGTGATGATTGCTTGACTTGTCCAAAGATTGCTAAAATCTGCCAAACTCTAAAATTGGGAAAAGGTTAAGTTTTTAATTGGTCAAGTAGTCTAACCCCCCCCCCCCCCCCTCTAGACATACTTCAAGGTCCTACAAGTGGTATCAGAGCCTTGGTCTCCGTTTGCTTTGATTCCATAGCTTTTGGTGGTCATAGCCTTGGTTTCACAACCTAGGAGAGTATGGCGTCTAGCGAGGGAAATTATCACCGTAGAGGTCCTTACTTTGATGGAACTAATTTTGCTAGTTGGAAGCATAAGATGAAAATGCATATTCTCGGACATAACCCCGCCGTTTGGGATATTATTTGTATTGGCTTGCAAGGTGAATTCTTTGATGGGATAGAGCCGAACCGTGAAGCTAATGCGGAAGAATTGAAGATGCTGCAATACAACGCTCAAGCTTGTGATATCATCTTCAACGGATTGTGCCCCGAAGAATTCAACAAAATCAGCCATCTTGAGAATGCAAAGAAAATTTGGGACACTTTGATTTATATGCATGAAGGTACCGACTCCGTCAAGGAATCCAAGTTGGATGTGCTCCAAAGTCAGCTTGACAAGTTCAAAATGAAGGATGGTGAAGGTGTCGCTGAAATGTACTCTAGGCTTGCTCTTATCACAAATGAGATTGTCGGCTTAGGGAGTGAAGAGATGACCGACAGATTCATCATCAATAAGATCCTAAGAGCATTGGATGGAAAATATGATACCGTGTGCACATTGATTCAAATGATGCACAATTACAAGAATCTCAAGCCAAAGGAGGTCATTGGTAGAATTGTTGCTCATGAGATGTCACTCAAGGATAAGGAGGAACTTCACAACAAGTCAAGTGGTGCTTACAAAGCCTCATGTGAAGCTCCTACATCATCAAGTGATAAACAAACCTTCAATGAAGAATTGAGCTTAATGGTGAAGAATTTCAACAAATTCTACAAGAGTAGAAGCAAAGAAGAAGCTCTAAGTCAAGGTCCTACAATTAAAAAAGATCTTCCAGTCAAGAGCGCAACTACTACAATTGTGGGAGACCCGAACACTATTCCAATGAGTGTACGGCACCCTACAAAAGAAGAGAAGATTCTCCTAAAAGAAGAAGTAGAAGAGAAGAATCACCACCAAGAGAGAGAAGGAGTAGAGATGATCGTTATGAACGAAGACCCTCATGGAGAAGCAAAGATTCGGAAAGGAAGGACAAGTCATCAAAGAGCTACACAAAACAAAGACATCAAGCTCATGTTGGTGAATGGGTATCCGGTTCTGACTCTGAACATCACTCCGAGAGAAGCTATCACTCCGACTCCGAACATACTCAAAATGAAGGTGTTGCCGGTCTAGCACTTGTGTCAACCAACTCCTACGACATATTTGACTCACCAAATGAAGGAACTGGAAGATGCTTCATGGCCAAAGGTCCAAAGGTAACACATCCCGAGTATGTTTATTTCAATAGTGATGAAGATGACTTGCTAGGTGATGATGATTTACTTGTTGACAACTCTAGTGATGAATACTACGATGGAACGTCAATTAATCATGCTAAACAAGATAAAACGAATGACAATGATGAGGAGAAGATTGAGCTTCTAACTAAAGAACTAAACACTCTTAAGTCAGCTCATGAAACTATCTTCGAAAATCATCGAGAACTTTTGAGAGCTCATGAGAAGTTACGCTTTGAAAAGCTCAATCTTGAGCAAGAGCATGAGTTCTTAAAGGCAATCAATGATGATCTTCGCAAGAAAAGTTCTTCATATATTGCCAAGCGTTTACTCTTATCTACTTACATGCCTCAAGTCAAGTCTAGTAACAAGAACAAGAAAGATTCTTCCTCTAGTAGTAGCAATAACAATGCTAAATCCAATATTGTTGCTTCTAGTAGTTCTCTTGATTCCACTAATGATTCTCTTAGCCAAGTTACACTTGAGCAAGAAAATAGCTTATTGAAGGGAATTATAGAGAAAGGTGTATACAAGAGCCTTGCCGGGAGTAAGCAATTCGAGGAAATTGTACGCAAGCAAGGAAGGCACCGGAAGAATCAAGGTGTTGGTTTTGAACGAAAGTTCAATGCCAATGGAGTTGAGTGGGAAGAAGATCAATACCCCAAGACAAAGTTTGTTCCTCAACAAGAGAAGTATGATCCTACTTCTTTCAAGGGAACACAAGCTCAAGATGATCTTCCACGTCAAGACCATAAAGGCAAGGACAAGCTTCAAGAGGAGATTGATGCATTTGAAGAAGCACCTAAGGCCTTGGTCAAGTGGGTTCCCAAGACTACGTCAAGTTCTACTTCATCAAGTACAACCACAACTCCAAGGATTCCCATCAAGATGATGTGGATCCCGAAGAAGAAGAACTAGAGAGTTCTTGAGGGTGACTCCGCCAACATTCTTCACTCATATCTTTATGGCAAGAACGAGTGCAATCAACTTCCACATCTTGCACTAGTTCAAGGAGTCACAAACCCTCATGTTGGTAAGGCAAGGGACAAGGTAACCAAATGATTTCATGGACATCATCTTGTGTGTGCATCACTCTATGTCTATGGATATTCTTCTTTTGTTCCTTGTGGGACTAACCCGTGTAGGTATTGAAAGTGCAACTCACTCCAAAAGATTGCTCCAAATGATCTACATCAACTTTGAGCATTCACATCTTCAACACCTACATGAAGTCATCATCAACAAAACCCAATATTAGTTCATCCCTCTAAGGGGGGATCTCACATCTAGGGGGAGCTTAACTCTAAGAATTGAGTCAAAGCAACTCTAATGGTGTGAACACATCAATGCATTATGTAAAAGTGGTAACCCCACTTGAGCTTAAACGATGAGTATGACCTATGATCAGATGTTCTCATTTGACTCCTAAGTCATACTCATATATAGATGACCTAGTCATCGCCAATTGTTTGATAGATGCTAGAATTGGTTGTGCATGCTTTGCCACATATTTCATTTGTCACTTTATTGTGTGAGCATGTTGGTTGCATATTTTACTCATTCGAGGAAATCCACTTGTTGTTTTGATTGATTGGTTTCCTTTTCTTTGGCCAAGTGGATGGAGAAGAATGCCTAAGAACCCTCTCTAGCTATCTATGCTTATCTCGTCTCAAACTCTATTCATGCTACATCACAAAATTTGATCAAGTCAGATTCGAACCAGTCCGTGTGAGGAGCACTCGGAGTCCCCGGTTCGTCATAGACTTAAACTTCCAAAACTTCTTTGTGATTCTCGGTCTAACCGATTCCTCCATTTCGGTCCCACCGAGATCACTAAGTCGATCTAGGTTTTCAATCTCGGTGCAACCAATATGAACTTTTCGGTCACACCGAGTTGCTGTAACTGTTAACAGTTATGCATCTCGGTGCCACCGAGTTGTTCAACTCGGTCACACTGACAGTGTCGGGCTATATATAGTCACGGGCAAAATTTTGGAAATTCCTCCAAACCCCTTCGCCCGCGCGTAGCTCGCTCTGCCTACTAGGTCTATGGATTGTCGACTTCGTCTCCAGCCGCCTCCTGTCACTGGTCTCCGCCGCCGTCAACGGATTTCTTCTCCGCCGTTGTTGCCATAGCGAGTTCACCGCCAAACTAGGGTATGAACTCGATCACAGTGCTTTCCTCATCTGATTCTTAGCACATTGTGTTCGTAATGCATCTTGCCACGATTGAAACACTCCTATCCAGTCAATATGATCCTTAGAATAGATGTGATTCGAAAATTTAGGGTTAGGTTTCCGCCGAAACCATCTCGGACCCACCGGGTTGAAAAACTCGGTCCCACCGATTTGGCTAACGACATTGCACTAGTAAGTATCGGTCTGACCGAGAATTACAAATCGGTGTGACCGATTTTAGAACTTTGTGAAACCCTAGCAGTCTCGGTGCCACCGAACTGTGACTCGGTCTGACCGAGTTCACTAGTTTAGGTTCCAAAACTGCTTCGGTGTCACCGAGTTTGAAAATTGGTAGATCCGAAATGCTTTCTGTGGAAACTAAAACTAAGCTTTTTGAATCATTCTTTTGCAAAAAATCTCTGCATTTTGTGATGCTCATCCACTCTGTCTCATCTATAACTATTCACAGGGTCAGCAGTCAGTGTTTTGCAGCATGTCAGACCAAAGTGACAGTCAGAACAGGGAAGAAGAGCAGATTCACATGAGTGAGGGCACTAGTCCCTCAAGTACTTCAGATGAAGGCAGCAGAAGTACTCCTAGCAACTTGCCCAAAGCAGCCACAAGAGCAAGAAGGAAGAGAACCTCAGACTCAGAGGATGAGGACTATGTGGCAGCAGAAGATGAGGCTACTTCCAAGAAGGTAGTGCTCAAGAAGGAGTATGGCTCAGCAAAGAACATAAAGCCAGGCATGAAGATCAAAAGGCCAACAGGAAGACAGCCAATGTCCAAAGCCACAGGATCAACTCAAGTATCTGAAAAGCCTGATCCCATAGAACCAGCTGCAGAAGGAAAGAAAAGGAAGGAAAGGGTCAAGAAGACCATGGCCAGAGTTGTTGGTCAACCTTCCATGATGGAAGAGGAAGAAGAGGTTGCTGCACCAGCACCAAAGGCACAGAAGCTTATGGGTGATGCTATAAAGTCAGGGGCTGCAACATCAAAGCCCAAAGAAGCACCCAAAGCTGCCTCCAAGCCCAAGATTGCACCAAAGAGAAATACCAGGAGTATACCAGCAGCTGAGAAGAACAAGGCCCCAATGCCTGAGGTTGCTGCTGAGGAAGATGAAGAAGGGCAGATCTTAAGGAAGCTCAAACCCAAGATTCCAGACCACAATGATGCTCATCCTGTGGCTGAGAACATGAAGATCAGGAAAGACTCAGGGTTGAGGCTATGGAGATTGTCTGAACCATATGCCACCAGGAGAAGGACTGCTGTAGATTACAGGTTCCACACCAAGGAGCAGCAGGACTTCTATGAGACAATCTTGTTGGACAAGAAGCCCATAGTGTGTGATATGAGGTGGGTCGACTGTACCTACATGAAGGAAAATGAAGAACACTATCCTGGAGTGCAAGACAATTTTATTGCTTGTGGAGTTGCAGATTTTGTTGGGCAGAAGCTCATCAACTGGAATGATGAACTCATTATGCAATTCTACTCCACAACACATTTCTATCCAGATGGCAGGATAGTATGGATGTCTGAAGGAACGAGATACTAGTCAACCATAGAGGAATGGGAAAGTCTGATCAAAGCCCCAAAGGAGAGTGAAGATGACTTGGATGTATATGCCAAGAAGAAGATGGGACACAATACTATGTCACATATGTACAAAGAGATCCCATACAAATCCCTTGAGACTTTCTCGTTTGGGTCAGTCCATTTTCTTCTGTCGGGGCTGCCTACAATCAACTGGATCTTAAGGCACACTCTTTTGCCCAAATCAGGTGACCACAACATGATAAGAGGGCATGCAATTAACTTGCTTCACATTTTTGATGTGCCCCAGAAATTCAAAGTCATGAGCCTTATGGTAGAAACCATTAAGAGGACTGCAGCAGATTAGAAGAGAAGTTGTGGATATGCCCCACAGATTTAGGAGTTGATTAACTCAAAGATGGGCACAGGAAAATATCAGTTGGATAAAGAACATTTTGCTCTCTATCCAGACTTTGAGTACAATCAAGTTGTCATGAATGAGAATGAGCCATCATCAGTGCAAGCTCAAGAGAAGAAGGAGAAAGCAAGGAAAGAGAAGGCTGCCAAGATGCCAACTCAAGAGGAGGCATCTGAGTATTTCTTGAAGAACAAGCAGGAGCAGCTTGGTTACTTGATAGCATCAACACTAAGGATTGAGAAGGGGTTGGCCACCCTAACTCAAAACCAGGAGAGCCTGGAAAGGATCATGGAACAAAAATTCTATGATCTTGATGTCAAAGTAACTGAGATTCAGTCAGTTGTGGAATAGCTTCAGGATGACATGCAGGAGAGGAAGGGCAAGACAACCACAGATGCATTTGCCAGAGTGCCTAGAGCTTAGAGGTCAGCTGCAGTGCCTGTAACAGACACAAGAGCCACATCATCTGCACCAGCTACAACTCCTACAGCTCCAGTGCAACCAGCTCCAGCACCAACTCCTCCAGCTCCTTCTACATCGACTGAAGCCTTCATTCTTGGAGTTATCCGTACTCCACCACCACCTGAAGACCAAGCCTGAGAGACGATATAGTCATATGCATTTTCTATGAACTTTTTGGTAACTTGTTGCCAAAGGGGGAGAAAAATGTATAGATCATAGGCTTCGAGAGAGAGATTTGCTGTTTTGTTCTCTCTTGTCTTGTTGGTTGAACTTGTTTGCTTTTGATTGCCTGAGATACAATGCATTACCTGTGAGACATTGATGATCATGTGTTTGATCATAAGCTACACTTATGCTTGATTATATGTTATTATCTTACCTATCCTTATATGATCATTCACTTTGCTTGGTGATGAGTGCATGTATTTAATCTTTATTATTTTAAGCGCTCCACCAAGATGTATGTGACATGGAAGAGTAACCCATGAGCCTAATTCCTTGTGCATTTGCAGTCCAAAGAAAATCTTAAACTATGCACAAATTTAGGGGGAGCTCTTGCTTATCACATACTTCTCAAAGCGACGATGTTTTTCAATCTTATTATCATGTGTCGAAGCTTTGATCTATATGTGGTCATCAATTACCAAAAATGGGGAGATTGAAAGTGCAACTATCCCTAGGTGGTTTTGGTAATTCATAACAACATATAGCTCATTGAGCTAATGCTATTCCAAGACATATATTTCAGGAAAGCTCAATGAATGGCATGGCATGGATGATGAAAGTGGATCCCTCAAAATATCAAGGACAAAGGATTGGCTCAAGCTCAAAAGCTCAAGACTCTTCATTTTATATTTCAGTGATCCAAGATCACATTGAGTCTATAGGAAAAGCCAATACTATCAAGGAGGGATGAGGTGTTGCTTAATGAGCCTCTTGCTTCATGTGCTTAGTGATATGCTCCAAATACCCTCAACTACTTTCTCACATCCTCATTTGACCTAAACCTAATGCCAAAATCGGTCACACCTATTCTTTCTATCCGGCGCCACCGATTTCAAATGTCATAGCCACTGCCACAAACCCTAGGCAAATTGGTCTCACCGATAGGGATCTCGGTCTCACCGAGATGGGATTGTAATCTCTCTGTTTCCCTTCATAACGTTTTGGTCTAACCGAAGTGAGCGATCGGTCCCACCGAGATTGCAATGTAAACTCTCTGTTTCCCTTTTGTAACATTTCGGTCTCACCGAAAAGAGCAAATCAGTCCCACCGAGTTTACCTGACCAACTCTCTGGTTAGCTAATTACCAAAATCGGTCCCACTGAGTTTGTGTAATCGGTCTCACTGAGATTACGTTATGCCCTAACCCTAACCATATCGGTCCTACCGAGTTGCATTTCGGTCCCACCAAAAATCCTAACGGTCACTAGGTTTACTAAATCGGTCTAACCGAGTTTGTTGATTCGGTCCCACCGAGATTGGTAAATTGTGTGTAACGGTTAGATTTTGTGTGGAGGCTATATATACCCCTCTACCTCCTCTTCATTCGTGGAGAGAGCCATCAGAACAAACCTACACTTCCAACTTACCAATTCTGAGAGAGAACCACCTACTCAGGTGTTGAGGCCAAGATATTCAATTCCTACCATATGAATCTTGATCTCTAGCCTTCCCCAAGTTGCTTTCCACTCAAATCTTCTTTCCACCAGATCCAAATCATATGAGAGAGAGTTGAGTGTTGGGGAGACTATCATTTGAAGCACAAGAGCAAGGAGTTCATCATCAACGCACCATTTGTTACTTCTTGGAGAGTGGTGTCTCCTTGATTGGCTAGGTGTCACTTGGGAGCCTCCGACAAAGATTGTGGATTGAACCAAGGAGTTTATAAGGGCAAGGAGATCGCCTACTTCGTGAAGATCTACCGCTAGTGAGGCAAGTCCTTCGTGGGCGACGGCCATGGTGGGATAGACAAGGTTGCTTCTTCATGGACCCTTCTTGGGTGGAGCCCTCCGTGGACTCACGCAACCGTTACCCTTCGTGGGTTGAAGTCTCCATCAACGTGGATGTACGATAGCACCACCTATCGAAACCACGCCAAAAACATCCGTGTCTCCAATTGCGTTTGAATCCTCCAAACCCTTCCCTTTACTTTCTTGCAAGTTGCATGCTTTAATTTCCGCTGCCTATATACTCTTTGCATGCTTGCTTGATTTGTGTGATGATTGCTTGACTTGTCCAAAGATTGCTAAAATCTGTCAAACTCTAAAATTGGGAAAAGGTTAAGTTTTTAATTGGTCAAGTAGTCTAATCACCCCCTCTCTAGACATACTTTAAGGTCCTACAATTTGCGACCGTCGGTGATGGTAGCTCCTCTTGTCATTCCAAAGTGCATTACACCAAAATGTCTACCACCTTGGAATGAAGAAGAAGCTACCCCCACGAAATAGTCGGGGTTCTTCTTCCTCTCTCATATATGCTCGACACTCCCTCACTGATTTTTTGACCATCGGTGATGGTCGCTACTCCTCCTTCCCCTAGTTCATAACAAAGGTCTAGCACAAGGAGAAGAAGGAGAAGCGACCCCCATGACAACAGTCGGCATTCTTCTTCTCTCATATATGGTGGAGACTCTCCCTCACTGATTTTTTGACTGTCGTGTATGGAGCCCCGACAGACTTAAAGTCAACCCGGATATTTCCTACATATTCTAGCACAAGTCATGCTAAAATTCATGAAAAATCCAGCATGGACTTTGCTAAAATAGAACATATTGAGCGCCTGAAATTTACCGGAATGAAAATGAATCAACACTCCGGCAAAACATAGGCCACTCGAATTTTCACTGCGATACAAATATGTCCATACACATACAACAATTTTTAAACTTGAAATTCTATCCAGATCAATTATCACAAGCATTCGCACAGGAGCATTCAAACTAGTGCTCATTGCATTTCAATGGTTCAAATATTGACAAAAAAATCAATGTATCTTATAACCCGAACATTTCATTTTGTTAAGAAGCGTAACTAATTTTTCTTACTAAGAATTTTCATACCTGGATTTTCTTACTAAAAATTTCTGTTACTAAATTTCTCATATGGCATTCTGATACATTTCTATATTGAAAAATGTATACACCGAAACAATTTCTATTACTAAATTTCTATTCAAAAGACCTAAAATTTCATGTTCTATTCAGAACACCTAAAATAGTCAAAATAAACTACATTTACTCAAATGACCTAAAAATTATTCTATTAAAAACCTACATTCTATAATGTCTACATTTTAAAACCTACATTCAAATTACCTACATTCTAGAAAAACAGAAAGAGAAGGGATGGAGGGGGGAGGGAGGGAGGGAGGGAGGTAAGAGGATCTACCTCACTGGCGATGGCGCACGGGCGACGGTGGCGGGTGGCACTACTAGGGAAAAGCCTAGCAGCAGCGTGGGTTTTGGCCCTCTCAGTAGCGCGGGTACCGGCGCTACTAATAAGGCGCTACAGCTAACATATAGCAGTAGCGCCTGTTGACCCACGCTACTGCTACTGATGAATAGTTGTAGCGCTCTTTGGAAAACGGCGCTACTGATATTATCTGCAGCGCTTTTCAGCAGGAAGCGCTACTGGTAAGTCGGCGCTACTGCTAAATTCCCCCCCCCCCTCCTTGCTACTACTAGTTTTATTAGTTTTTTTTCCTGCATATTTGTTTTTTATTTCTTTTGTATTTGAATAGGCTTTATACAATAATCTTTAGCATATCATCCACATACAAATGTAATCATAGCATATACATACAATTAGTCTCATCAAATCATGTCATCATCATAATCATCATCCAACACAAAGTGGTCTCTCGTCATCAATCTCGAAAATAGCGATACAAGTCTCGATTACTTGCAAATACATCGTCATCCATCTAAACAATGATATACGCGAGAATAGCTATCACTTTGAGTACATGAGTTCGTATCCCTCTCTCGCATTAGCGTGAACCTAAACTAAGTACTACGTGTCGCTCGGAAAACGAAAACCGGTACACCTGGGCCTGACACTCCGGCCACTTGTTGTATATATACTCCTGGCGTAGCACTTCTTCCTGGTGCGGCAAATCCTGGGCACTCGATATGTCCTAGTTTGTAGCACAAGCCATGCCGAAATTCACGGGAAATTTCGGCATGACCTTTGCTAAAAAGTGGACAAATCGAGAACCTGAAATTTGCCGGAACAGAAATGAATCAACATTCCGGCAACACATAGGCCACTCAGCATCATTCCCTGGAAACAACAAAGCCACTTGGGCACAATCGAACAACTTCAATGAAAAGATATAACATGACCACTTCAATGAAAAATAAAATGTGCCTAAATTCTTTTCCTTGAAAAATAGTGGTCTTTTCAAAAATCAAAAACCTTTGCCAATCTACTTAACCTAGCTTGTTAATCCAACGAACCTAATTAACCTACCTATTTAACCTAGTTAGTTAATCTAGTTTACCTAGATAATTAACCCTAATTAAACTAGTTAACGCAGCTAGTTCTCTGTCAAAGCCTAAAATAAATTTTTGCACTAATTAACCTGGATAATTAACCTAATTAAACTAGTTAACCTGACTAGTTCTCTGTCAAAGCCCTAACTAAGTTTTTGCACTAACCTAGATAATTAACCTAATTAAACTAGTTAACCTAACTACTTCTCTGTCAAAGCCCTAACTAAATTTTTGCCCTAACCTAGATAATTAATCTAATTAAACTGGCTAACCTATGCATGAGAGAGAGGAGGGGTGGGGGCTTACAGATGATGGCTCCGGTGGTGGCGACGGAGGCAGTGGTGGCGAGGGAGGCAGTGGCGTCTCCGGTGACGGCGAGGGAGGCAGGGGCGTCTCCGGTGACGGCGAGGGAGGCAGGGGCGTCTCCGGTGACGGCGAGGAAGGTGGCGTCGACGGCAGCTCCGGTGGCGTTGACGAGGCCGCGCGGCTCCGTGGCGTTGGGGGCGGCTCCGGTGTCGTCGATGGTGCACGGCTCTGGTGGCGTCGACGTCGGCGGCGAAGTGGGGCGACGGTGAATCGGGGAGACGGCGGCGCGCGGGGTGGGTTGAGGGATTTGGGGGAGAAGTGGCCGGGGGGAAACGGTTTTTTGGTTAAGTCAAACTTAGCGGTAGCGCGTTTCACAAAATGCGCTATCGCTAAGATAGCTATAGCGGTTTTTGCAAAACGCGCTGCTGCTATAGCGGTTTTTGCAAAACGCGCTGCTGCTATAGCTATGTAAATTTCTTCCTTTTTTTAATTTCCTTTTCTGTTTCTATAGCGGGGGTCTAGGACACGCACTGCAGCCACGTTAGCTATAGCGCCTCTTACAAACACACGCTGCTGCTATGCCTTCCTCCGATTTTTCGCTTTTTCGTTTATTTTGCTTTACATTTTATTTTTTCCTTTCTCCTTTTTCTATTTCTTTCATTTTCATTTACTTTTCTATTTGTGTTTCATCTTATTTTATTTCCGTTAGTAGTAGCGCTCTTCCCTGGAAACGCGCTGCTAATTATGCCCTAGCGGTAGTGCGTTTCATCTAAGCCCGCTACTGCTATGCGTAGCCTATCATTCTGCCAATGGGAATATTAGTAGTAGCGCTTTCGCGACTACCAGCACTACTGCTAAGTTTGTATCTGTAGCGCGGTTTCTCTTAAATCGCTACTGCTATATAGCACTAGCGCGCTTTTTTGATCCGCGCTATTGCTAAATTTCTGTGTATAAGGTTTTCCCTAGTAGTGTGGTGGTGCGCGGGTGGCGGCGGCGGCGGGCTATGGTGATGGGCGACGGCGACCAGAGAGCGCGAGAGAGATGGAGTGAGAGTGAGAGTGTGGTGAGGGAGAGGAAACCGAGGGGCTGGGGTAGGGGATAAGGTGGTCTTAGCAGTAGCGCGGGGCAAGCGGCCTGCACTACGGTTAATGTCCGTAGCAGTAGTGCCCGTGTGGAGCCCCAAGTTACTGCTAATTTGGGCCCACCACCTGCCCACGTGCAGATTTAGTAGCAGCGCGGGCCGTCGAATCGGCGCTACAGCTAACATATTAGTTGTAGCGTGTGTTAGCAAACCGTGTTGCTACTAAGGCTAGACCCGGGGGTGGCCGTGTGGCCCACTTAGCAGCAACGCCTAGGTCATGGGCCCGCGCTACTGCTAAGTATTACCTGTAGCGCGCTCTTTGTACCCCCGCTGCTGCTAGTTAGCAATAGCACCTTCTTTTAAGCCGCGCTACTGATAAGCCTCCAGGTATAAGGTTTTCCCTAGTAGTGACAGATTCTTGATACGGAGGCTGGACCACGAAGGAGCCAGCACCGCGCTCCCTTCTTTCTTCATCGAGGGGGCCATCACCCTCCGAAACCAAACCCATAGAGAAAGTAGTCACGGGAGGAGGGGATGAGGACGGGAGGGGGGGGAGGGGGAGCAGGATGTGCTAGCAGCAGTAACAGAAACCTGGGGAGTAGAAAGCACAGCCGCCTGGGCTTTAGTTGGAGTAGCTTGGGCCAACTCGTTAGCCCTCATAATAGAGATAGCTGCAACCTGGTAACATGGTCCACATGTTTAGCATCATTTTTTCATGAAGTCATCATAATGTTCTCTCTTCTCTTTAATTGTTTGGTCACATCATTTTTTTCTATGTGATACTCTTAGCACCTATACACCATGGTACGCCTAAGAAAATATCCACTAAACTTTGAAGGTCATATCTAACTCAGCAATCTTCTTGGAATAACAAGCACTCGACGGTCTTTATCAAATGTAGGAAAAACAAGCAGTTGACAGTTTCTACTCTAAACCAGCGTCATAGAAAAGAGAATGGCATCAACTCATGCAAACTAGAGTTGCGGATCGCACCCAGACCGAAGCAGTACTAACCATTAAACCTACGAGTGACTGATGTGATGAACACCAACCGAGTTTCCTACATCTTCTATACGTTACAAACATAGAAGGGCCCCTGACCCTCTGCTCTTGTTTTCTCATGGACACACTCTACGGAAGTTACGAAACTTTTGATTACTTCATAGGAGTATCGACGATGCTGACCTCCCTCGTGGAACGTGTCAATCAGCAGCAAGTAGCATTGTGGGGCATTTGAGCTCTAACCTTTTCCGAACTGACCGAGACGTCCAAATTTCTGAATCGGTCCATAGACGTGCCCTCCAACAGCCGAATCTCTTGTCTGTTTCTTAGCTTGACTCGCTCTACGCTCTGCGGTGCACGTTTGATCTTCTTTCACGAAATATTGACAGGACGACGAGATCTAGATACGGGGGAGCAAACCTTGCGTCTTTTAGTGTCAGACACCATCTTGATCTTTACAGTGCAAGCAAGATATACTCCTATATACTGGCAAGAAAAGTTGAAGGAAGAAAGAGAGAGAAGCTACCATGTCTAATTTTCATATAGAGCTACTCCCTTTGTAAACAAATATGAAAACATTTACATCACTACTCCCTTCGTAAAGAAATATATCAACGTGGGGAAGTACTGCCTGTCATTAATCAACCACTGGCGACTGGGGAGTGAGGTCGACTAGCTAGAGATCCTAGATCACTTGGAAGGATAATGCGAAGACTCCTTCGTTCAAACGAATTAATTGAGACGAACACTATGCCGGCTGCATCTGCATTTGGCATGCGATGTTTCTTCTGTTCGTACGAGTTAGGACAAACATTTTGTAGGCTTTCGCATGTTCTTTCAACATATGTTTCCCATATACATATAACGTTGTCACATCAGAAGTAATATCTTTGTCCAGTATACATGTGGTTATCTTATTTACTAGTATAGCACAATCAAGCTTAAGTAGTATATTATGCCACCCCTTTCGCAAAAAAAGAAAAGAGAAGAGAAGAAAGAAGAGTGCTATGTCATCCCAGGTGGTACAAAAAGTTGGAGTTTGGACGGTTCTGCTTAGAAGTTACTACTAGATGTAGACTAACGTGCACTAATTAACGAGTTGGCAACAAAAATACAAGCACTAATAACACCGACGATACCGGTGCCGTAAGCTCCAAGGTGCCTCGATTCGCAGTCGGTTTCATCCAGCTGCCAGCCTGCCACGTCCCGAGCTCCATCCTTTTCCAAGACGCGTCATCGGTGAGTCATCGAGCAACTAGTACCGCTACGGCGTGTGCACAGTGGGTCTTGGAACTCCAGGGTTCAGGGCCAACCTCGCGCGCGCGTTCCGACACAGGCTCTGGACTTGCTCGCAACAACGAAAGCTGCACTTCTCTTTCCTTGTTGGCTTGTTGCCAGTGTAGTGTTTGACAAGTCAAGCACGAGCTTGCAAAGAAAAAGCTTAGCATGCCAGATTAAGTGCACAATTCATATGCGGATGCGCCGTGCCCAGTGGTCGCATGTCTTTGTAGCATTTCTTCAACGATTTTGCTGGTAGCTCCGTCTCCGTGGACCGAAGTTATGTTTTGTTAGATCGGGTGAGGTTTAAGAAGATCTTTAGCTGATTATTAGTAAGACACAGACCGATCTTTTTTTTAGCCGTCCTAAATTGTACTTTCTTTGTAGGTGGTGCGACAGCGGCTGCAGGCGGCATGGTGGTGGACGTCGTCAGTTTTCAGTTTTTTCTTCAGAGACATCTGGCTAGCGATGAGTCGCTGGCCAGACAGGTGATGATGGTAGAGCATCTACAAAGAGTCTACACACTTCGGTGGAAACATTTACGGTGATTTTACCGCGCGCTTGCATCGTGTCATTGTTGAATGTGGTGGTTGGGAGTTCGTTTCTGGGATGAGAATCCCGAGCCAGACATTCGGTAGGACTCGTCATTATCAGCGCACGTTTGGTGGTTCCTTTTTGAAAGCTTTGCTCAGAAGTTGTGTATTTTCTTTCTTTGTTTTGTACAACCATAGGCTTACAGTCTGTTTGGTTGGGTGGAATTGGAGGTAGGAAAATGGAGTTTATGGGACATGGGAGGTAGAATCTGTTGGGCAAATAAGCCGCGGCGACGCATCGGACGCGACCAACGCGTGTATGGGCGCGAGCTGGCCGGGTCGGGCGCGTCGGGGCCGCGGGTTTTTGTGTGTGCGTGCGTGTGTGTGGTGCACGGGGTGAACGTGCAAGTGTACACCGTAGGCGTGCGTGGGTGTGTGTGTCTGTTGGCGAGCCGCACGGCACGATCGGGGCCGCTCAGCTGGTGCTCACCGCGAGAAGCGCGCGTTCGGGCGCGGCGCGGGCGCAGGCAGAGCTTGCGGAGCGTGGGCAAGATCGTGGGCGAGTGGAGGCGTTGGGTGCGTGCCCGGTGCGCCGGCTCGGGGCTATAAAGCCGTGCGGTGACCGGTGTAATAGATGACACTGTCGAGTTCGTCCTCGAGGAAGAAAAGGGGTGTTCGAGCGCCGGAAAAACCTACTGTGTCCACCGTGTTCTTTCTCCTCCTTCCTTCTTCTTTCTTGGGTGAACCACGGTGAGAGAGAGAGCTGAGTGACAGAGAGAGGAGGGCATCTGCGAGGGACTGGCGGTTCCAACATTTGGCATCAGAGCCACGTGAAGATCAGGGCGCGCCGGCGATGTCAATCGTGCCGTACGCCGGCGGAGCGGGCGGCTCGGTGTCGCATCCGGCGCCAGTGCTCATGAGGGAGAACTACACCACCTGGGCCATCAAGGTGGAAGCTGACCTGGACGCCGCCAGGCTGTGGGAGGCGGTGGTGCCGCCGGAGTACACGGCTCGGCGGTGATTGCCAAGAAGGATAAGCCGGCGCGGGCTTACCTCCTGCGGGCGCTCGCCAACGATCTGCTATTGCGGGTGGCTGCGAAGAAGACGGCGGCGGAGATATGGGCCAGCCTCAAGGCACGCTTCGTCGGAGTCGATCGCATGAGGGCAGCGCGTCTTGGCACTTTGCGCGGAGAGTTCGAGCTCCTGTGCATGGCGAGCGGCGACACGCTGGACGAATTCGCCGGCAAGCTTGGGGCCATGGCGGCGCGTTTTGCAGGGCTTGGATCGACGCTGGAAGACGCAGCGATGGTCAAGAAGCTGCTGGACTGCGTCCCCGACCGCCTGTACGCGGCGGTCGCAGGGATGGAACAGTTCTGCGACCTGAACACGTTGTTGTTCAATGACGCTCTAGGGCACCTGAAGGCCTTCGACGAGCGGTTGTGGCGTCGTGGGTAGGCGGACGGGGCGCTCATGTTCACGGCGGTGCAATGCGGGCGCGGGAGCAACAGCAAGGCGGAGCTCGGGACGAAGACGACGGGGCGCGCAGCGAGGCATCGGGCTTCGGCGGCAACAGACGAGGCCGATGCTACAAGTGCGGTGAGCGGGGTCACTTCAAGCGTGATTGCCCGCAGTGGAAGAAGGCGCAGGCGGCGGAGCGGGCACTGCTGGCGGACGGCGACGTCGAGGATGCCGGGCTGCTCTAAGTCGCGGCTTAGGGCGCGAGTGTTGGGCGAATAAGCCGCGGGATGCACCGGACGCGACCAGCGTGTGTATGGGCGCGAGCTGGCCAGGTCAGGCGCGTGGGGGCCACGGGTGTTTGTGTGTGCGTGTGTGCGTGTGGTGCACGGGGTGAACGTGCAAGTGTACACCATAGGCGTGCGTGGGTGTGGTTGTCTGTTGGCGAGCCGCACGGCACGATCGGGCCCGCTCAGCTGGTGCTCACCGCGAGAAGCGCGCGTTCGGGCGCGGCGCGGGTGCGGGCAGAGCATGCGGAGCGTGGACAAGATCGTGGGCGAGTGGAGACGTTGGGTGCGTGCCCGGTGCGCCGGCTCGGGGCTATAAAGCCGTGCGGTGACTGTTGTAACAGATGACATTGTCGAGTTCGTGCTCAAGGAAGAAAAGGGGCGTTCGGGCGCCGGAAAAACCTACTGTGTCCACCATGTTCTTCCTCCTCCTTCCTTCTTCTTTCTTGGATGAACCACGGTGAGAGAGAGAGAGCTGAGTGACAGAGAGAGGAGGGCAGCTGCAAGGGACTGGCGGTTCCAACAGAATCCTTTGATTGTTTCGTGAACATGGGAGTTGAAGTGAGTAGGGAAGGGGAATTAAAATGGTCGACCCCCGTAGATCTCTTCCCTGGTGCGGCCTCGTAATTCAGTCGGGGATAGGGAATTAGGAAAAGATCGTTATGTTGCGCACGACTGAGATAAAAGAAGGGCCAGTAAATTCCCATCACACAACCAAACGTGGATGTGGACTAATAATCTATTGCCAAATCTAATCCCTCAACAAACTCTCGCCTCTAATCTCCCATTCCCTTTCTTTAGATTACCGAAAAAAGCTTTCGCCCCACTTTATATATAAAGCAACAACCCACAAGCATCTAGTACAACCACACGCTACGCCACCGCAACTCACGCACACACCCAGGACGGGATACAAAGGCGCTGAGCGCAGCAACACTACTCCTAGCACTACCGCCCCGAAGATATGAAGCTACATGTGACGGACCATGCGCTTCAAGGCGGCGCCTTCAGGAAGGAAACGACGCTGGAGCGCCGCCACCGCCCGATCCAAGGATCAAAGTTTCCCCCGGAGCCGCAAGACGGACAATAAGAGCCGCGACGACGCCTTCAAGAAGGGAGCGATCTTCGTCGCCGTCGGTCCATCCGAAGATAGAGCAGGTTTTCACCTCGCCAACATTCACCGCCACCGAACGCCACACCCCGCCAACCACGCCGCCCACACAGCCATGATGAGCGGGCAGCACCAAGGCGCGGGCTTTGTCCAAGAGCATCGCACCACCACCACCACCAGGGCCGCCGCCCCAGCATCCAAGACCTCGACACCACCTCACCCGTGACCCGGCGCACCCCAACGAGAGAGACGAGCGGAAAGGTCCCACCTTTCACGCCCCTGGGCAACCCCCAGCGTCGGCATCCACCGACCCATCCTGCTACCCCAAGCGCGAGATGAGCTCGGTCCTGCAGCAACGTGCGCGAGACGAGCTCGGTCCTGCTGCAATGTGCGCGAGACGAGCTTGGTCCTGCTGCATCATGCGCGAGACGAGTACGGTCCTGCTGCATCGTGCGCGAGATGAGCTCGGTCCTGCTGCATCGTGGGCGAGACGAGCTCTGTCCGGCGGCAACGAGCGCGAGACGAGCGGTGGATCGCAGCTGGGAAAGGACCAGCCCTTTGATGGGAGTAGCGCCCGGGTGACGAGGAGATGGGGTGAAGGACAAGGCGGCCAGAACGCAGACAAACCGACGCCGGAGGAGCCGGCCATTGCCGCGGACAGATCCGTCGAGTCACCGTGAAGCCGCCACGACACGGGTAGGCCACCGAGACCTACCCATGTCGCCGCCCACGACCGGAGCAGCAGCCACGCCCGGCCGCTGCCCAACCCGCGTCGCCCGGCGGGCTCCAAGCGCCGGAGCCGCCGGGCACGCACCACCGGTACCACGCGCCGCCGGCCAGCCCCCAACGCCAGATCCTGCCGGATCCAGCAAGAGAACAGCCGCGCGCACCACACCCCCCGCGTCTCCACGCCCTGGCCAGGTCCAGCCGGAGCCCAGCCACCCCACCAGAGAGGATGAGCCCCGGCTGCAGCACCACCACCTGAAAGGGGCCGCCGGACGCCCCTGGAGCCGCCAACCGCCACCACCCGCCGGATCTGGGCAGGGGGCGCCAGATCCGCCGCCAGCACGCCCCGGGCCTCCAGAACCCCACGAGCCGAGGTCGAGGGGGAGGAGGAGAGGAGGCGACGTCGGCAGGCCATCAGGGAGCGGGGCAGAGGAGGGAGGCCGGAGCAGAGGCACGCCGGCGCCCAACGCCACCGAGCAGGGGAGGCCGCCCCGCGACGCCCGCCACCCGCGCGAGGGAGAGGGCCGCCCCGCCGCCGCCTGCGCCACGTGGCCTTTGGCTGGCGACGCCACCGGCGGCGGCGAGGGAGAGGGGAGGGGGCGAAGGGACGGGGGCGGCGGCGCTAGGGTTCCCTCTCAAGGGCGCCCGCGGGAGCGCCACGGGAGGGGAGGGGAGCGGAGCACCACGCTTCTGGCAGTTTCTTTACAATCCACGTCGCATCCCTTTCCTTAGATTTGCCAAACACGCTGTTAGTGCTAGCCTTGGGGAGATGTTGTCCTACGTAAATGGTTGTATAAACTTCTTACCGAAAATGTCGTGTAGCAAGAACACATATGTAAATACTCCCTCCGTTCCTAAATATTTGTCTTTCTAGACATTTCAAATGACTACTACATACGGATGTATATAGACATATTTTAGAGTGTAGATTCACTCATTTTGTTCCATATGTAGTCACTTGTTGAAATGACTAGAAAGACAAGTATTTAGGAACGGAGGGAGTACAAACGTAGGCTCTAAATACAGTCTCATATGGTCTGGAACCCAGTGGATTCACATTCTTGGGCTGGTATGGAGCAGATGAAGGATTTCTTGTTCTGGTTCGAAACTTTTTTCATAGAGTCGGCTCTTAAATTATGTTCTGGGAGGACACCTGACTTGGAAAATGTGTCTTACAGGAGTAACATCCTAGACTTCTTCGGATACAATTGTGAAAGTCTTTGGAGTATCCCTGCTAAAAGGATTTAATGGAACCACGACTAGCAACACGGAATCCTCTGTTCAATTGACTATGTGATTTACTGAAAGGTCCGACAACTTCCATTGGAATTTACACCATAATGAGAAATTCTCAGAAAACTTAGTGTATCTTACTCTTGTCTATTGCGCTCCTTATAATTATAAGAAATTGTGAAAATCTAATATGTCATTGAAAGTTAAGTTGTGTCAAGTATGTGCATGGAGGAGTCATCTTGACAAAGGGACAACCTTACAGGTCATAACTGTCAAAGAATTAAAATATTTATCTTTGTGATCACATTGAATCGACCAAATATCTCTTTTCCGAGTTCGCTTGAGCTGTTTGGTCCAAAGTTCAGGTGGCCTCAAATTTATGTCCCTCTCATAGTGTGCATTGTTCGGCACCTAGTTGCCAAGCAACTAGGTGCCACATCATCCCTTCGCCATTGAAGCGGTGCATCGGCCGAGGGCGCCGCATTCATACATCCCCATTAACCCCGCATGGAAGCCGAGAAACCTACTCCAGCCACACATCCGTTCATAAGCGGGCCGGCATTAAACACAACGTTAGACAAGCTCCTACCATCCGCCCTCTATTTAAACGTGGGCAAACGCCGGGCAAGAACCACACCCCTCCGCCGCTCCCCCAATCTCCTCCTCCACCACTCTTTCGGTGGCTTCCGGAGAGTAGTTCTCCGACATACAAGCCGGCTGGGTAGCCCACCGGATACGAGCGAGTCAACTCGCTACTCCTCCTCCCGCACCTCACCCGACAGAGCAAGTTGCCGGACCAAGCCACCGCGTGGTTCAGCAACTCGCCGCTCCAAGCCCACTCGATGAGGAGTGGTCAGTTGCTCCACGCATGCATGGCAGGGAATACAGTGGCACTGGCGTCATCGCTGTCGTCGACGACCTCACCCCGTGTTTGCGGCTGATGACCCATAAGTATAGGGGATCTATCATAGTCCTTTCGATAAGTAAGAGTATTGAACCCAACGAGAAAAAGAAGGAAATGACAAGCAGTTTTTAGTAAGGTATTCTCTGCAAGCACTGAAATTATTGGTAACAGATAGTTTTGTGATAAGGTAATTTGTAACGGGTAACAAGTAATAAAAGTAAATAAGGTGCAGCAAGATGGCCCAATCCTTTTTGTAGCAAAGGACAAGCCTGGACAAACTCTTATATAAAGCAAAGCGCTCCCAGGACACATGGGAATTTCTGTCAAGCTAGTTTTCATCATGCTCAAATGATTCACATTCGTTACTTTCATAATTTGATATGTGGGTGGACCGGTGCTTGGGTACTGCCCTTTCTTGGACAAGCATCCCACTTATGATTAACCCCTCTCGCAAGCATCCGCAATTATGAAAAAAGAATTAAGGTAAACCTAACCATAGCATGAAACATATGGATCCAAATCAGCCCCTTACGAAGCAACCCATACACTAGGGTTTAAACTTCTGTCACTCTAGCAACCCATCATCTACTTATTACTTCTCAATGCCTTCCCCTAGGCCCAAACAATGCTGAAGCGTCATGTAGTCGACATTCACATAACACCACTAGAGGAAAGACAACATGCATCTCATCAAAATATCGAACGAATACCAAATTCACATGACTACTTATAACATGACTTCTCCCATGTCCTAGGAACAAATGTAACTACTCACAAATCATATTCATGTTCATAATCAGAGGGGTATTAATGTGCATAAAGGATCTGAACATATGATCTTCCACCGAATAAACCAACTAACATCAACGACAAGGAGTAATCAACACTACTAGCAACCCACAGGTACCAATCTGAGGTTTTGAGACAAAGATCGGATACAAGAGAAGAACTAGGGTTTGAGAGGAGATGGTGTTGGTGAAGATGTTGATGGAGATTGACCCCCTCTCGATGAGAGGATTGATGGTGATGATGATGTCGATGATTTCCCCCTCTCGAAGGGATGTTTCCCCGGCCGAACAGCTCCGTCGGAGCCCTAGATTGGTTCCGCCAAGGTTCCGCCTCAAGACGGCGGCGCTTCCTTATGATTTTTTCCAGGCCAAAAGACACCATATAGTAGAAGATGGGCATCGGGGGCCTGCCTGGTGGCCCATGAGGCAGGGGGCGCGCCCACGGGGGTAGGGCGCGCCCTCCACCCTCGTGGCTGCTAGGTGGCCCGCCTCTGGTGCTTTCTTCATCCAACATTTTTAATATATTCCAAAACTGACTTTCGTAGAGTTTCAGGACTTTTGGAGTTGTGCAGAATAGGCCTCTAATATTTGCTCCTTTTCCATCCTAGAATTCCAGCTGCCGGCATTCTCCCTCTTCATGTAAACTTGTAAAATAAGAGAGAAAAGGCATAAGTAGTGTAACATAATGTATAGTAACATCCCATAATGCAATAAATATTGATATAAAAGTATGATGCAAAATGGACGTATCAACTCCCCCCAGCTTAGACCTCGATTGCCCTCAAGCGAAAGCCGCTATCAAAAAATATGTCCACATGTTTAGAGATAGAGGTGTCGATAAAATAAAATACCGATATGATGGCATCGTGATCATTCTTAGAACAGCAACATATATATTATCATATGATTTCTTATGCTAAAGTAACAATCTATTCACAATGTAAAGTATGAATCGGAAAATTCATTGAAAACTAACAAACGATGATCTCAGTCATTGAAGCAATTGCAATTTATCATAACATCGGAAAGAGTCAAAATAAGAGCTTTTCAGCAAGTCCACATACTCAACTATCATTTAGTCTTTCACAATGCTAAAACTCACGCGATACTTATGGGTATGAAGTTTCAATCGGACATAGAGAAAGATAGGGGCTTATAGTTTCGCCTCCCAACCTTTTACCTCAAGGATAATTTCAACAATAATACTTTATGAAAACCTACATCCGAGTGGATATATACATCAGGATCTTTCCAACACACAGTGCTTGCCAAGGATAAAGTGTAAAAAGGAAAGGTGAAAATCACCATGACTCTTGTTAATAGGGTAGAAGGTAAAAATAAAAGATAGGCCCTTTGCAGAGGGAAGCAGAGGTTGTCATGCGCTTTTATGGTTGGATGCACAAAATCTTAATGCAAAAGAACGTCACTTTATATTGCCACTTGTGATAAGGACCTTTATTATGCAATCCATCGCTTTTATTTCTTCCATATCACAAGCTCGTATAAAGCTTATTTTCTCCACACTAATAGATCATACATATTTAGAGAGCAATTTTTATTGATTGCACCGATGACAATTTACTTAAAGAATCTTACTCAATTCATAGGTAGGTATGGTGGACTCCCATGGCAAAACTGGGTTTAGGGATATTTGGAAGCACAAGTAGTATCTCTACTTGGTGCAAAGAATTTCGCTAGCATGAGGGGGAAAGGCAAGCTCAACATGTTGGGTGATCCATGACAATATAACTTTTCGAGTATAAAAAAACATAACCCATTACGTTGTCTTCCTTGTCCAACATCAAATTTTTAGCATGTCATATTTTAATGAGTGCCCACAATCATAAAAGATGTCCAGGATAGTATATTTATATGTGAAAACCTCTCTTTCTTTATTACTTCTTATTAATTGCAACGATGACCAAAACTATGTTTGTCAACTCTCAACAACGTTTATTCATCATACTCTTTATATGTGAAGTCATTACTCTCCATAAGATCAATATGATATTTTATTTTCTTTTTATTCTTTCTTTTCATTTCTCTCAAGATCATAACAAGATAGCAAAGCCCTCAACTCAAAACTAATTTTTATTATATATAACTCATGGACTCGATTACATAGATAGGGATCAACACCAAAAGCAAAGCTAGATCATACTAAAACTTTATTCTACTAGATCAAGATATAACCAAAAGGATCAAACTAAGAAAAACAGTAAAGATAGAAGTGTGATGGTGATACGATACCGGGGCACCTCCCCCAAGCTTGGCAGTTGCTATGGGGAGTGCCCATACCCATGTATTTATGTCTCTTTCTTCGAAGGTGGTGATGATGGAGTTGTTGATGTCAGGGTGTTGCACATCGAATGTAGGAGATCCTCCAACTTGCGTACAATGCCCTTGAGTGCGGTGATATGCTCTTGTAACAAAATATTTTCACCTATGAGATACTTGTTTTGTATGCGAACTAGCTCAATCATCTTGAAAGCTTCAATTTCAGTAGAGGTGAGATGATTGTAGTAAGGTTGAAAGAAGTCTCCTTCTTCTACTATCGGGACTTGCTCCTCTGTGGCTTCCTTGATCTTGTCACCTTCCTTGATTTCCTCGATTTCTTCTCGCTTCGTCTCTATCTTCATTAGCCAAGCATCGTCGCCCACGTTGTTGGAGGAGGGGGACGACATGATGCCTCACCTTGAGAAACTCTCGCGGAAAACAGCTCAAAACAAAAATAAAGGATTTCATCGTGGTACGGTGGTCAAAACCTTCGGGAGATTATATAATGAATTTTAACCGACCAAAATAAGTATCGTGCAAGAAAACGGAGTAAGGAGGGCACACGAGGTGTCAACGAGGCAGGGGGCGCCCAGGGGGTAGGGCGCGCCCTCCATCCTCGTGGATGCCCCGTGTCTCCTTCGGACTACTCTTAATTTCGTAATTTTTAAAATATTCCAAAACGGAGAAAAATTGCTATTTTAGCAGTTTTGGAGTCGGTTTACTTACCGTACCACATACCTATTCCTTTTCGGAGTCTAAAACGTTCTGGAAGGTGTACCTTATGTACTCCTCCGGGGTTATGGTGTCAATAACATTGGTTTCAACATTTATGGGATTACCTGAGATATAATATTTGATTCTTTGACCGTTCACCACCTTCGGATTTGTGCCTTCGACGTTGTTGATTTTTATGGCACCGGAACGATAGACCTCCTCGACAACGTAAGGACCTTCCCATTTAGAGAGAAGTTGTAACACCCATGATGCGGCTATATCTCCCACGTGTCGAAGCACGACTTAGAGGCATAACCGCATTGTGGTTTTGTCGCAAGAAGGGTCATCTTCACACAATCCCCTGTAATGAATAAGAATGGGATAAAGAGTTGGCTTACAATCGCCACTTCACACAATGAACATATAATTCATACATCATTCAGAGCACACACATAGTCCGACTACGGACGAAGCCAAAAGAAAAGAAGATAACCCAACTGCTAGATCCCCGATCATCCCAACTGGGCTCCACTACTGATCAACATGAAACGAAACATAGAAACGACCAAGATCTTCGTTGAACTCCCATCTGAGCTCAGTTACATCACCTACACTGGTATCATCGGGACCTGCAACTGTGTGATAGTATCTGGTGAGTCACGAGGACTCAGCAATCTCAAAACCCGTGAGATCAAGACTATTTAAGCTTATGGGTAGGAAGGGGTAAAGTGGTGAGGTTGCAGCAGCGAGTAAGCATGATATGATGGCTAACATACGCAAATAAGAGCGAGAAGAGAAGCAAACAAAACGGTCGTGAAGCTAGCAATGATCAAGAAGTGATCCTGAACTCCTACTTACGTCAAACATAACCCAAAACTGTGTTCACTTCCCGGACTCCGCCGAAAAGAGACCATCACGGTACACACGCGGTTGATGCGTTTTAATTAAGTCAAATGTCAAGTTATCTACAACCGGATATTAACAAATTCCCATCTGCCGCATAACCGCGGGCACGGCTTTCGAAAGTTTATACCCTGCAGGGGTGTCCCAACTTAGCCCATCACAAGGTCTCACGGTCAACGAAGGATATTCCTTCTCCCAGGAAGACCCGATCAGACTCGGAATCCCGGTTTACAAGACATTTCGACAATGGTAAAACAAGACCAGCAAAGCCGCCCGATGTGCCGACAAATCCCGATAGGAGTCGCACGTATCTCCTTCTCGGGGCACACCGGATGAGCCAAACGTCGGGTTGGCATAGACCCTGGTTGCCCAGGGGGCGCCAGACATCGCTCGGTTTGGACCAGCACCCGGAGGAGCACTGGCCCGGGGGGTAAATAAAGATGACCCTTGAGTCTGCAGAACCCAAGGGAAAAAGGCTTAGGTGGCAAATGCTAAAACCAAGGTTGGGCCTTGCTGGAGGAGTTTTATTCAAAGCGAACTGTCAAGGGGGTCCCATAAATCACCCAACCGCGTAAGGAATGCAAAATCAAGGAACATAACACCGGTATGACGAAAACTAGGACGGCAAGAGTGGAACAAAACACCAGGCATAAGGCCGAGTCTTCCACCCTTTACCAAGTATATAGATGCATTAATTTAAATAAGAGATGTTGTGATATCCCAACATAATCCTATCCAACATGGAGCAATCTTCAACTTCACCTGCAACTAACAACGCTATAAGAGGGGCTGAGCAAAGCGGTAACATAGCCAAGCAACGGTTTGCTAGGAAGGGTGAAAAGGTTAGAGGGTGACATGGCAATTTGGGAGGCATGGTAAACAAGTGATAGGTAGCGCAGCACAGCGATAGAACGAAGCAACTATCAAGTAAAGATAGAAGTGATATCAAGGGTAATGGTCATCTTTCCTGAGATCCCGCAAGGAATAAGAACGAGTCCATGAAGAAGACAAACGGACGTAGTCGAACGAATCCTCAGAACTCCGGGACAAAACAGAAGCTAACGAGAGAAGCAAACCAGAAAGAAGCAAACAACATGGTAAACAACCATCACATAAGCATGGCATGATGCACAATCAAGTATGATGCATGTCCGGTTTAATGAGGCATGGCATGGCAAAGTGCAACAAACTATACTACAAGTTAAGTGGAGCTCAATATGCAACGAGTTGCATATTGACAAGACACCACATTGACATATATAGTTTAATCTTGTTTAAGCTACCAAACAATCTTAAATGTTGTTAAACATGGCAATAGGTGAAGCATAATTAAACTAACTATTTAGGCAAGTTTAAGTGAGGCCGGAAACAACAAACAACAATTCCGGAAAATCCTCATGTCATTTAGCAATTTAAAGTAACAACAATTTTAAACATTTTAATTGTTGTTATCATGATGCAGATGACATATGCAAGTTTTATGCAGTTTTATGAAAATGTTGACATGAGCATGTTATGAAGCATTTGGTCACCATGGCGGAACAAAACGGGTGCCACGGAAATGAATCCGAAAATGATGCCACGGCAACATTTCGATGATCCGACAACTCGTCGAGATGTCGGTGCAAAAGAAAGTGTGGACGTACGGAACATACAAAAGAAGGTGGGGTGATCCCGGATACCGGGTTCCCACGTGTCGGTGGCATGGCAAAAGAGTGGCATCGCAAGCGACAATTCGATCACGGTGCAAACACGAGCATCTCATACAACACATGCATTCGGTCCACGGGTGATCATCTCGGGATTATACCTTCGAAGCATGCGTTTTCGGAGCGGTTCGAGTCGTGGAGGGAAGTAGTGGTACTCGTGGGTCGTAGTGGAAGTAGTTGTACACGTTTCATAGATGAACTTGGCTTAACCGTGTGGTAGTCGTACTTGGCGACGGTAGTGGTACGTGTTGTCTTGTCGAATCCGAGTGACGGTAGTCGTACACGACATGTTGTGGAAGTAGTGGTACACGGCGACGGTAGTAGAAGTAGTGGTACACGCCGATGGTAGTGGTTCATGTTTTGGAGAGGAACTTGACGTATCCGAGGTCGACGGTAGAGGTACACACGCTGTCGGGGTACTTGTCGGTCCGGTCTTGGTGTAAATGTACATGGCAAACGTAGTGGTACTAAGCGTCGGTCGTCGAGGGACTTGCCGAAATCCACAGAGCCGGTGTTCTTGGCGAATCCAGAGGCATTGGTAGTGGTACTTGGCGAATTCCACGCTCGGTGACTGTTGGACTTGGCGTCAACAGCAACAGGGGCGCGAAGCAGGGATTTGGCCGCAAAGGTGGTTGTAGCCATGAAAGGCTGTTGGAGAGGAAGCACGGGCGCGAGGAGGGCCATGGCGGGCACGGGTCTGCCGGACCTGCAACTGCGGCTGATGATGACGCAGAGGAGAGCTTTGGGTTGGCCCTGGCGTCAACTTGACCAGGGAGATGGTGGAGGTTGGCGCATGTGGTCGTCGGACGTCGCGGACGGCGCTAGAACGAGGCATGAGGAGGAGGAGCGGGGAAGCAACGGGGTGAAGAGGTCGGGCGCGCCGGCGAGGACGGGCAGCGGGATGATGCGAGGTCGCAGGGGAGGCGGGCGACGAAGCAAGGTGGTGGTCGCGGTCAGGCGAGCGACGGGGCACGGCAGCGATGCGGCAAGGAGCTCTAGCTCCTGTCTATGATGGGCAGAGGAGCTCCGGCAGGGACCAAGGCGGCGACAGGGGAGGACCCTGGTGAGGCCCACCCAGATCCGGTGGTGGCAGCAGCGGGCTCTGGTGGTCGACGGGGAGGCACGAGGCCATGGCGGTGGAAGGGGCGGTTCTGGGTGCTCGAAGGAAGAGGCCCCGACAGAGGAGAAGGATGGTGGGGACAAGAGTGTCGCCGCAGAGGTGGAGCTCGGGGTTCCTCGAGGCCATGGGGATGGCCGGCAGCAGAAGAAGGCGCGGCGAGGCGCATGGGGTCGAGACGAGGGTGCAGCGCGTGGGTGCCTGGCGGCGGGCAGAGGGAACGAGAGGAAGAGATCAAGAGGAGGGGATCGATCGGGGCTGGGGCTCTCGATTGGCTAGGGTTATCGGTTTAGGTGGGCTGGCTGGGTTAATGGGCCGTGATGAGTGGTTGCAAGGATGGCTGGGCCGGCCTGGTTTGTGGGCTGATGACAAACAGAGAAAAGAAATGACAGAGAAGGAGATTTGGTTGGACTAGGAGAAAAAAAGGAAAAGGTTTAAATTTATTTGAAGGATCAAATAAATTCGAGTCGAGCTCAAGCTTGGAATGTGGCTACTTGACATAATTTCGAAGCGCCACCACTTGATTTGGAATAAAAGGAGAAGGATCAAGGATTAGGATAGTTGGAAACGAGAGAGATTAAAATGCAAGTTTGTTTTTTGGTGATTCCAAATCAATGGAATATTTTATTATAGCTCCCTAATATTAGTAGGAGACTTTGAATATGTTTTAAAGAGAAATCACCATGTGAATATCCCTCGATTTAAATAGATCAACGATCTACGTAATTTATTTAGGTGAGTTTTAAAAAGGGATTGCATGATGACATGATGCAATGCACATGATGCAAGGATGAATGCAACGAACAAAACAAATCACACGACGACTCTCGGAATACAAGGAAGGCATCTGGAGCGTGGGTCTCGGGGCGTTACAACACTCCTCCACTACGAGAGGATCTCGTCCCGAGATCTAGGATGGCACCGGAGAGAAACGGAAGAGGAAGAGAAGAGGTAAAACTAAGTTGCTTCTTCGACAAAAGAGTGAAACCAAAGAACCTTGAGAGGTTGAAAAGTTGAAAAGTTGAAAGAAAGAACACAACGTAGTTGAACACAATTGAGAGCACTACGGTAGAAAATAGAAACAAGGAACACCATGTGAACCTTGGAGGTTGCAAAGCTATGAATGCCGAGTACAATGGATAAGAAGGAATTGAAACCACTCAGGTTGAAACGAGATAAGAATGAATAAGAATGATATAATTTTGGCAGCACTCCGACTGTAAATGGAAGGAATTGAACATGAACTTGAGAAGATGGGATGATACCTGATGAAATCAACAACATACTGCCTCCGGAACTATTGAAAGAATGGCACAAGGGGTAAGAAGGATTTCAGACAGCACGCCGGTTGAGAAGGGAGGCAAAACTTGATAAGATGAAAGAACTTGAATGAGAACACAACACTCCAGTTAAATGGATAAGCAAGGAAAATAACATGATCTTGACAAAACAAGATGATTAGTGAAGAGAGCAACATCACAAAGCCTTCGGAAGAAAGAATAGAAGATTGATCATTGGAATAACATAATGGAGAAGAAAATGCCAACTTCTGCCACAAATGAGCTTGGAAAGCACCCTTCCAAGAAGGTTACAACGGGGTTGTTGGGAAAAACCAACAACGAAACGAATAAGCTTGTAGTGGGCTTATGGAAAACATCTCAAAATTATGAGGTGACAACCGGCCACTAACTGAAACAATTGCTTGCTTGAGATCAACGAAGAGATGAAAACTGCTTTCGCCGAGAGGATAGGAGAAAACTTGGATCATTGATAAGCACCACAAATAGCAACATTCCTTAGGGAAGGCTGTAGGTGAAGAATAACCCAATATAACTCCAACAAAAGATTGATTGATTGAAAAGATCTCTTGAACGAACAGAAAATGATGGATTTAAATATGTCACTCTTGAAAACTTGTGAATCCTGAAACACGAAGGAAGATTATCAAGAATGACATAACACCATCGCGAAAGATAAGATAGAAGGAATTGCACTTCAGAATGCAAGATGAAGAATGCTTGAACGCCTCAAAAAAAACATGTGTTGAGCACCATGTTTAATTTTTGAGTATAGCTTGGCGGGTTGTAACTTCGAGAGAAATCTTGAAGAACAATTGAAGAATGAAAATAATCCTTGACGAACCACCATGTAGAGCCTCCATGAAGAACTCCGGTAATAAAAGGATGATAAAACGAAAGGAAAGTTGAAAACACAAAGTGAAGCCTTGCGATGATTTAGATGGAGCTTCGCGACAAGATAATGCGGAAAAACTTTTAACTCCAGAAAAGAAAAGATGAAGCATCTCAAACCGAGAAATGTGACATGATGAACAACTCTGGAAAGAAGAAACTAGATTACCTGGATGAAAACAATAATAAGAATTATGTTATGCGTATCCTTCACCAATTTAAATTGATGACAAGCAACGGATTTGGCATACTACTTATTCTCATAGAAAGGATTAAGAGAGATATAGCGTAAACTTGAGAAGGTATTGATGGAACCACCGGTGGGATTTGGAAACAACGAATGAATTGATATGATAACGAGGGAAGTGAAATCTTGAACAAACCACCGTAAGAATTCAAAATGAATGTACCAAAGGCACAATTCACCGGGAAGAATTGGAAAACGAATGAAGATACTTAAGGGGATTTAGATACAAGAGAACAAAGAGATCATGAGCTGACTAGAGGGTATTTGAACGATGCACCGGAAGAATTGGATAACGATAACTACACGGTGAGAATGAAGAATTATGACATGATGGCTTTCGAAGGAAAGAAATGGAAACAACTCATGAAATGCTCCGGATGGTAAGAAAAGAATTCGCACAATTGAAAACAGTTATGAGGATGGCATGAAGCTAGAACCACGAATCATGAAGAGAATGGGTAAGGATTTAAGAGGAACTCTTCTTCGCTCTTCAAAATCCGAGAATGACGACGAGAAACACCACCATGAATTGTTGAGATACTCCGGGAGAATGAAAAACAAAAAGGTTGAGCCAATAATGAAAAAAAAATTGAGATCGATCTTGGAGAGAGACATTTGACTGATGAAAATTCATTCTTACGTCAAACTTGGAAATGAATTTGAGAATTGATCCTGATAATTAGAAGAGTCGGGTAAGATCCTGGGAAAAGACCTGTGGGTTAGGGCCCACTCAAGAGAAACACCGTTGAAATGATTACTTGAAAGGGAGATTGCAACGGTTAAATTAAATGGCTTGAATGAGATAACAACCTCGAAATAGCTAGAAAGGACTAAGAATAGAAACTTGAATCTTCTGAGATAATCTTAAGAACTCCGGAAGAAATGAATAGCAAGAGGTGAGTGATTGAGAGGTGCACTGGCATAAGAAAGCATTTGAAACGAGGAAAGGATATGATCGACAAAGCTTGAATTGAATCCATCGGAGAAGAAAAGAATGAAGAATGATGAACTTGAAGCTCCGTTAGTATCTTCCTGAGAATCACCGGATAAAAACATTGACGGAAAAGAATGGAGAGACTTCCCATCAATAAAATGGATACCCGATTAAGAAATCTGAGTCCTTGAAGTTAAGGGTGGGAGGACGGGAAAACACAGGCAACTTGGGATAGATGAAACAAACACCGTTGAGAAAACTTAGAATTGATCTTGCGAATGGGGAGAATGATGGGATCATCTCGAAGAGAAGCGCACCGGTTAGAAAAGAATTAACATGACGACCTCGATGATCAAGAAGGATTAGTATTCACATAGCAATATGAGAAAACCATTTAGGAAAGGTATGGATTCAACATTTGACTTCGAAGTAACTCGAATACCACAAATAAAACAAAACAAAGGATTTGGCTTGCAGAATAAGCTGGAACAAACATATGATAGAGATTTCGTCCGAAGTTTTCGTGGTGGGGCCCACACGGGCTCGATTGTACAGCACCACCATGTACAAGGCAGTGCACATGACATACGAAGCGTCCCCGAACCAGCATAGCCAAGGGTTCTTTAAGACACAACGAGACCACTGTAAAAACGACCGTGGATAGGCGGACCACTAGACGTCGAACCCCAATCTCATATCATGCATCTATCGGAAAGAAAAAAACTAGAGCTACTTGAATTCCCACCTATAAAACTCCCGAAACTTTCTGGTTATGCAATCTGGTGTTGGGGATACAGGGGAAGCAATATATATCTCACCCAAAACTAACAATACCTACATCCAAGCTGTATCCATCCGTCAACACATAACCAAGAAACCTGAAATCGTGTACCTCAACCTTCGAAAAGCATCCGTTATACGAGTTATGGCAATACTCCCGAACTCCCGCTCCAGTACTGGGTGGTGTCGAGGTTATCTCACCAACAACTGCATAAAAGAGATTTTCGATGTCGGCAAAACTCAGGTATTCCAGAACTGCAACGATAAAATTATGATGACAACACCTCGGAGCTCAACTCCCCGGGACACTGCCACAACCCCTAAATGTCAGGAGGCACCAAGAACAATGTTCTCATCATAAGAATATTGGAACGATCCCAAGATGCCCGCGTGATCCTAAAAAAATAGTGAAATTTGAGGCAAGGAAAGACAAAACATCTACGTCAGGAGGCCTCACCAGAGCGACGAAGGGCTGAGGAGTAAAAAGAATCCTACTCTCCGATATATATAATCCTAAGACTCAAAACTCTTTTTTTCTAGACTCAACAACGTCAGCGATTCGATCAAGCAGGGGTCTCCTAAGTCGGGGATGGCTCTGATAACCAACTTGTAACACCCATGATGCGGCTATATCTCCCACGTGTCGAAGCACGACTTAGAGGCATAACCGCATTGTGGTTTTGTCGCAATAAGGGTCATCTTCACGCAATCCCATGTAATGAATAAGAATGGGATAAAGAGTTGGCTTACAATCGCCACTTCACACAATGAACATATAATTCATACATCATTCAGAGCACACACATAGTCCGACTACGGACGAAGCCAAAAGAAAAGAAGATAGCCCAACTGCTAGATCCCCGATCGTCCCAACTGGGCTCCACTACTGATCAACATGAAATGAAACATAGCAACGACCAAGATCTTTGTTGAACTCCCATCTGACCTCGGTTGCATCACCTGCACTGGTATCATCGGGACCTGCAACTGTGTGATAGTATCTGGTGAGTCACGAGGACTCAGCAGTCTCAAAACCCGCGAGATCAAGACTATTTAAGCTTATGGGTAGGAAGGGGTAAAGTGGTGAGGTTGCAGCAGCGACTAAGCATGATATGGTGGCTAACATACGCAAATAAGAGCGAGAAGAGAAGCAAACGGAATGGTCGTGAAGCTAGCAATGATCAAGAAGTGATCCTGAACTCCTACTTACGTCAAACATAACCCAAAACCGTGTTCACTTCCCGGACTCCGCTGAAAAGAGACCATCACGGCTACACACGCGGTTGATGCGTTTTAATTAAGTCAAATGTCAAGTTATCTACAACCGGATATTAACAAATTCCCATCTGCCGCATAACCGCGGCACGGCTTTCGAAAGTTTATACCCTGCAGGGGTGTCCCAACTTAGCCCATCACAAGCTCTCACGGTCAACGAAGGATATTCCTTCTCCCAGGAAGACCCGATCAGACTCGGAATCCCGGTTTACAAGACATTTCGACAATGGTAAAACAAGACCAGCAAAGCCGCCCGATGTGCCGACAAATCCCGATAGGAGTCGCACGTATCTTGTTCTCAGGGCACACCGGATGAACCAGACGTCGGGTTGGCATAGACCCTGGTTGCCCAGGGGGCGCCGGACATCGCTCGGTTTGGACCAGCACCCGGAGGAGCACTGGCCCGGGGGGTAAATAAAGATGACCCTTGAGTCTACAGAACCCAAGGGAAAAAGGCTTAGGTGGCAAATGTTAAAACCAAGGTTGGGCCTTGCTGGAGGAGTTTTATTCAAAGCAAACTGTCAAGGGGGTCCCATAAATCACCCAGCCACGTAAGGAACGCAAAATCAAGGAACATAACACCGGTATGACGGAAACTAGGACGGCAAGAGTGGAACAAAACACCAGGCATAAGGCCGAGTCTTCCACCCTTTACCAAGTATATAGATACATTAATTTAAATAAGAGATATTGTCATATCCCAACATAATCCTATCCAACATGGAGCAATCTTCAACTTCACCGGCAACTAACAACGCTATAAGAGGGGCTGAGCAAAGAGGTAACATAGCCAAGCAGCGGTTTGCTAGGAAGGGTGAAAAGGTTAGAGGCTGACATGGCAATTTGGGAGGCATGGTAAACAAGTGATAGGTAGCATAGCGCAGCGATAGAACGAAGCAACTATCAAGCAAAGATAGAAGTGATATCAAGGGTAATGGTCATCTTGCCTGAGATCCCGCAAGGAAGAAGAACGAGTCCATGAAGAAGACAAACGGACGTAGTCGAACGAATCCTCACAACTCCAGGACAAAACCGAAGATAACGAGAGAAGCAAACCGGAAAGAAGCAAACAACATGGTAAACAACCATCACATAAGCATGGCATGATGCACAATCAAGTATGATGCATGTCCGGTTTACTGAGGCATGGCATGGCAAAGTGCAACAAACAATACTACAAGTTAAGTGGAGCTCAATATGCAACGAGTTGCATATTGACAAAACACCACATTGACATATATAGTTTAATCTCGTTTAAGCTACCAAACAATATTAAATGTTGTTAAACATGGCAAGAGGTGAAGCATAATTAAACTAACTATTTAGGCAAGTTTAAGTGAGGCCGGAAACAACAAACAACAATTCCGGAAAATCCTCATGTCATTTAGCAATTTAAAGTAACATCAATTTTAAACATTTTAATTGTTGTTATCATGATGCAGATGACATATGCAAGTTTTATGCAGTTTTATGAAAATGTTGACATGAGCATGTTATGAAGCATTTAGTCACCATGGCGGAACAAAATGGGTGCCACGGCAACAAATCCGAAAATGATGCCACGGCAACATTTCGATGATCCGACAACTCGTCAAGATGTCGGTGCAAAAGAAAGTGTGGACGTACGGAACATGAAAAAGAAGGTGGGGTGATCCCGGATACCGGGTTCCCACATGTCGGTGGCATGGCAAAGAGTGGCATCGCAAGCGACAATTCGATCACGGTGCAAACACGAGCATCTCATACAACACATGCATTCGGTCCACGGGTGATCATCTCGGGATTATACCTTTGAAGCGTGCGTTTTCGGAGTGGTTCGAGTCATCGAGGGAAGTAGTGGTACTCGTGGGTCGTAGTGGAAGTAGTTGTACATGTTTCTTAGATGAACTTGGCGTAACCATGCGGTAGTCGTACTTGGTGACGGTAGTGGTACATGTTGTCTTGTCGAATCCGAGCGACGGTAGTCGTACACGACATGTTGTGGAAGTAGTGGTACACGGCGACGGTAGTAGAAGTAGTGGTACACGCCGATGGTAGTGGTTCATGTTTTGGAGAGGAACTTGACGTATCCGAGGTCGACGGTAGAGGTACACACGCTGTCGGGGTACTTGTCAGTCCGGTCTTGGTGTAAATGTACATGGCAAACGTAGTGGTACTAAGCGCCGGTCGTCGAGGGACTTGCCGAAATCCACAGAGCCGGTGTGCTTGGCGAATCCAGAGGCATTGGTAGTGGTACTTGGCGAATTCCACGCTCGGTGACTGTTGGACTTGGCGTCAACAGCAACAGGGGCGCGAAGCAGGGACTTGGACGCAAAGGTGGTTGTAGCCACGAAAGGCCGTTGGAGAGGAAGCAAGGGCGTGAGGATGGCCATGGCGGGCACGGGTCTGCCGGACCTGCAACTGCGGTTGATGACGATGCAGAGGAGAGCTTCGGGTTGGCCCTGGTGTCAACTTGACCAGGGAGATGGTGGAAGTTGGCACATGTGGTCGTCGGAAGTCGCGGACGACGCCAGAATGAGGCATGAGGAGGAGCAGCGGGGAAGCAACAGGGTGAAGAGGTCGGGCGCGCCAGCGAGGACAGGCAGCGGGATGACGCGAGGTCGCAGGGGAGGCGAGCGACGGAGCAAGATGGTGGTCGCGGTCAGGCGAGCGACAGGGCACGACAGCGATACGGCAAGGAGCTCCAGCTCCTGTCTATGACGGGCAGAGGAGCTCCGGCAGGGACCAAGGTGGCAGCAGGGGAGGACCCTGGTGAGGCCCACCCAGATCCGGTGGTGGCGGCAGCGGGCTCTGGTGGTCGAGGGGAGGCACGAGGCCATGGCGGCGGAAGGAGCGGCTCGGGGTGCTCGAAGGAAGAGGCCCCGACGGAGGAGAAGGATGGCGGGGACAAGGGAGTCGCCGCAAAGCTGGAGCTCGGGGTTCGTCGAGGCCATGGGGATGGCCGGCAGCAGAAGAAGGTGCGGCGAGGCGCATGGGGTCGATACGAGGGTGCAGCGCGTGGGTGCCTGGCGGCGGGCAGAGGGAACGAGAGGAAGAGATCAAGAGGAGGGGATCGATCGGGGCTGGGGCTCTCGATCGGCTAGGGTTATCAGTTTAGGTGGGCTGGCTGGGTTAATGGGCCGTGACGACTGGTTGCGAGGATGGCTGGGCCGGCCTGGTTTGTGGGCTGATGACAAACAGAGAAAAGAAATGACAGAGAAGGAGATTTGGTTGGACCAGGAGAAAAAAAGGAAAAGGTTTGAATTTATTTGAAGGATCAAATAAATTCGAGTCAAGCTCAAGCTTGGAATGTGGCTACTTGACATAATTTCGAAGCGCCACCACTTTATTTGGAATAAAAGGAGAAGGATCAAGGATTAGGATAGTTGGAAATGAGAGAGATTAAAATGCAAGTTTGTTTTTTGGTGATTCCAAATCAATGGAATATTTTATTATAGCTCCTTAATATTAGTAGGAGACTTTGAATATGTTTTAAAGAGAAATCACCATGTGAATATCCCTCGATTTAAATAGATCAACGATCTACGTAATTTATTTAGGTGAGTTTTAAAAAGGGGTTGCATGATGACATGATGCAAGGATGAATGCAACAAAGAAAACAAATCACACGACGACTCTCGGAATACAAGGAAGGCATGTGGAGCGTCGGTCTCGGGGCGTTACAGAAGTTTTCCTGCAAAAAAAGTCTTAAACGAGAGTTGTATAGCAAAACATAATCACCTACATTAAACTCACGCTTTTGTATCCTTTTGTCATGCCATCTTTTAACTTTTTCTTTAAACAATTTGACATTTTCATAGGCCTAGGTTCTCCATTCATCAAGTGAGCTAATGTCAAATAGCCTCTTCTTACCGGCAAGTTTGAAATCATAATTGAGCTCTTTAATAGCCCAATATGCCTTATGTTCTAGTTCGAGAGGTAAGTAACATGTTTTTCCATAAACCATTTTATACGGATACATACCCATAGGATTTTTATATGCAGTTCTATAGGCCCATAATGCATCATCAAGTTTCTTGGACCAATTCTTTCTAGATCTATTAACCGTCTTTTGCAAAATTAATTTGATCTCTCTATTACTCAATTCTACTTGACCACTAGACTGTGGGTGGTATGGAGATGCAATTCTATAATTAACATCATACTTAGCAAACATTTTACGAAAAGCACCATGAATAAAACGTGAACCACCATCAGTCATTAAATATCTAGGGACTCCAAACCTCAGAAAAATAACTTCTTTAAGCTTCTTAATAGAAGTGTTATGATCAGCACTACTAATTGGAATAGCTTCTACCCACTTAGTAACGTAATCAACATCAACTAAAATATGTGTATACCCATTAGAGGAAGGAAAAGGTTCCATATAATCAAAGCCCCAAACATCAAATGGTTCAATAACAAGTGAATAGTTCATATGCATTTCTTGACGTCTGCTAATATTACCAATTCTTTGACATTCATCACAAGACAAGACAAACTTACGGGCATCTTTGAAGAGAGTAGGCCAATAAAAACCGGATTGCAATACCTTATGTGTAGTTCTATCTCCAGCGTGATGTCCTCCATAAGCCTCAGAGTGACACTTGCGTAGGATCTGTTCCTGTTCATGCTCAGGTACACAACGTCTAATAACACCATCTACTCCTTCTTTATAAAGGTGTGAGTCATCCCAAAAGTAATGTCTTAAATCATAGAAAACCTTTTTATTTTGCTAGTATGTGAAGCTAGGTGGTATAAATTTAGCAACAATGTAATTAGCATAGTCAGCATACCATGGAGCAGTACAAGAAGCATTTATGACAACTAATTGTTCATCAAGAAAGCTATCATCAATAGGTAGTGGGTCATGAAGAACATTCTCTAACCTAGACAAGTTGTCTGCAACGGGGTTCTCAGCTACCTTTCTATCAATGATATGCAAATCAAATTCTTGTAGCAAGAGAACCCATCTAATAAGTCTAAGTTTAGCATCTTTATTTTCCATAAGGTATTTAATAGCAGCATGATCGGTGTGAACAGTTACTTTGGAATCAACAATATAAGGTCTGAACTTATCACAAGCGAACACAACTGCTAAAAATTCCTTTTCAGTAGTAGCATAATTTCTCTTGGCACTGTCTAGAGTTTTACTAGCATATTGGATAACATTCAATTTCTTATCAACTCTTTGTCCTAGAATAGCACCTACAGCATAATCACTAGCATCACACATAATTTCAAAGGGTAAATTCCAATCAGGTGGCTGAACAATAGGTGCAGAAATCAAGGCTTTCTTAAGTATTTCAAATGCTTCTACACAATCATCATCAAAGACAAAAGGGACATCTTTTTGTAAGAGATTAGTCAGAGGCCTAGAAATTTTAGAGAAGTCTTTAATGAACCTCCTATAAAAACCGGCATGACCAAGGAAACTTCTTATACCTTTGATGTCCTTAGGACACGACATATTTTCATTAGCATCAACTTTAGCTTTGTCAACTTCAATACCTCTTTCAGAAATTTTATGCCCCAAGACAATACCTTCATTAACCATAAAGTGGCACTTCTCCCAATTCAAGACAAGATTAGTTTCTTCACATCTCTGCAAGACTCGATCAAGGTTGCTTAAGCAATCATCAAAAGAAGTTCCATACACGGAGAAATCATCCATGAAAACCTCAACAATCTTTTCACAAAAGTGAGAGAATATAGCAGTCATACATCTTTGAAAGGTAGCAGGTGCATTGCATAAACCAAAAAGCATACATCTATAAGCAAAGGTACCTAAAGGGCAAGTAAAAGTGGTTTTATCCTGATCCTCTTTTGACACAGGTATTTGAGAGAAACCAGAATAACCATCTAGAAAGCAAAAAATGTGTATGTTTGGATAATCTTTCTAGCATTTGATCAATAAAAGGTAGAGGGTAATGATTTGTTCTAGTAGCTTTATTTAATTTGCGCAAATCAATTACCATTCTATAACCTCTAACAGTTCTTTGTGGGATCAATTCATCTTTATCATTAGGAACAATAGTAATACCTCCCTTCTTAGGGACACAACGGACAGGACTTACCCACTGACTATCGGCATCAGGATAAATTATACCTGCCTCTAGAAGCTTTAGTATTTCATTTCTTACCACTTCTTTCATTTTAGGATTTAACCCTCGTTGATGATCAACAACTGGTTTAGCATATTTCTCCAATTTTATTTTATGCTGGCATAAAGTGGGACTAATGCCCTTAAGATCATCAAGAGTATATCCAATAACAGCACGGTGCTTCTTTAGAGTTTTCAATAATTTCTCTTCTTCATGCTCTGAAAGGTTAGCACTAATAATAACAGTATATATCTTCTTTTCATCAAGATAAGCATATTTCAAAGTATCAGGTAATTGTTTAAGCTCAAACACAGGGTCTCCCTTGGGTGGAGGAGGTTCCCCTAGGATTTCAACAGGCAAATTGTGTTTCAAAATAGGTCCATGTTTAAAAAATACTTCATCTATTTCCCTTCTTTCATTCATAAACATATCATTTTCATGGTCGAGCAAATATTGTTCTAAAGAATCATTAGGAGGCACGGAAATAGAAGCATGATCAATAATTTCATCTTTACTAGGCAATTCTTTATCATGGGGTTGTCTACGAAATTTAGAAAAATTAAAATCATGAGACATATCCCCTAAACCAACAGTAACAATATCTTTTTCGCAGTCTATCTTAGCATTAATAGTATTCAGGAAGGGTCTACCGAATATAATGGGACAAAAGTCATCTTGTGGGGAACCAAGAACAAGAAAATCAGTAGGATATTTTATTTTCCCACACAAGACTTCAACATCTCTAACAATCCCAATTGGTGAAATAGTGTCTCTATTGGCAAGCTTAATAGTAACATCAATATCTTCTATCTCAGCAGGTGCAATATCATGCATAACTTCTTTGTATAAGGAATGAGGTATTGCGCTCGCACTAGCACACATATCACATAAGCCATGATAACAATGATCTCCTATTTTAACAGGAACAACAGGCATGCCAACAATAGATCTATGTTTACCTTTAGTATTGGGTGTAGCAATTCTAGCAGCTTCATCGCAGAAATAAATAACATGCCCATCAATATTATCTAGTAAGAGATCTTTAACCATAGCAATACTAGATTCAACTTTAATTTTCTCAGGGGGTGTAGGTGTTCTAGCATTACTCTTACAAACCGAAGTTGAAGCTTTAGCATGATCCTTTATTCTAACATGGAAATGTGGTTTCTCAATATAAGCAGTAGGAACAATAGGATCAACATTATAAGTAATAGTCTTTTCTTCAACTTTAATAGGTTCTACTACTTTTACTTCAATGGGAGGATGATATTTAAACCAATTCTCCATAGGAGATCAACATGAGTAGCAAATGATTTACAAAAAGAAGCTACTATCTCAGAGTCAAGTCCATATTTAGTGCTAAATTCACGAAAAGCATCTGTATCCATAAAAGATTTAACACAATCAAACTTAGGTGTTATACCTGACTCCTTACCTTCATCGAGTTCCCAATATTCAGAGTTGCGTTTAATTCTTTCCAATAAATCGCATCTGAATTCAATAGTCTTCATCATAAAAGAACCAGTACAAGAAGCATCAAGCATGGAGCGATTATTGAGAGAAAGCCGAGCATAAAAATTTTGAATAAAAATTTCTCTTGAGAGCTCATGATTGGGGCGTGAATATAACATTGACTTAAGCCTCCCCCAAGCTTGAGCGATATTTTCTCCTTCGCGGGGCCAAAAATTTTATATATAATTACGACCACGATGAACCAAATGCATAGGATAAAACTTCTGATGAAATTCCAATTTCAATCGTTGTAGTTCCATGATCTAATATCATCACATAGCCTAAACCATGTCAATGTCTTTCCCTTCAAATATAAAGGGAAGACCTTCTTCTTGATAACATCCTCAGGCATACCAACAAGCTTAAATAATCCACAAACTTCATCCACATAGATTAGGTGCATATCGGGATGTAATGTTCCATCTCCTGTATAGGGATTAGCTACCAGTTTCTCTATCATACCCGAAGGAATTTCAAAGTGAATATTTTCAGTATGTTAAGTAGGTTGAGGAGCAACTCTTTGCTCTTCTGGTCGGGGTGAAGATACCCCGAAAAAGCCCCTCAAAGGATTATTTTCCATAGTAACAAATGATAGTAAATTTCAGCACACTATATAAATGTTTCCATACCAAATTCCACCTACCAAAGGCGCTTCACTCCCCGGCAACGGCGCCAGAAAAGAGTCTTGATGACCCACAAGTATAGGGGATCTATCATAGTCCTTTCGATAAGTAAGAGTGCCGAACCCAACAAGGAGCGGAAGGAAATGACAAGCGGTTTTCAGTAAGGTATTCTCTGCAAGCACTGAAATTATCGGTAACAGATAGTTTTGTGATAAGATAATTCATAACGGGTACCAAGTAACAAAAGTAAACAAGGTGCAGCAAGGTGGTCCAATCCTTTTTGTAGCAAAGGACAAGCCTGGACAAGTTTTTATATAGAGAAAAGCGCTCCTGAGGGCACATGAGAATTATCGTCAAGCTAGTTTTCATCATGCTCATATGATTCGCGTTCGTTACTTTGATAATTTGATATGTGGGTGGACCGGTGCTTGGGTACTGCCCATTCTTGGACAAGCATCCCACTTATGATTAATCCCTATTGCAAGCATCCGCAACTACAAAAGAAGTATTAAGGTAAACCTAACCATAGCATGAAACATCTGGATCCAAATCAGCCCCTTACGAAAAACGCATAAACTAGGGTTTAAGCTTTTGTCACTCTAGCAACCCATCATCTACTTATTACTTCCCAATGCCTTCCTCTAGGACCAAACAATGGTGAAGTGTCATGTAGTCAATGTTCACATAACACCACTAGAGGAGAGACAACATACATCTCATCAAAATATCAAACGAATAGCAAATTCACATGACTACTTATAGCAAGACTTCTCCCATGTCGTCAGGAACAAACGTAACTACTCACAAATCATATGCTTGTTCATAATCAGAGGGGTATTAATATGTGTAAAGGATCTGAACATATGATCTTCCACTGAATAAACCAACTAGCATCAACTACAAGGAGTAATCAACACTACTAGCAACGCACAGGTACCAATCTGAGGTTTTGAGATAAAGATCGGATACAAGAGATGAACTAGGGTTTGAGAGGAGATGGTGCTGGTGAAGATGTTGATGGAGATTGACCCCCTCTCGATGAGAGGATCGATGGTGACGACGATGGCGCCGATTTCCCACTCCTGGAGGGATGTTTCCCCGGCAGAACAGCTCCGCCGGAGCCCTAGATTGGTTCCGCCTCGAGACGGCGGCGCTTCGTCCCGAAAGATTCCTTATGATTTTTTCCAGGGCAAAAGACACCATATAGCATAAGATGGGCATCGGGGGCCTGCCTTATGGCCCACGAGGCAGGGGGCGCACCCAGGGGCGTAGGGTGCGCCCTCCACCCTCGTGGCTGCTTGGTAGGCCCCCTCTGGTGCTTTCTTCGCCCAATATTTTTAATATATTTCAAAACTGAGTTTCGTGGAGTTTCAGGACTTTTGGAGTTGCGTAGAATAGATCGCTAATATTTGCTCCTTTTCCAGCCCAGAATTCCAGCTGTCGGCATTCTCCCTCTTCATGTAAACCTTGTAAAATAAGAGAGAAACGGCATAAGTATTGTAACATAATGTGTAGTAACAACCCATAATGCAATAAATATTGATATAAAAGCATGATGCAAAATGGACGCATCAGCGACCGCGTCTCACGTGCTTGCGACCGCGCCATGCAGGCAGAGGCAAAAGCCGGGTGCGCGGAAAGCGACGAGTCGGTGGCCGGCGCCTCCGCTTCTGCCACCATCATCGAGGAGAAGTAGAACACGGGAGTCCACCATCGCTTGGGTCCCACGAAGGCCACCGCCTAGGTGACACTGGCGTACACAGCCGGTGTCTTACCCGGTTCTTCTCTTTCGAGGACCTTCGTGAATCCCACATGGGCTTCACGGAAACGGAGGCGCCGCCTTTTCCTCCCGCTGAAGCATCAGCTGGGGGTTTCACTCCGATGAGTGGTGGGGAGCGAGCCATCCTTTGCACTGAAGCATATACCTCCGTGGCTTCTGGCAGTCCGGTGACCGGGCTACCGTACATGAGGGAGACAAATCCACGGGTAGCAATTTAGATTAGGTATTAATTATACCTTCAGAGTCGGACTAGCACGTTGATGTAAATGTACTAAAATCTGCCATGTTTATATGAAAATCCGGCTTTTTTATATGAAATTCGGACGTGTTTGCATGAATTTCATCCGGTTGATTTGAATTGTTGTGAAAATGTATGCAGCTAGCGTTAGATGTCGACCTCCCGCATCCGTGTCCGCGGACTGGTCCACTCTGTCCATGGACGGATGCGAGAGGTTTTTTGCGGGTTGTCGTTGGAGATACCCTTAGATCACAAACAGTGATCTAAATGATTTTATATCAGTTTACAGAGTGAGTGTACTACATAAAATTCCATTGGGCTTTTCTCTTCAAAAAAAGTGTATCATAATGTTTCATTTTGCACCAACAAAATAGAAGTGCACTTGTTTCAGACTGAATTTGCTGGTACACAACAAATTTCTTTCCAATGTAATGAGCTTGATTAGCTTTACCCCGCAAAGAAAAGGGCTTGATTAGCTTTAAGATACTAGGAAAACAAGGATTTTATCATTATAATGGGCGAAGTTGGTCTCACGTCAGTATAGCTAGAAAATGGTATTGGCAATCAAGTACCCCTGACCGGTGGCTTGATCCGGAGCACTTTGAAGTGGTCCTTGCTAGCTACTAGTGGACGTATGGCGACCTAGCTCCCCACCGTATCAGCGTGGCCACGTCAATGTCGAAGTCGAGGGCTTTGCGCCCATGGTCATGGAGCATAATCATCATCCGTATCCCAAATCCCATCACCCCGTGTCGACTCCCTCCTCGTCCGTCACGTACGTACGAGCTCCGCCCGCCCGCCCGCGCGGCCGGGCAGACCGCCAGCGGGACCCGGTCACATACCCGACCTGGTCCTGTCCCTTGGTCCCATGGCAGCGCCACGGCTCGCCAACAGGCACCAGCTCACCTCGACGGCGACGTTGCTCACTCTAGCCTAGCGCGCGATGTAGTCATGCACGACGACGACGGCGACGACGAGCTGATCGGTGGAGGAGACCTCCCGCGTCTCCGCGTGTCCAATTAAGCGCTCCGGGCCAAAGCATGCAGGTGCAGGCGATGGGGTCGCGTCGCGGTCAGTGCGGCACGCGGGAGTCGCCGCGTCGCCACGCGCGCGCCGGGGCAACGCGACGCGAGCCGGTCCGCTCAGGAGGTACGAGCCGGCACGCCGGGGGAAGGGCGACGGAGCCATGGATTGGATGTTAAGGTTAAACGTACCGGCCCGGCTGCAGCGCACCGCGACACGCGCGGGACCAAATCCACGGACGGACCAGACCGAATCCAATCCAGTCGAATGGAATCGAATCATGACGGCCCGGGTCCCGGGACTGCGAGAACTGTTGGAGCCGCGGGAACGAATCTCCGGCTGGATGCATATGCCGATCTGACACAGTTCGTACGTTCCCGGGAGCTTGACCGCACTGCACGGATGCAGGAGTAGACCGATCGAGTGGCCTGGACACGGTCGCTACGCGGGCAACAGTTCCCGGTTACCCTGCCTGCCCTATCCCTACACGGGACGACGCCATTCACGTCTGTTCCGCCGCTCAGCCCGGCAGCACACCACTCTGCCGGGTGAGGACTGAGGATTTTTGTTTTCGAGCGGTGCCGTGATAGAAAACTGTTGCCGGACAATTTGCCACGCAGGAAATCACGTCCCGTTATGCAGATTCACTGTTTCAGACGGTTTACTACAAGTCGCTCTGCAATATTGTTCTGCGGAGGTCCGTGTCAGCTTTGCTGTCTTTGGAATTCACTGCGTCAGCTCAGTGGCGAGAACCTGGCCACTTCCATGCGTCAAGCTCTTGACCCTCAAACTGGAGAGAGACGCTGGATCCGCGTTTTTTTTCTGGCAACTGCGGATTATTCCGAGCTGATTGTTCCTCAAAGAAGCTGGCTGCCACTCCAAGAACCTGCCGCAGTGAACCTGGAGCAAGAACCTGTCAAGAGGGGCCGGGTCACTGCCATCCAGTGAAGACACGGCCGATCGGGGCGCGGTCAATGCGGCACGCCGGACTGGCCGCGTCGCTGGCTCAGCCTTGGCGACAGGAGGCGACGGCACGTCAAGTAGAGTATAGGGTGGTGGATCCATCAGTGTGGATGGTGCTACACTCCACACTGTATATGGTGTAGTACTTGGTACAGCGCCGGCCGTGTAGGGCACCGCAATGCGCGCGACCAGATCTACGGACGGACCGGACCGGACCGGACCAAAGTCATCGGGATCGCTTCAAAGACGTACGGGTCCCGCGACTGCGAGAAGAGATGGACACACACGCGGGGAATCTTGAACCCTTGGACGCAGTCCCCACGCGGGCAATAGCACCTATTTTTTCTTGGCGAAAAAACTTCAGATTTATTCGCCATGTCATGGCAGTACAAATAACACATAAATCATATTTATAAAAATTATACGAGCTTGCTAAAATTCAGTGGACCATGCAACATTTTGTCCCGTCGGTTGCAACACTTTTTCATGTCAGTTGCAACATCCGTCTTGCTTGTTGTAGCATTGTCGTACCTCATCGATTGTAGCACGTAATCTCACTAGTTGTAACATCCTCCGTTTACGGTTGTAGCATTTTTAGTCGAAACGGTTGTAGCATATGTTGTCGTTGTTTGCATCACCATTTCAACATTTTTCATCGCCGTTTGCAGCACCCAGTCATGCCACTTGCAACACCACCACTACATTGACGTCACTCGACTGAGCTTCGTTAAGTCTCAGTCGGCTGAGATCTAGACAGACCCAAAATTATATCATATTTGTAGACCACCCAGCGACGACTACATGCACTGAAGCAAGCAGAAGGTGTGCCGTTATCATCCCTCCTCACCGCAGTCGGACCAAACTTGTTGTGGTAGACAATAGGAAAGTCGTCGTTGCTAAGACCCCACAGGACCAACGCAGCAAAACAGTGACCGTCGCCGATGAAGAGAAGTATTGATCGAAACGATCCAACATGTAGACACACGAACGAAGACAAAACAAAGATTGAATCCCACCGGGTCCACCGAAAACCAGCACCAGTCTAATCCCACGAGATCCGCCGGAGATACAACTCCCCGCGCCCTTCGACGACACTAGACGCATCAGTAGAAGGGGGGCCAAGCGAGGAGAACTTTATTCCATCTTCACGGAGCCACTTCCCGCCTTGTATTCCTGAGCAGTACACAAACCCTAAACAAACTCATAAAACACTTAGGAAGATCCCTCCCGCTGGCAATGGTCGGCTCCACACCACCTCCATAACCCTAGGCCCGCAAGAGACGAGATGGACCGACGGCGACGCCGACGGAAGGTAGAGGAGCTCTAAGTTCTTTCTTGAGGAGGAGACGGCAACTCTAGATCGTATATCAATAATGTCTCCTAGTTACCACGGCAATTGTGTCACTAAATTTGTCCTAAATATCTGTATCGGACGGTCGAACGCGACATATCCTATTTGGCGTGTACGTTGCCAAATAGGCCAACTCTATTTGGCGCATCAGTCGCTACTTAGCGACTAAGCGCGTATCCACTAGCTCTTTCCGATTTTGGGAAGGTTCTAGAACCTTTCTAAACCGGTTTTCCCTTTTTGTGTGTGTTTCTTTTTTTCCTTTTTTAATCTCATTTTCTTATTTTTTTTTCATGTTCGTTTTTTATTATTTTATTTTAATTCTCATTTTTCTTATTTATTGAAATTATGAATATTATTTAGAAGCATGAATAAATTTTAATATGCAATTTTTAAAATCAGCAACTTTTTTCAAATTCTTGAATATATTTTACAATTGTGAACATTTTTTACTAATTCATGATTTTATTTGAAATAAAAAAAATGGAAATCCGCAAATATATCTTAATACATGAAGATTTTTTGAAATAATGAATATTTTTCAAAATTGTGAACTTGTTTTACAAATTTGTGATTTTATTTGAAATAGTGAGCATTTTTTTGGTAATATGTGAACATACTTTGAATCAATGAACATTTAAATTGCGATTTTTTTTAAATTCACAAACAATTTTTTGTTGACATGAACATTTTTTTAATCGAGGAACTTTTTTTTGTAATTCAGAAACATTCTATCTGAATTGTTTGAACCTTTTTAATTCCTGGACATTGTTTGAATTTTCAAACAAGTATTCAATTTCACGGACACTTTTTTAAATCATTTTTTTTTCGAACATTTGTTTTTGAAAATCATTGATGTTTTTGGAATGTACGAATACGAATATTTTTTTTAAATCATAAAGAGTTGAATCTCTTAACATTTTATGTTTTCTTAGACATTTTATTTCAAATTTCAGAACTTTTTCAAAATCCCGAATAATTTAAAATAACACATACAGAAAATAAAAAAGAAATGTAAAAACATTATGGCTGCACATGGGCCGGCCCATAAGGGCACACTAGGGGGGAGCGAGGGTATCATCAGTTGTCTAACTACAAGGGTGGAACCTTTTCTTTTTAACTAGTCTTAAAGTGGATGTCGCAGCCTTGAGTTCTTTTTATTGAAATTCACGAGATTGAAAACTAGGGTGTGGCATTTGGGCCTGCCCCACCCGAGACGACATCATTCACGTCTGTTTCGCCGGTCCGGCAAAGCATAGCACTGTGCCGGGTACTTCTCAAAACAAAAGCAAAAAACAGTGTCCGGCGTTGGGTCATAGGTCTGTCCGTCCCAATAGGTGACGGTTCGCGTCCTTCTGTCCGGCGATTGCGGAGGCGATCGCGTCCAGGGCTTAGGGTTCCCTGTCCCCGCCGTCCTGGAACTCCGATCTGGTCGCCGCCGGCCGCTCGGGGGGCGCTCTTCACGAAGCCGCCGAGTCCTCTCCATCCCGTCCAATCCACCATAAGCCTTCCGCGCGGGTCCTAGGGGCGCGCGGTCGTAAAACACCTAAAACCCTAGCTAGGAGAGGAGGAAGTGGGGAGAGAAGAGGGGTGTGATGGAGGGGGTTGCAGGACTGATGAAGGGTCTGAAGCTGTCAGAGAAGGAGAGGAAGGGGGTCAGGATCAAGATCGCGGACAAGGAGAAGGGTAAAGTCATGGAGGCGCAGGCGGTAGGGAAGGTAATCTCGGAGAAGTTGGCACATCCAGATGCGGTGAAACTATCCCTAGGGAAAGCATGGTGTCCGATCAAGGGGATTGATTGTAAGGAGGTTGGGGAGAACATGTTCCTTTTCACTTTCTTCCAAGAGTCTGGGAAGAGGAAGGCGCTAGAGAGCGGTCCCTGGATGTTTGACAAGGAGCTGGTCGTGGTGGAGGACTTCATACCACGAAAGAGGATGGAAGACTATGACTTCAGCAACATACCGATCTGGGTCCGGGTTTTCAACCTACCTCTGGGCATGATGAATGCTGAATCTGCGAAGGAGATTGGAAACTTCATAGGCCAGTTTGTGGAAGCTGACACTGGAACGGATGGGAACGCGATGGGGAGGTTTCTCCGTATAAAAATTAGAATGTCCATTAAAAAGCCATTAATGAGGGGCTTCATGCTGGATGAGGAGGAAGCTGGTAAGGAGCTCGGGGAGAAAGGGAGGAATGAGGGGAAGAGTGGAGATGAAGAGAAGGAAGAGGAGGGAGGCTGGTGTCGTTTTGAATATGAATATCTCCCCGATTTTTGTTACACATGTGGGATGATTGGACATGTGCAGAATGATTGTACTGATAAACCAAAGAAAGGAGAGGTATCACAGTTCGGTCGCTGGCGGAAAGCACCGATGGGGCAGAGGAGAACGGGTCCAGAGGAGGGGTTTTGGCGCACTGCAGGGCGTGGAGGTGGGGGTGGCCGTTACCTTAGTTACAATAAAGCTACTCAGAAATCAGGGAGTGGGAGTGACAGCCTTTCATGGCGCAAGAGTGATTCTAGTGGTCGCGGTGGTGAGAAGGAGGATGTAGGGGAGGAGGTGACTAGCCCATCCAAAACAGTCTATACGGGAGAGGAGGGGGACTCCTAAAAAGTTACTATTGACTGAAGAAGGAGTTGGGGGAAACGTTGTTGTGAGGAAGGAGGGCTATGTGGCACCAGGCACTAGTGGTAGCCAGGAGAGTAAGGAGGGGGAGCAAGTGGTCGCTATGTTGGTGGATGGGCAGGGTCAGAAGGCTGGGAAAAGGGGTAATCAGGGTGGAGGAGAGGGGGGTGGGGATGCGGACAGTAATGGCTCTCGGGGAGGGCAGGGGAAGAATGTGGATGGCAAGAGGTATAAGAAGATAGCCAGGAAGGGCAGAGAATCTCAACAAGACAAGGGGAGGGAGAGGGAAAAGTTTTTAAGTCAGAAGAGGAGCTTGGTGGAGGAGGAGGTGAAGAAGGATAATAAGAAGTGTAGAGTTGTTGAGGAGGAGAAGGTAGAACGAAGGGAGGGCTCTGAGGAGCTTGGCAACAACGCTAGCATATCGGCCGGTCTGCAAGGGCAGCCCCGCCGGGAGCAATGAAAATAATTGGTTGGAACTGCCGGGGACTCGGGAATGGCCCGGCGGTTCGCAGCCTCCTCGACTTGGGGAGGATGGAGGAGCCCGATATTTTGTTTCTGGCAGAGACAAAATTGACCGTTAATGAGCTAGAGAGATTCAGGTGGATGCTAGGGCTTGTTCATATGACGGCCTGGAACCCAGAGGGGAGGAGTAGAGGGGTGGCTTTATTCTGGAGGAGGGGGATTGATGTGCAGATGCGCTCGTACGGGAGAAGACACATAGATGTGAACATAAAGGAGGAGGATGGAAGTGAGTGGAGGTTGTCGGGTGTGTATGGAGAGTCAGTAACTGATAGAAAGAAAGATACTTGGCGAACTTTAAAAAATTTGGGGTAGCAACATCAGGATGGAAGACCATGGTTGTGCTTAGGCGATTTTAATGAGATTTTGTCAGATGATGAGAAAGTTGGAGGAGCGATGAGGCCTCAAGTGTTGATGAATAATTTTCGGGAAGCACTGGAAGCTTGTGATCTAAGTGATATTGGCTATATGGGGGACAAGTATACATGGAGGAATCATAACAAGGATCCGAACAACTATATCTGTGAAAGGCTGGATCGGGCCACGGCGAATACTGCTTGGTGTGTGATGTTCCCTGAATATGTAGTGATAAACGGTCAGCCACGTCATTCGGATCACCGGCCGGTTATTGTTTGCACTCAAGGAGAAGGGAGAAGACCGGACAATGGGGATAGGGGCTTCAAGTTCGAAGCCTGGTGGCTTAAGGAGGAGTGTTGTAGCGAGGAGATCCAAGGTGCATGGGAGGAGGGTTTGTTGGAAGGATCAGCAAATGTGGCTGAAGCTCTCCGCTGTGTTGCTGGTAGAATGAAGAAATGGCACAAGGAGGTGGCGGGGGAGCTGGAGGGCTGTCTGAAGAAAGCAAAAAAAGATCTGGAAAGATGTATGTGTGCCCCGGTGTCGGAAGGAAAAATTAGAGAGGAAGCAAGATTGCGATGTGTGGTGGAAGAACAGAGGAGAAGAGAAGCATCAAGGCCAAGCAGAGATCACATGTTTCTTGGCTGCGTGATGGCAACCGAAGCACTAAATACTTTATGGCCGTGGCAAATGCTAGAAGGAAGGCGAATAGAGTGAAGGAGTTGAGGAGGGAGGATGGTTCGGTGGTGAAGGAGGGAGAGGGGTTATCTAATTATATTTGCTCTTTTTTCCAGGATCTATTCACCTCTACCGCGGGTACTAGGATTAACGAGCTCATTGAGAAGGTCAAACCTCGGATCACTGCTGATATGAGGTTGATACTTGAGGCTGAATTCACTCGAGAGGAGATCAAGGCCGCGCTGGACCACATTGGGGATCTTAAGGCCCCGGGGCCTGACGGGATGCCCTCCATCGTATATAAACACCACTGGCATTTCATGGGAGATAGAGTGGTCGAAGAAGTGCTTGGGGTTCTCAACGGTGGTGACATACCGGAGGGGTGGAATGATACGGTGGTAGTTCTGATCCCAAAGGTCAAGAACCCAAACAGGATAAAAGATCTCCGACCTATCAGCTTGTGCAACGTGATCTACAAGCTTGTGTCCAAGGTAATTGCTAATCGGCTTAAAATGGTACTGCCTGCTCTTATTTCGGAGAATCAGAGCGCGTTCGTTCCTGGTAGGTTGATCACGGATAACGTTCTGGTAGCTTATGAACTATCACATTTTCTGCTAAACAAGAAGAGGGGGAAGGAAGGAGTAGCAGCGGTCAAAGCTGATATGAGCAAAGCGTATGATCGTGTTGAATGGAGTTTCGTCAGGGCCATGCTAGTCAAGTTGGGGTTCAGCAATGCTTGGGTGGAGTTGATCATGAAATGCATCACTATGGTGCGCTACTAGATCAAGATTAATGGAGAGCTCACGGATCAGTTTTGCCCCACGAGAGGCCTTCGTCAGGGCGATCCGACGTCGCCCTACCTTTTTGTCATTTGTGCGGAAGGGCTCTCAGTTCTACTCCATGATGCAGAGAGGATTGGGAGTATCAGCGGCGTTAAAGTGTGCAGCACGGCCCCCGTGGTCTCCCACCTTCTCTTTGCCGATGATTCGGTGTTGTTACTAAAGGCAAACCAAGCACAAGGGGCGGACTTGAGAGGGATCCTGGATTTATATGAAGATTGCTCCGGACAGTGTATTAATACTGAGAAATCGGCTATCATGTTCAGTCCG
>NC_041385.1:663090776-663099630 GCF_002162155.2 Triticum dicoccoides | reverse complement strand
AAGAAGAAGTGAAAGAGGCTCTACAAATCCGGAGTGAGACATGGAATGAGAAGTACCTCGGCCTACCGGTGCATGTGGGTCGGTCCAGGAAGAAAGCTTTCTCCTTTGTGAAGGGGGCTATGGCGGGCAGGGTGTACGGATGGAAGGAGAAGTTGATTGCAAAGTCAGGAAAGGATACCCTGGTTACCTCAGTGGCACAAGCTATACCAACCTTCGCAATGTCCTGTTTTTACTTAACAAAGACCTTCTGCAAGGAGCTTAGCTCACTGATCGGTAATTATTGCTGGAGCCAACAGGATAGGGAGCACACAATGCACTGGATCAGCTGGCAAAAGCTCACAGAATCTAAAGCGCGAGGTGGTCTCGGTTTCCGGGACATGTACAGCTTCAATGTAGCGATGCTATCACGCCAAATCTGGAGGTTGGTCCAGAACCAGGATACTTTATGCGCCAAATTGCTGAAGGCTAAATACTACCCAGACACACAAATTTTTGAAGTTGTACCGAAGGAGGGAATCTCATATGCGTGGCGCAGCCTTCTTCATGGGTTGGAGCTGTTTAAGGAGGGTTATATCTGGTGCATTGGAGATGGTACAGATGTCAATATTTGGTCCGATCCGTGGCTCCCGAGACCGTGGTCCCGACGGGTTATTACGCCACGAGGTGCTCATCTCCTGGAGCGTGTGCATGAACTGATTGACCCAGTGTCGGGTACTTGGGATGAGCAACTCGTCAGAGAAACATTCTGGGCGGACGATGCCCATCATATTCTGCAGATCCCGCTAAGAGAAGGTATCCAAGATTTCATAGTCTGGCAATATGACTCGAGTGCAAAAGTATCAAAGAAGGCTGGAGAGAGTTGGCCCTAGAAGGAGAACGGCTGGCGCTGGAAGGCATTACATCAGTGCATGCTATGCTGGACTACATGTGGGGACTGGATGAATGCAAACGGATTCTGCTGCTGACATTCTGGTGGTTTTGGTGGAGCAACAGAAACAAGTTGAGGAATGGTGAACTGCCTGCTGTTGCCACAGAGATCGCAAGAAGGGCGAGAAGCTATGCCCTGGAGTATCAACAGATATTCGCACCGCAACCCAAGAAGTTACAGCTGGACCGGTGGCAACCACCAGATGGGGACACAATCAAAATGAACTTTGATGGCTCGTTTGTGCCTGGGGAAAGTTCTTCAGGATGGGGCGTCGTTGCGCGTACTAGGGATGGCAGTGTGATAGCATCTAGGGCGGGGCACCAGGAGAATGTTCAAGACGCTTTCGCTGCCGAAGCATGGGCTTTATCCCATGCTGTCGTCTTCGCTGCGGACCTGGGGATCGTGAGGGTGGCGCTGGAAACGGACTCACAATTGCTTCAGGAGGCCATGGACATGCGCATCGCGGACTCGTCGGCCTATGCAGCAATAATAGAAGATACGAAGTATGAATTGAAGATGTGGTTCTCTCATCATGTAATAACGGTGTGTCGCCGAACGGCAAACTCTGTTGCCCATGAACTTGCGAGTATGGGTCGTACGTGTGCCCCAAACCTCTGTATTCAGTGGGAGTCGGATGTCCCAGCCAATGTGGCTGCTTGTGCTTTGGCTGATTTGGGCCAGCACAGTTAAGTTATAAAGCATGTTGCTTTGCCTTCAAAAAAAAAAGAAAGAAGCAAAAAGCAGTGTACTGGGTGAGGCTTCTTGTTTTCGAGTGCTGTCATACGGGAAAAAACTGTCGCAGAAGAACTTGCTCCCCACCAAAGTCACGCCTCGCCTCTGTTCACGGACGTTTACGTTTTAAAACGTCATGTGTTGATGAACAGAGGGAGTATCTATCTAAGCAAGTCACGAAAAGTACAACCATGGGACTGAGCACAACCCATTCACTGTTTCAGACGTTTAGTGCAAGTAGCTCTGCTGAGGTCCGTGCCAGTTTTGCTGGCTAGGATTTCACCGCGTCAGTGGCAACTCGAGAGAGACCTTGGATCTGCGCTTTCGGGCAACCGCGGATCATCCCGATCGAGCCGATGGTTCCTCGGAGATGCTGCCTGCAGTTTCTCGACGGAGACGCGGCTGCAGTTTCTGGACGGAGATGCGGCTGCAGTCGGCACAGGATCTCTACTTCTCCACGCCCTGCCCCTGCATCGACATGCTGGCTCCAGCCAGAATCCAAACACAACAGCTAACACATGCTCCTGCCTCAGCCAACACAGCAGCTACTGATGTATCCAGCTCCAGCCCTCAATTCTGTTTCGAACGACGGGGTCGGAAAAACCTGCAATCCAGTGATGATACAGTCACGGTAAGATTTAGTGGACTCCTTGCACCTACTGGCATCAGTAGACGGAAAAAGCTTCACTAGCATCCTCGTCGCATGGGCACAGGGACTCCACAACTGAATAAGAGCTTCACAAGTGCAATACGGTCAGACAGACAAAGTGAGATTTTAGTGGATCAGACTTGTATTCCGCTGCTAAAAGTGCCAGTAGCATTGTACCAAGCTCCACCGCATTTCCTCTTTTTAACTGTCGACGAAGTGCTAGCAATGGGATTGGGATGTTGAATATGGAATAAGTGTGAACCTTTATGACCGGCCCAATACAGAATATGCAGGCAAAAGCATCAATGAAAGGGAACAGAGATTTGCCCGTTGCTCAGTTGCTCTATTGGTTGGACCATGTATTCCAGATATGTGTAATAGACAGACAACTCCTGTGTAGTAGTACGAAGAAGATCCTCAACACATAATTGCCAGTTTTCCATCAGGACAAGATTTCAGATATGCTGGCGACCAATCTCTAGTTCATACAGCTGGGAAAGGCAACAAGTGTTCCTTGATAATAAAAACAAGTGGGTGATCATGGAGCTCCATTAAGCTATATTTTCTGTTTGCCTGAACTATTTGGACAGCTAAGCCATCGATTTCTTTTGGAATTCCCGAATCACAGCTCCATAGACCTGACCATCTGGCATACATAAAAGATAGTGTTCGACGATACTATGAACAATATTTAAACCTGGGTTTAGACTAAAACTAAAATAATTTTAATATCGAGGTAAACATCACAATGAAAATTCGAGCACACACCTTCAGCTAAGCAGCACGCAGAGCATATTTAACTCAAACCTAAATACTGAACAGCACCATCAATTGCAGTCAAATTTATAACACCTGAACAATTTTGCACCAATGATCCATTTCCACATCCTACGTGCAACCTCAAATACGATGAATCATGGATAGTTTGCAGAATCACATCGGCAAAAAGAACTGCAAAACTACCTTCTTCACCAAACAAAGCTGCAGTAGCTAACAAGCTCAAGTAAAGAATCCAGCTCCATAAGTGCAGTCCAAAGTAATCTACATCACAATATCTCAAAATATGCCTAAGTTTACATCTTTCAATGTTAAAAGTTCGTACTTTCGGAATGTAACAATAGAAAGGATCGGTAAACCATATCTCTTGGGGTAAATTATAACACAGAAAGATACATAAGAACGCAATTATCTTAATCCATACCAAATAGTTCAATGTCTCCTGACAGCTCAAATAGAGAGTTCATAAATAAGAGTAATGCCGCACTGGTGAGCGATACAACACACATTTTACAGGTGTAGCTAAAATTAACACCTGATCACGCGTAATGTACAAAATAATTCAAACACACAAACTCAATCAATGTGGTCGAAGGCAGCTGCCAATTGCAAACGCAATGGATCAATCGAGCAGGCCGGTCTTCCGCCACACGGCATTGCGTACCTGGCGGAGGTCCCTCCCCTTGAGGGTGCGTCCAGCGCCCTCCAGCACCGAGAAGGTCGTCATGGGCGACTCCCGCGCCCGCGAGCGCGCCACCATCTCGTGCGGCGGCAGCATCTCGTCGTCGTCCTCCTCCTCATCCGGTTCACTCACGAACGTCTCGAACGGCGGTCGCCGCAGCCGCGCTACCGGGACATTCACCGGCGCGGACTGCGGCATTTGCATCGCCGGCGTCGGCGCCGGGCGGGGGATGGCGGGGATCATGCGCGGAAGGGCCATCGCCGGAGACGCGGGGGACGTCGAGGCGGACGAAGCAGACGGGGGCGGCGAGAGAGGCCCGAGGCGCTCGGGGAGGGCCTCGAGGATGCCCCCCGGCGGGCGGCGGAGGCGGGGGCTAGGGTTTGCGGCGCGGACGGAGGACATGAGCAGGGGCCGGCGCGGCGGCGGCGGCTGCGGCCGCTCGGGAGATCCGACCCCCGAGCCGAAGAGGTCGTCCTCGTCGAGCTCGAAGGCCGCCGAGGCGGGCTGGTCGCCGGCGGCCGCGCGGGGGAGGAATGCGCCGAGGAAGCGCTCGGAGCTGGGCGAGCTCTTGTGGCGCGCGCGATCCATGGCGAGGCTGTGCGGGCGGACGAGCGGTGTAACGGCTGGCGCCGGATTCGCGATTGACGGCAAACGTCACCGGTGGGGAGGCGGCGATCCGGCAGCGCAGTAGGGGAGGGATGCGTGCCGGCGCGTACTTCGGTGGGTCCGCGGGTTTGTTGGACTCTGCTGCCCTTTGGGGAAGAACGGAGCCACCAAGGTTGTACCGCTGGGGTTTTCAGATCCGTGCAGTACTTTCACGGTATGGATTCAGATTTTTTTTTGTTACATTCTCTTTTTTTCCACATTCTTTGTACTACAACTACTACCCTCTTTTGCAAAAAACGGTGCCTAGAGCCCGCTTATACACGCTAATGCACTAGGCGATGTCACTTCAACTCTGTATTTATTTTTCCTATTCCCGCGTTTTAAGAATGCGGCCAAACAAATAGTCCTGAAATTTCAATTATAAAACTGTAAAACGAACTTGAGACTGAGTATGGTTTCGAACTTTGGATGTTGATCACAAACTCAAGAGGATTTGATTCAAGGTGCAATAGTGAGCGTTTCTTTTTATAAGCCGAGCATTGGGGTTGGAATTAGAAAAATAAAATGAACACACAAGTTCGTTGTAATAGATATGCTTGAATGTGTCTTCCTGCTTTATAGTTTAAGTTTTATTTTTAACAGAGTACAAACGCATGCACTCATACAAACACAAACACTCACTTATATGAACGCACACACACACCTCCAAAATACTGAGCCAACATCACATCTTGATTGACGAAGTCACCATATGCGCCTACATAATCAATGAAAACATCTCCTCCCACTGAACGACACATTGCCGAAAAGCCTAAAATAGTTTTAGAAAATATGATCACCATTGTCAAGTCTAGGACTTGAAGTCTGGTAGGCTAGTTCCACCACAAAGAAACTAACCATCTGACCTAGACTCTTTGGTTGACAACAAAGAACATGGCAAATTCGATTATAATATACTTCAAAACAGATGTGGTTAGCAATCTCAAATTCTCAGAGAATTTTCCTATTTCGTTGCAAAGAACCTTTTTCTAATAACAGAATGTTGTATTCATATAAAAAAGAACAACTGCAGAGGCCCCTACAAGATAGCAAAATAGTAACTTGTAACTTCCAACGTGTTGTTGTCTACAAGAACCACTCACATGGCAAAGTACTTCGTCGTAGCAATGAGTCATCATTGCCGCCACGAGGACTCCATCAAGTGAATTCTCCTTCAGTTTTTTGAAACTACATCGACCCTCCGGCCCATTCGGGCAATATGAGCACACCTTTTTTTTGCGGGGTAGCACACCTTGTCCATGACATCAAGGTCCAAGGGTTAGAGAGAGCTTCTCGATGATGAAGAAAAGCACCGCCCACTCCCGCCAGGAAAGGAAAAACAATGTCCGTTATACAAAGGAACCAATTCCTCACATAGTTAAATCAAAGGTCTAGTCGGCGAAGACCCACCTCTACTCCCCGCCAATGGCGAACAACACGCCGTCAGTACAGGAAAAAAGTCAGAAGTACTTATTTAGTGAAGAGATTGCCGCCACATCTCAACACGCCGTCGAAACAGGAGCAAAGTCGGAACTATTAGAAGCACAGTTAAACACCTTTTTTTGGGATAAAAACATTTTTTTCTTGTAGATGCAAAGAATATTGATTCCATATATTGACTATTAGGAAAAAAGTAAGCTGGGCCGGTCTTAATCTTGAGTTGTGGCAGGCCGATTAGCCGCGGAGCTGGGCTAAAGCGGATTTGCTTAGGGCCCAGATCCATTGACGTCTCAGTAATCTCGTAACCAACAAAATCGCTCACAAGAAAAAATAAGAAAAAGAGAATCCTCTTCGTTTTCTTCCCAAGTCGCCCCCTCCTCGTTCCCGTAGCTTCGCCGTGCCGCAACGAGGAGACGAGGCCTCGCAGGGGAAGCTCGCCATGATCTCCGCGGTAAATTCCGACGCCCTAGCCCCTCCGCCGCCCCGCTGCCGCCCGCCCGCGCGCTCGGCCGGTAATTTTTTTTTGTGGCACTGAATCTATCTACCCATGCGCGCTCTCGCAGGAGAGGAGCCAGTCGCAGAGCCCGCGGTCGCCCGGGGCGGCGGCCGGGGCGCCGTTCCTGTCGATCTGCGTCACGGATCCCGTCAAGATGGGCACCGGCGTTCAGTCCTACATCTCCTACCGCGTCATCACCAAGGTCATCCGACTCGTTCTCTGTTCCAAGTTCCGGACCCGTCGGTTACTTCGATTTAGTCCAGATTCAGTAGTTTTTTGTGTGGTTCTGTACGAATTGATTGTTTGGTTATGTCCGTTCGGGTGATGCCAATTCCTAGAGCAATTTTCGCCCGCTAGTAGGTGTCACTCAGGCTGGAACAGCGGAGCTCAATTTATGGACTCTGGTTTCTTAATTTAGATCCGACATTGGAAATTGGTAACAGTCCAGTAATTAATGAACTCAGTGGTGTGCACACTCTTATGGCCTTTGAGTAGGTACTAGAAAGCTCTTAAAAGATTTTCTCTAATTAGTAGAGCTAAGTACGAGCCGGGTGAAAGAAAACTGCAGGACACTGAATAGTTCTGAACGTTGAGTAGCTATCGAGCATCAGGACAATGCGAAGACGGTGTCCTTAGATCGCACAAAATAGGCTGTGTTTAGCCCGCCCCGCCCGATTTCAGTGAAGGTTCTAATAGTTTTTTAATCATCTTAGTTGAGTCGATTATATGGAAGGAACACAAAGAATCTTCAATAACGAAGTCACGGCTTCCATCATTTTTTCTAGGGCTCTAGGGTCGAGTGGTAAGTGCCAGCTCTGATGGAGGGATTGGCCGCCCTCCTGGCTTAGACCACCTTTGGGTTGTTTGTAGTTGTTTTCGTGGTTGGTTTGACTGTCTAACTCTCGAAACAGGCTTTCGCCCCGCTTTATATATAAAGCACCAACCGAACAGAGTACACGGCCGAACGATACAAGGGGATGGGGTAGCCGTCAACCAATGCCGATCCCAGGATAACCGTAACCCTTGAACTATGTTCTGCACTTCTAGCCTTTCTTAATATATTTATTATATGTAGCTCTCCTGCATGGTTTAAAAAAAAAAGGAACACAATGATTAAAAAGGAAATACTTCAGTTCCATAATTAAATGATTCTATGAGGAAGCACCCTCTGTTGCATTGCTCGCACTAATTCATGACTAAATCTGTCTACTCTAAATACGGGTGAGTTTTCTAATTGATTCAAGCAACACAGTAAGATTGTAGTGACCCGAACCATTAGACTCTGGATCCTACTGGTTCGTATTGTAACAAAGATGATTGCGGAATGACATGGCAATTGTGTAAACCGCCAATTGATGACACTTTGTACTGTTCTATCATTAATTCACACCCATTTGTTTAGCCTATTGAATTGACCTCCAGCACTCGTTTTACTTTTCATTCTCCATATTTGTCTTGTGCTTGCATGCTATCTAGGAGCTGTATCACATTTACTTCTTTGAGAAGATAATATATTTATTCCTTTTTGGCTATATGCTGATGTGCTACTATTGATTTACTAATTTGCTAATATTTACCTCTGTAGACTAACCTACCTGAATTCGAGGGAGCAGAGAAAATTGTTATCCGGCGCTATAGTGATTTTGAGTGGCTGCACGATCGGCTAGCTGAGAAGTACAAAGGCATTTTTATACCTCCTCTTCCAGAGAAGAATGCTGTTGGTAATATGACAAATTGTAATTTTATCAACAATCTATCCCATATATTCCCTGCAGAGTAACATAAATGTATTGACTGCTGTAGTGCCAATGTTGTGTTTTATTGCTTACTGAGCTGTTGTTTCTTTGCTCTATTCTTAGAGAAATTCCGGTTTAGCAAAGAATTCATTGAATTGAGGCGCCAAGCTCTGGACCTATTCATCAACAGACTAGCTTCACACCCTGAACTTAAGCAAAGCGAAGATTTGAGGACATTTTTGCAGGCAGATGAAGAGGTGAAGTATTTGCATAAGCTGAATTCTACAATTACTTTATATCTTTTATAATCTGTATAGTTATTTAATGTTAGGTAAGTTTTTTGATTCTTCACAGCTATGTTACAGATGCTTTTGACATGCGAAGTATAAGTTGCATGTATTACTGTAGTCTTATCATATTGTTCACCTAGGTACCTGTTAATAATCAAGCAACTCTTGGTCCGATTGGCATATATTTCGTCCTCCAGTCATTTGATCAGTATTGTTATGGGACTGAAATTTTCAAGGAACTAAATAATATAAGATTAATTTCACTGCATAATTGATAAAGAGTCCACCAGAGACTCCAGTTGCTGATGGCATTCTTTCAGCTCATGTTATTGCTTTGTTTTTCACGTGCGTGAAACAGAAAATGGATAGAGCAAGGTCTTTTGAGACTGGTATATTTAAGAAGCCGGGAGATTTCATACAGATGTTTAAGGTATGGTTCCTTCATTGCTCAGTAAGATGTTCTTGATATTACCCCCCCC
>NC_041385.1:662979193-663090318 GCF_002162155.2 Triticum dicoccoides | reverse complement strand
TGTAGGATGTACAGTCAAAAGTCAGCGATGTTGTTTTGGGAAAAGAAAAGCCAGTGGAAGAGTCTACTCCTGAATATGAGAAGCTTAAACATTACATATTTGAGCTAGAAAATCATCTAGCAGAGGCCCAGAAACAAGCATTTCGCCTTGTAAAAAGGCACAGAGGTAAATATCTTGATCCTAAAAATACTTTCTTGAGTTCAGCCCCGATGTAAAATAGCAGTAAAATGTTATGGTTGTTAAAATTTTGGTCTTCCAAAAAGATAGAAATAGATGACCTGGTACATGGCATCATAATGAGCACAAGGCTGCAGTTCGGAGGCCATTAACAATATCTCAACTTGCTCTTGGTTATGAGTGTTTAACTGGATTGCAAGACCAATTACACCATTCTGATTTTCTTTCATTAGAACTTGGGCAATCTTTGGCGGACTTTGGGAAAGCGATTAAGCTTTTAGGCGCCTGCGAAGGGGATTCGTTGGAGAAGGTGTTTTCTGAAGTTGGTTCGAAGTCAGAAATGTTGTCAATAAAGCTGCAAAGAGAGGTAATCAATAACCTGTTAGGATAGTACCACTTCATTATAAATACCATATGGCCATTCATTTTGTAGTTAGTACTTCTATTACCTAATGCTGTTGATATGCTGTTACTACAGGCAGACAACCTTCTCTTTAATTTTGAAGAACCTTTGAAAGATTATGTGCGTGCTGTGCAGTCAATAAAGGTGAGTTACTTTCTCTTCCATCTATTAACTGCAAATAGAGAATTTATGCTTGTAGTAAGTTGAAGTCATGACTAATTTTCTCATGGTCATGGCAGGCCACTATGCTTGATCGAGCCAATGCTTTTAGGCAGCACTTTGACTTGGACCAGGAGAGGAAGTATAAAGAGCTTAACCTGTATGTATCGCATATTGCAAGTTCCATATTTCGTGCTCAGTGACATGGTGTAATAATTTAGGGAAAATATCCTAAGGGAGTTCTTTCACCTTTCAAGATATAATAACCAATCAAAACTGGGCCTACCAATTTAAAAATTCCAGAGTTAAATAATAAAATATCTAATCTCTTAGCACAACACAGGGTGTAAGGTCCTTGTAGTGTCGATCCTATTCCTACTTCAGTGAAAAAAATGAAGTTCATGAACCCTGAGAAGTTTATTATGTACTATTACCTACAAATTTTCTCATTCTATTCTTACTGCAGTGAAAAAATGAAGTTCATGAATCCTGAGAAGTTTTCCGAGTCGGAAACTGAGTTCAGTGAGGTAAGTATTCATTTTAAGGAGCTATGTCGAGCGAGCAGAAATTGTGAATTACTAATTTGTTTGACTGGCGTTTTGTTGTGAATAAATGCAGTTGAAAGCAGCCAGTGAGGAGGCTACGAAGAGGTACGAGCACATAGTTAGTGTGATGAACGACGAGCTTGCACGATTCCAGGAGCAGAAAACAGCTGATACTGGACTTGCGTTCCATGAGTTTGCCAAAGGGCAAGCAAAGTTAGCTAAAGATATTGCTGATGCATGGCGCAGCGTCCTCCCAAAGCTAGAGGCGTGTTCCAGTTCATAATCAAAACTGTGTTTGCCCGTCTGTGTTTGAGATAGTGGTTGGCCCTTTGAGTTTTAGGCTGATTTTTTCCAGCCCAATTTGACAGTGGTTCATGTATACTTGAAAGTGACGGTTGACAATGCTCCAGTTGTTATATTGACATATTTTCTTTACCGTGTGCGTGTGTACTCTGTAACTCAAAATTTCAACCAATTAGTCTAACTGTTGAAGTCCTTCAGGAAATATTATGAATAAAGAGAAGACAGTGGAGTTGTTTAGCTTTACTTCCTCTAATGGAATTTATATCTTCATCTTGGAAGAGAACATGAAAGGAGACCTTTGAAAACTAGGGATTACAAAGTTGTATCAACAGAGAATGAAACTCCTGCTGCATCATGTTCCTTCTTCACTGGCAGACTTGCACAATTTAACAGACTTGTCAAATGTGCGCAATCTGAACAGGCTTGTCAAACTTGCGCAATCTGAATGGACTTCTGAAGCGCCATGAGGAGGCTCCTCATGATCCTGGGCTCCCCAGGCGGCTCCATGTCCTTCATAGCACCGTTCCTTATTGCTCGGAACACAAACCCAGAGCCATCGGTCGCCGGAGACACCAAGCAGTCGATGTAGGCCAGCAGCGAGGTCGCACCGTCGTCGATCCCAATGAACCCTAGCCTGATCCCACCCTCCACCTTGTCCACCTGTTTGCACATGGAAAGTTGAAGTATCAGCTGAAGAAATCTGAAGTATCAATTGAAAGTTTGAAACCACATCGTCAGTTCTCGGGTTGCCAATACCTTGATAGGCACTGGCAGTGGCAACATGGCGCCTTGGCAGAGACTGTTCCCCCACTGCCAAACAAACAGGTTCAACACAAACATCAGTTCTAATTGGGTGTATTGAATTCTAAGCTGAGAGAGAGAGAGAGAGAGAAGAGCAGACATCATACTCCAACACGGCTCAAAGAATGCTTAGTACTGTACTGACCTGAAAGAGCAACCCCTCGAACCGAGCGACGTCGATGTTGGCGGGCAGCTTCACGGTGCCGAGGCTGACCCCGTCGTCGTCGGCCGGCACAATGCCGCCCTTCCCCGGCACGGCGTGCGGCGGCTTCACGGACACCCTCGCTCTGAAACTGGGGAGCTTCTCGGCCTTGTTGAAGCACATGGAGCTGTAAGCAGAGCGGCCATGGCTGCTGGAACTGTGCTTGGGAAGCGTCCCTGAGGAGCAGGAGGAAGTGATCCTGTGGACCAACAGCTGCCTTGCAGTCGCAGCTGCCATGTTCTTTTCTTTCTGGGGTGGAAGGCAGGATGGAGGTTCAGGCTTGAGAGAGTGCAATACCAGGGCCGGTTAATGAGTGCTCCCGATTAACCTGCGGGGATGAGAAATGAATGGACAAGCTGGTACCGCCTAGACAGTTTTTTGGTTGGTCGGGGCGTCTTCTTGTCTCTTGGCTCAGTGTAGCAACTAGCGACCGCGTATCCTCTAAAATTTATTAAGATACAGAGTCCGAGCATCTATAGCCCGACGCCTCAAACCCGTCTTGTATGACTGGACGGACCGCCCAGTCACTATCCGGTCACAAATTTTTGACCCAGACAAACGTCTTAAGTGGGCCTCAAACGCTCGGATTGATCGGCACTCCTCATATTCAGCCCAAATACGGTTGCGCTCGGACCTGGCCCACTATAGACCACCGACCTCACGTATATTTCTCCCCATCTGCTTGCCGGACCGAACCATAACCACTTCACTCACTCCTCTCCGGCACCCAAACTCGTCCCCGGCGCCGTCCGGCAGTCTCTGGTATGGCGGGCAATGGATCTGAGTCCTTCACCTCAAGATCCGTTGACCCCGAGCTCATCCCACGCGGCCCTGAAGAGGAGATGGCTGTCTGGCTTGCACTCCGCCACTCTCGAGGAAGCCCGTGCACGGCAGCGCTCGGACTCCTTTCTCGAAAATCCATTGCGTCCGCCCAAATGGCGCATGGATCCAGCGCTAGGGCAGCCGTCGCTACCTCACCGGAGGCGATGCGGCCCGTCTGGCATCCGAACGAGGTGGACGGGCGCGCAACCCCTCCTTTGGTGCGCCGATGCCATGGACACATCATGGGCGTCGTCCGACGCAATCATGGCGTGACAGCGGGAGCGGGGGCGGCAGCGCTTGCCGCGGTGGACGTCGGCGAGGCGGAGTCACATTCTCTGGCTCCCCGTACGGTGCACCAGTCCGGGCGCCGCAACCGCGTCGTGGTGGACGTCGCTGGCTCGTCCCAGGACGGATCCATCATCGATCTGACGTTCACCGGCACCCAATGGGTTACGGGCTCCGACGAGGAAGAGTAGGCATGGTAGACGGCGGCGCTTGAGTCCCGTGAGCCGGCTCGTATCCCATGCCCTACTCTACCTTGCCGGCGACCGGGCAAACACTCTAGGGAGCGCAATCGGCCGTCGGACATGGGCACGACGAGCGGACGAGCTCCGTTTAAAGATCGCTACCTTGCATGTAATAATATGGATTTGATGTTTCTAATTTGAGGTATCTAGATGTGGATTGCATTATTTGAGGCATGACCGATCAGTATCCGTGGATGCTCTGAGCGCGTCCGCGGGCGTTTGAGGGGCCAGATTTGCAAAGTACGGCTATAGATGCTCTTATAGACTGGTCACAATAAAAATATCATAATTAGTATCATGCATGCCAACTAGATATTTTTGTTGAGGTAACACATAACTAAATGAGGAGAGATGAGATTGAGTACCATGATATGGTAATTAAGTGATGTACTTGTATACGTCATGCATGACAATAAATGATGTCGATACTTCTCATTGCGACTAGCCTTAGATATGTGGGCGTGTGTGTTACTTTTTATTTTTAAGGGATCAAGGGTGTGTGTTGTTTACTTAAAAAAAGGGTTTGTCTTGTTGGGCCCCCCATTTTTCTCGATTTTGAAAAGTATTCCCTGGTTTTTTATTTTGTTTTCCAACCGTTTTAATAGTTTTTGTTGTTTTTGCCAGTTTGTTTTCTACTCTATTGTTTCCATTTTTTCTTCACAAGCTAATTCATGAATCCCTACGGGAGGTGAATGATGGTCCGCCATCTAGCTAATAATAGTTTTAACATTGTGTTCATTAAATCGCCATCACCCCCTCAATTTTTTTAAGTCGCCATGAGAAAAATACTTGGCTCTCAAAATGGTAGCACATAAAGAGTCGGGATTCTCAAGAAGACGCGAGGCCTGCTTAGGCAACATCCTCAGATTCTTTGAGACACACATTTTTATCAAGCCATCCAATGCATAGGTGGGAATATGTCCACATCTCCACCAAATATGTGACATCACATCAATAATTGATTTGCAAATTTTTAGGAATTTTAAATACAAACATTGCATAGGTGGGAATGACTTGAACAACAAACTTGAGGAAAATCTATTTTTTTCCTCCAACGGATAACAATTTTTCCTTCCAACCACTAATTTTATTTATAATACGATCAATCAAATACATAAAACAACCCGATTTATCCATTCCTACATAGACACACAAGCCTAAATATTTATCATTTAGGGCCTCAGTCATGACATTCAGAGTTACACACATCTGCTCTCTCAACTCGGCACTCGTATTAGGACTGAAGAATATGCTGGATTTATCAACACTGACCAATTGCCTGAAGCGGCACAATAGAAATAATGGCAAGTCATTCCCGCACTTGCCAAAATATTCGAGTTCCAAATAACTGATGACCCACAAGTATATGGGGTCAACTGTAGCCTTTTCGATAAGTAAGAGTGTCGAACCCAACGAGGAGCAGAAGGAAATGACAAGTGGTTTTCAGCAAGGTATTGTCTGCAAGTGCTAAAATTGTAAGTAGCAGAGTAGTTTGATAGTGTAACGAGCAAGTAACGATAGTAGTAACAAAAATGCAGCAAGGTAGCCCAATCCTTTCAAGGCAAATGACATGCCAAAATGGTTTCTTATGATAAGCAAGGTGTTCTTGAGGGTACACGAGAATTTCATCTAGTCACTTTCATCATGTTGGCGTAATTCGTGTTCGGTACTTTGATAATTTGATATGTGGGTGGACCGGTGCTTAGGTGCTATTCTTACTTGAACAAACCTCCTACTTATGATTAACCCGCTCACAAGCATCTGCAACTACGAGAAAAGTATTAAGAATAAATTCTAACCATATCATTAGACTTTTGGATCCAATCGGTCCCTTACGGAATAGCGCATAAACTGGGGTTTAAGCTTCTGTCACTCTCGCAACCCACCATCTAATAACTACTCCCTCCGTCCCATAATGTAAGACGTTTTTTGACATTAGTGCAGTATCAAAAAACGTCTTACATTATGGGACGGAGGGAGTACTCCACAATGCATTCCCTTAGGCCCAAATATGGTGAAGTGTTATGTAGTTGACGTTCACATGACACCACTAAGAGAATGACAACATACATATCATCAAAATATCGAACACATATCAAGTTCACATGATTACTTGCAACATGATTTCTCCCGTGACCTCAAGAACGAAAGTAACTACTCACAAATGATAAACATGCTCAATATCAGAGGGGTATTAAATAGCATAATGGATCTGAACATATAATCTACCACCAAATAAATCTTATAGTAATCAACTACAAGATGTAATCAACACTACTAGTCACCTGATAACCCGCAAGTATATGGGATAGTTGTAGCCTCTTTCGATAAGTAAGAGTGTCGAACCCAACGAGGAGCTAAAGGTAGAACAAATACTCTCTCAAGTCCTATCGGCCACAGATATGACTCTACGCACGCTTGACGTTCGCTTTACCTAGAACAAGTATGAAACTAGAAGTACTTTGTAGGTGTGATAGGATAGGTTTGCAAGATAATAAAGAACACGTAAATATAAACTAGGGGCTATTTCGATAAAGATGCAAGAAAGTAAATAAAGCGAGTGTGGAAAAGTGGTGGTAGGAGTTGTGAAAGTGTCCCTAAGAAATTGACTGCGTTACTAGACCGATAGCAAGTTTTATGTGGGAGAGGCATAAGCTAACATACTTTCTCTACTTGGATCATATGCACTTATGATTGGAACTCTAGCAAGCATCCGCAACTACTAAAGATTCATTAAGGTAAAACCCAACCATAGAATTAAAGCATCAAGTCCCCTTTTATCCCATACGCAACAATCCCCTTACTCGGGTTTGTGTTTCAGTCACTCACGCAACCCACTATAAGCGAATCATGAACGTATTGCAACACCCTACAGCGGGAATCCCTCACGCTTGCGCGACATGGAGGGCACAATAGGACAACAACATAACCACAAGAAAATTAAATCAATCATAGCAATTCATCAACCACCAATAGGACAACGAAAATCTACTCAGACATCATAGGATGACAACACATCATTGGATAATAATATGAAGCATAAAGCACCATGTTCAAGTAGAGGGTACAAAGGGATGCGGGAGAGTGGACCGCTGTAGATAGAGGGGGGGAGGTTATGGAGATGTTGGTGAAGATGACGGTGGTGTTGGTGAAGATCGCGGTGATGATGATGGCCCCCGGCGGCGTTCCGGCGCGACCGGAAACAAGGGGGAGAGAGCCCCTTTTCTTCTTCTTCTTCCTTGACCTCCTCCCTAGATGGGAGAAGGGTTTCCCCTCTGGTCCTTGGCTCCCATGGTGTGGGAGGGGCGAGAGCCCCTCCGAGATTGGATCTATCTCTCTGTTTCTGCGTTCCCTGATTCTACCCCTTCATCGTTTCCTTTATATCTGGAGATCCGTAACTCCGATTGGGGTGAATCTTTCGCCCAGATTTTTCTTGTAAAATTTGCTTTCTTGCGGCAAAAGAAGGGCATCAACCGCCTTACGGTGGCCCACGAGAGCCCAGGGCGCGCCCATCAGTAGGGGGCGTGCCCCCTGTCTCGTGGCCACCTCGGAGACTGTTTCACGTTGATTCTTCCTCCGGAAAATCCCAAATATTCCAGAATAATTCTCCGTCCGTTTTTATCCCATTTGGATTCCGTTTGATATTGGTTTTCTGCGAAACATAAAACATGCAACAAACAGGAACTGGCACTGGGCACTGGATCAATATGTTAGTCCCAAAAATAGTATAAAAACTTGCCAAAAATATATGAAAGTTGAAGAATATTGGCATGGAACTATCAAAAATTATAGATACGACGGAGACGTATCAGCATCCCCAAGCTTAATTCCTGCTCGTCCTCGAGTAGGTAAATGATAAAAAAAGATAATTTTTGATGTGGAATGCTACCTAGCATAATCTTGATCATATGTTTAATCATGGCATGAATATTAAGACACGAGTGATTCAAAGCAATAGTCTATCATTTGACATAAAAAATAATAATACTTCGAGCATACCAATAAAGCAATCATGTCTTTTCAAAACAACATGGCCAAAGAAAGTTATCCCTACAAAATCATATAGTTTGGCTGTTGCTCTATCTTCATCACACAAAGTATTTAATCATGCACAACCCTGATGACAAGCCAAGCAATTGTTTCATACTTTAATAATCTCAAACTTTTTCAACTTTCACGCAATACATGAGCGTGAGCCATGGACATAGCACTATAAGTGGAATAGAATATGATGGTGGGGCTTATGTGGAGAAGACAAAAAGGGAGAAAGTCTCACATCGACTAGGCGTATCAACGGGCTATGGAGATGCCCATCAATAGATATCAATGTGAGTGAGTAGGGATTGCCATGCAACGGATGCACTAGAGCTATAAGTGTATGAAAGCTCAAACTAAAAACTAAGTGGGTGTGCATCCAACTTGCTTGCTCATGAAGACCTCGGGCATTTGAGGAAGCCCATCATCGGAATATACAAGCCAAGTTCTATAATGAAAATTCCCACTAGTATATGAAAGTGATAACTCAAGAGACTCTCTATATGAAGAACATGGTGCTACTCTGAAGCACAAGTGTGGTAAAAGGATAGTAACATTGCCCCTTCTCTCTTTTTCTCTCATTTTTTCCCTTTTTTTCTTTTCTTTTATTTTTTTCTTTTTGGTGGGCTTCTTTGGCCTCTTTTTTTATTTGGGCTTCTTTGGCCTCTTTTATTTTTCATAAAGTCTGGAGTCTCATCCCTACTTGTGGGGGAATCATAGTCTCCATCATCCTTTCTTCACTGGGGCAATGCTCTAATAATGATGATCATCACACTTTTATTTACTTACAACTCAATATCTAGAACAAAGATATGACTCTATATGAATGCTTTCGGCGGTGTACCGGGAAATGCAAAGATCTAGCGTAGCAATGACATCAAAAAACGGACAAGCCATGAAAACATCATGCTAGCTATCTTACGATCATGCAAAGCAATATGACAATGAATGCTCACGTCATGTATATGATGATGATGGAAGTTGCATGGCAATATATCTCGGAATGGCTATGGAAATGCCATGATAGGTAGGTATGGTGGCTGTTTTGAGGAAGATATAATGAGGCTTATGTGTTATAGAGCGTATTGTATCACGGGGTTTGGATGCACCGGCGAAGTTTGCACCAACTCTCAAGGTGAGAAAGGGCAATGCACGGTACCAAAGAGGCTAGCAATGATGGAAGGGTGAGAGTGCGTATAATCCATGGACTCAACCTTAGTCATAAAGAACTCATATACTTATTGCAAAAATCTACAAGCCATTGAAAACAAAGTACTACACGCATGCTCCTAGGAGGATAGATTGGTAGGAAAAGACCATCGCTCATCCCCGACCGCCACTCATAAGGAAGACAATCAATAAATAAAATTGTGCTCCAACTTTATCACAAACCGGTTCACCATACGTGCATGCTACGGGAATCACAAACCTCAACACAAGTGTCTCTACAATCCACAAACACCCACTAGCATGATCTAATATGACCACCTTTATATCGCAAAACTATTGCAAGGAATCAAACATATCATATACAGTGATCTACAAGTTTATGTAGGATTTTATGACTAACCATGTGAATGACCAATTCCTGTCATCTCTCTAAATTGATATAAGTGAAGAAAGAGAGTATAGTTCTTTCTACAAAAGATGTGCCCACGGTCTAACAATTATAAGTGAAGAAAAAGAGCATTCTACAAATGGCGGTTTTCTATATGAAGAGAAACAGGCAATCCAAACTTCAAATTATATAAGTGAAGCACGTGAAGCATTCTATAAAGCCATACTCAAAAGATTTAAGTGAAGTGCAATGAGAATTCTATAAATCAACCAAGGACTATCTCATACGAGCATCGTGCATAAAAGAAAAGTGAAAACTAAATGCAAAAGACACTCCAAGACTTGCACATAATGCATGAACGAAACGAATACAAAAACATACCGATACTTGTTGAAGAAAGAGGGGATGCCTTCCGGGGCATCCCCAAGCTTAGACGCTTGAGTCTCCTTGAATATTTACTTGGGGTGCCTCCGGCATCCCCAAGATTGAGCTCTTGCCTCTCTTCCTTTTCCTCATATCGAGACATCCTCGATTAGACACTACATCCACACAAAACTTCAACAGAAAACTCGGTAAGATCCGTTAGTATAATAAAGCAAATCACCACTCTAAGTACTATTGCAAACCAATTCATATTTTGTTTTTGCATTGTGTCTAATGTAATATAGCTTTTCCATGGCTTAATCCACTGATATAAATTGATAGATTCATCAAAACAAGCAAACTATGCATCAAAAACAGAATCTGCCAAAAACAGAACAGTCTGTAGCAATCTGAACATCCACCATACTTATGGTACCCCAAAAATTCTACCAAAATTAGGAAAAATAAAAAAGTTGTATAGCAAGACAGTGCAAAAGGAATCAGAACCAATTGAAGTTTCAGTTAAAAATGTAAATCACGCACTACAGCCAAAGTTTCTGTCCTGCACCGTACAAACCAACAAGCATTGTAAACATCCTAAAGGCAAACCTTGGCACATTATTTTATAATACAATGGAATTGTACAAGGGGATAAATATTTTTGTTGAAATGTTTCTGTAATTAAGATTCACAAAGTTTCTGTGAGCATGAACAAAGTTCAAGGCTAGCTCCCACTTCAACAATGCTTGTCTTTCTCACTTTCACTTTCCTTTTTGAAAAGTTTTTAGGTTCCCTTCTTTATTTTTGTGTTTTTAAACTATATAAAAGCACTCAACAGAAATAAATTACTCTCTAAAACTTCCGGGTTGTCTCCCTGGCAGCGCTTTCTTTAAAGCCATTAAGCTAGGCATTTAGTGCTCAAGTAATGAATCCACCTGGATCCCAAGGTTTATCAAAGCCAATTTTAATTAACAATGATTTGTGATTTAGTAGTGAGCACAAAGTAACATATATCATGCAACAACAAAGTCTAACTCTCTTCCTATGCATCGGCATGTCATAGAAGAACAATTCATGCACACAAAGTAAAGGCCAATGCATAGTATAAACAGTTTCTTGCAATTCTATCGTATTGGAAACATAGAGAGGTGGAGATAAAGTTCCTCTCTCATAATAATTGCAAGTAGGAGCAGCAAGCACATGCATATTATATTCATCAAAATCATCATGTGCAATGGTAAAAGGCAACCCATCAATATAATCCTTAATAAGCACAAACCTCTCCGATATAGTGTAGTAGGGAGAATTCAAAAAGATAATAGGACTATCATGCGTGAGTGCAATAGCAACATTTTCATGTTTAACATAAGGAACTATAGCAAGTTCATCTCCATAAGCATAATTCATATTGGCATCTTGGCCACAAGCATAGCAAGCATCATCAAAAGCAGATATTTCAAGAGAATCAATGGGATCATAGCAATCATCATAACAATCATCCTTTGGTAAGCACGAAGGGGAATTAAACAATGTATGAGTTGAAGAGTTACTCTCATTAGAAGGTGGGCATGGGTAGCTAATCCTCTCTCCCTCCTTTTGTTCTTCGCTCTCCTCATCATCTTTTTCATCCAATGAGCTCACAGTTTCATCAATTTCTTCTTCCATAGCTTCTTGCAAAATATTAATCTCTTCTTGGACAGCGGAGAATTTCTCAATATATGGTTTAACATAGGAATTATAAGCATAATTATCATAACAATATTCAAGTATGGCAAAACTTTCAGATTTGTAAAGAGTAGCATCATACTTTTCAATCAAAGAAGGAATTTCAAAAGCACCCATAAAATCAACAAATTTTTCAATTTGTTGAACATCATAGTAATTATAAACACCCTTAGCATATGAAGATACAATCCCATTATCAAACTCACATTGGTAGGGAAGGTGTTTCTTAGGGTTTTCAGAACAACAAGTAATATCATATAGTTCACATAAAGTCCAAGCATAGGATTGCAAACGTTGAATTTGATCCCATAATAGTTTCCCTTTTTCCGATATAAGGTGTCGCACATAACAAGCATGCTCATCTAAAGATTTTCCCTCAACTAAGCTAGTTGGTGTTTCAGCACAAGCACAAAGGGATCGAAGATGATCCAAGTAAAAAGCTTCAATAGTGTGATAGATTTTGAGTGGTTCTTCAACCATTGGTGAAGTAGGTACAACTATTTTTTTGGTATTTTGTGTTTCCTACCCATAACTAAAGATAGAAAACAACTAAGAACAACAAATAAAAATTACTTAGTGATAAAGCAAACAAGCACACACGAGAATATTCACCCCACGCTATGACTCCCCGGCAACGGCGCTAGAAAAAGGTCTTGATGACCCGCAAGTATACGGGATAGTTGTAGCCTCTTTCGATAAGTAAGAGTGTTGAACCCAACGAGGAGCTAAAGGTAGAACAAATACTCTCTCAAGTCCTATCGGCCATAGATATGACTCTACGCACGCTTGACGTTCGCTTTACCTAGAACAAGTATGAAACTAGAAGTACTTTGTAGGTGTGATAGGATAGGTTTGCAAGATAATAAAGAACACGTAAATATAAACTAGGGGCTGTTTAGATAAAGATGCAAGCAAGTAAATAAAGCGAGTGTGGAAAAGTGGTGGTAGGAGTTGTGAAAGTGTCCCTAAGCAATTGACTGCGTTACTAGACCGATAGCAAGTTTTATGTGGGAGAGGCATAAGCTAACATACTTTCTCTACTTGGATCATATGCACTTATGATTGGAACTCTAGCAAGCATCCGCAACTACTAAAGATTCATTAAGGTAAAATCCAACCATAGCATTAAAGCATCAAGTCCCCTTTTATCCCATACGCAACAATCCCCTTACTCGGGTTTGTGTTTCAGTCACTCACGCAACCCACTATAAGCGAATCATGAACGTATTGCAACACCCTACAGCGGGAATCCCTCACGCTTGCGCGACATGGAGGGCACAATAGGACAACAACATAACCACAAGAAAATTAAATCAATCATAGCAATTCATCAACCACCAATAGGACAACGAAAATCTACTCAGACATCATAGGATGACAACACATCATTGGATAATAATATGAAGCATAAAGCACCATGTTCAAGTAGAGGGTACAAAGGGATGCGGGAGAGTGGACCGCTGTAGATAGAGGGGGGGAGGTTATGGAGATGTTGGTGAAGATGACGGTGGTGTTGGTGAAGATCGCGGTGATGATGATGGCCCCCGGCGGCGTTCCGGCGCGACCGGAAACAAGGGGGAGAGAGCCCCTTTTCTTCTTCTTCTTCCTTGACCTCCTCCCTAGATGGGAGAAGGGTTTCCCCTCTGGTCCTTGGCTCCCATGGTGTGGGAGGGGCGAGAGCCCCTCCGAGATTGGATCTATCTCTCTGTTTCTGCGTTCCCTGATTCTACCCCTTCATCGTTTCCTTTATATCTGGAGATCCGTAACTCCGATTGGGGTGAATCTTTCGCCCAGATTTTTCTTGTAAAATTTGCTTTCTTGCGGCAAAAGAAGGGCATCAACCGCCTTACGGTGGCCCACGAGAGCCCAGGGCGCGCCCATCAGTAGGGGGCGTGCCCCCTGTCTCGTGGCCACCTCGGAGACTGTTTCACGTTGATTCTTCCTCCGGAAAATCCCAAATATTCCAGAATAATTCTCCGTCCGTTTTTATCCCATTTGGATTCCGTTTGATATTGGTTTTCTGCGAAACATAAAACATGCAACAAACAGGAACTGGCACTGGGCACTGGATCAATATGTTAGTCCCAAAAATAGTATAAAAAGTTGCCAAAAATATATGAAAGTTGAAGAATATTGGCATGGAACAATCAAAAATTATAGATACGATGGAGACGTATCATCACCCACAAGCACCAATCTATAGTTTTGATACAAAGATTGAACACAAGAGATGAACTAGGGTTTGAGAGAAGTTGGTGCTGTGAAGATGTTGATGAAGATAGCCCTCCCCAAGATGGGAGAGTTGTTGGTGAAGATGATGATGATGATTTCTCCCTCTGGAAGGGAAGTTCCCCCAATGGAATCGCTCCACCGGAGGGCAAAAGTGCTACTGCCCAAGTTCGGGCTTGAGGCGGTGGAGCTTCGCCCCGAATGTCCTCCTCTGTTTTTTTCTAGGTCAAAATGACTTATATACCAGAAGATGGGCACCGGAGGTGGGCCGAGGAGGGCAACACCCACCAGGGCATGCCTGGGCCTCCTGGCGTGCCCAGGTGGGTTGTGCCCACCTGGTGGCCCTCCTTTGGTGCTTATTTGGTCCAATATTTATTAAATATTTCATAAAAATTACTCGGGGAGTTTCAGCTCATTTGGAGTTGTGCAGAATAGGTAGCTTGATGTAGCTTTTTCAGGTCCAGATTTCCAACTACCAGAATTCTCCCCCTTGGTGCATACCTTGCATATTATGAGGGAAAAAGCATTAGAATTACTCCAAAAAGCATTATTATACAATAAAACAACATAAATAACAGTAGGAAAACATGATGCAAAATGGATGTATCAACTCCCCCAAGCTTAGACCTCGCTTGTCCTCAAGCGAAAACCAAAATCGAAAAATATGTCCACATTCTTAGAGAGAGAGGTGTCGATAAAAAGAAAAATACGGACATAGCAGCATCATGTGACTTATTAAAACAACAACAAACTTTAATATAAAACTTTCATCATAGAAATTTTATCATAGACTGATAATCCCCAAGTGCAGGGAATCATCGTAGCAATTCCCAAAGGTGGAAGTGATAAGTATGGAGTGTCGAACCCACAAGGAGCTAAAGGCAAGATCAATATTCTCTCAAGTCCTATCTGCCACTGATACGACTCTACGTACACTGAAAGTTTGCTTTCAACTAGAGACGAGAAATAAAACTACGTTGTGGGTATGAAGAGGATAACTTTGCATGATATCAGAGAGCTAAGATATAAAAGTAGGTGCTGTTATCATAAAGTTAGAATATGCTACTAAATGTTATAAATAGCGAGTATGGAATAATGATGGGTTGGTGTGCGGAATTATCCTAGGCAATTGTTAACAAGACCGGTTATCACTATTGCAATTTCATATGAGGGAGAGGCATAAGCTAACATACTTTCTCTTCCTGGATCATATGCACTTATGATTGGAACTCTAGCAAGCATCCGCAACTACTAAAGATCATTAAGGTAAAACCCATTAAAATATCAAGTCCCCTTTATCCCATACGCAACAACCCCCTTACTTGGGTTTATGCTTCTGTCACTCAAGCAACCCACTATAAGCGAATCATGAACGCATTGCAACACCCTACAGCGGGAATCCCTCACGCTTGCGCAACACAGAGGGCACAATAGGACAACACCAAAAGAAAACATACAACTCATACCAATCTAGATCATCAATCAACCTAAAGACAAAGGATATCTATTCAAAACATCATAGGATGGCAACACATCATTGGATCATAATATGTGGCATAAAGCACCATGTTCAAATAGGGATTACAACAGGGTGCGGGAGAGTGGACCACGTAAAAGAGATGAGGATGGTGATGATGATGGTGATGTTGATGAAGACGATCACTGCGGCGATGATTCCCCTCCCGATGGCACTCCGGCGCCACCGAGAGAGAGGAGGAGAGGTTCTTCCCCTTGTGCTTCCTCCTCCATGGCCTCCCTCTGGATGGGAAGAGATTTCATGGCGATGATGGCCCCTCCGGGATCCTTCCCCATGGCCTCCGGTGTTATGGCCCCCTCCGGCAGGGTGCCAGAGAGGGCCTAGATTGATTTCTCGTGGCTACAGAGGCTTGTGGCGGTGAAACTTCCGATCTAGGTTATTTTTCTGGAGGTTTGGGCATTTATAGGAGAGGTTGGCGTCGAGAACAAGTCAGGGGGCCCCACGGAGAGTCCACAAGGCACAGGGCATGCCCAAGGGGGGTGGGCGCGCCCTCCACCCTCGTGGGGCCCACGGGACTCCCCTTCAGTAACTCTTTGTTCCATTATTTTTTATATTTCTAGAAAAATTCTCCGTTGATTTTTAGCGCATTCCGAGAACTTTTATTTCTGCACAAAAACAACACCATGGTAGTTTTGCTGAAAATAGCGTCAGTCCGGGTTAGTTCTAATCAAATCATACCAAAATCATATAAAACTATTGTAAACATGACATGAATACTTCATAAATTATAGATACGCTGGAGACGTATCAACATCCCCAAGCTTAATTCCCGCTCGTCCTCGAGTAGGTAAATGATAAAAGAAATAATTTATGATGTGTGAATGCTAGCAAGTGCATAAGTTTGATCAATGATAGTTCCAATCACTTTTTCTAGCATCATTATATATCATAACAGTAGCCCAACTCATAAAACTTCTCATGATCAAGTAACAAGCTATTCACATGTTAAAGTATAAATCATAAACTTTCTTGAAAACTAACAAACCATGATCTTAGTCATCAAACAATTGCAATTCATCTTATTTTCGGGAAAGGGTCTATGTAAGAGCTTTGGTTCAACAAACTCCACATACTCAACTATCATTTAATCTTTCATAATTGCTAACACTCATGTGATATTTATGGTTTCAAAGTTTCAATCATACACAGAGAAAGATAGAGGCTTATGGTTTCGCCTCCCAATCTTTTACCTCAAGGGTAATGTCAACAATAATAATTTATGAAAACCTACATCCAAGTGGATATATATATAATGTCAACACTAATAATTTATGAAAATCTACATCCGAGTGGATATATATATATATATATATATATATATATATATATATATATATATATATATATATATATATATATATGGATCGCTCCAACACAAAGTGCTTGCCAAAGGAAAAAGTGTAAAAAGGAAAGGTGATGATCACCATGACTCTTGTATAAGGGTAGAAGATAAAAGTAAAAGATAGGCCCTTCGTAGAGGGAAGCAGAGGTTGTCATGCGCTTTTATGGTTGGATGCACAAAATCTTAATGCAAAAAAAACGTCACTTTATATTGCCGCTTGTGATAAAGACCTTTATTATGCAGTTCATCGCTTTTATTTCTTCCCTATCACAAGTTCGTATAAAGCTTTTTTCTTCACATTAATAGATCATACATATTTAGAGAGCAATTTTTATTGCATGCACCGATGACAACTTACTTGAAGGATTTTACTCAATACATAGGTAGGTATATTGGACTATGATGGCAAAACTGGGTTTAAGGGGTGTTCGAACGCACATGTAGTATCTCTACTTGGTGCAAAGAATTTGGCTAGCATGAGAGGGAAAGACAAGCTCAACATGTTGGATGATCCAAGACAATATAACATTTCAGATACAGGAAAACATAACCCATTAAGTTGTCTTCCTTGTCCAACATCAACTTTTTAGCATGTCATATTTGAATGAGTGTTCGCAATTACAAAAGATGTCCAAGATAGCATATTTATATGTGAAATCTCTCTTCCTTTAATATTCTTTCATGAATTGTTCAAGTGAACAATTCTGCGTTTGCTAACTTTCAATAAGTTTACTACCTATACTTATTATGTGTGAAGTCATTACTCCCCATGTTATAAGCATATGAAACATATATATAAATTCACATTTATGATATTCAATCCATTCAACCATTTACTCATAGGATATACGTGAAGACGTGAGTAAATGGCAAACTACTCCAAAAAGATATAAGTGAAGAACACTGAGTATTCAAATAATTAACTAGCCATGGGAGGATTCTTTTTCATTCAAGATTTCAGATCCAATGATTTTATTCAAAAAGCAAGTAAAATTGAAAATACTCTCCAAGAAAAACACATATCATGTGACGAATAAAAATATAGCTCCGAGTAAGGTCTACTGATAGTTTTGAAGATGAAAGAGGGGATCCCTTTCGGGGCATCCCCAATCTTAGGCGCTTGAGTCTTCCTTGAATATTAACTTGGGGTGCCTTGGGCATCCCCAAGGTTAGGTTCTTTACACTCCTTATTCTCCTCATATCGATATCTCACTCAAAACTTGAAAACTTCAATCACACAAAACTTAACGGAACTACGTGAGGTGGGTTAGTATGATAAAGAGTAAATCATTCACTTTGGTACTGTCAAAGACAAGATTAATATTTGTTCTCAAACAATGCCTACTGTACCATATCATTTCTACAATTTATATTGAGCAATATAAGCCATAGAAACTAGAAAACAAGCAACCTATGCATTGAAAACAGAATCTGCCAGAAACAGAACAACATGTAATGATCTGAACAACAACCATACTTCTGCTACTCAAAAAATTCTGAAATAAATTTGTGGACGTGAGGAATTTGTCTATTAATCTTATGCAGAAAGAATCAACTCGCACTCTTCTGTAAAAAATGATAGCTAATCTCGTGAGCGCAAAGTTTCTGTTTTTTACAGCAAGATCACATTAATTTTCACCCAAGTCTTCCCAAAGGTCTTACTTGGCACTTTATTGAAACAAAATCTATAAAACATGATTAATACAGTAGCTTAATCATGTGAACACACAAAAACAGTAAGGGTAAATATTGGATTGTCTCCCAACAAGCACTTTTCTTTAATTCCTTTTAGCTAGGCATGATGATTTCAATGATGCTCACATAAAAGATAAGAATTGAAACATAAAGAGAGCATCATGAAGAATATGACTAGCACATTTAAACCTAACCCGCTTCCTATGCCTAGGGATTTTGTGAGCACACAATTTATAGGAACAAGGATCAACTAGCATAGGAAGGCAAAACAAGTATAACTTCAAAACTTCAGGCACATAGAGAGGAAACTTGATATTATTGTAACTCCTACAAGCATATATTCCCCCCTCATAATAATTTTCAGTAGCATCATAAATGAATTCAACAATATAACCATCACATAAAGAATTCTTTTCATGATCTACAAGCACAATTTTTTACTACTCTCCACATGAGCAAAATTCTTCTTGTTTGGAATAGTGGTAGAAAACTCAACAAAATAACTATCATGTGAGGCATACTCCAATTGAAAATTAAAGGCATGATGACAGTTTCATGGTTAACATTATTCTTTATAGCATACATGTCATCACATCATAGATAGCAACTTTGTTCTCATAATCAATTGGAACCTCTTCCGAAATAGTGGAATCATTACTAACTAAAGTCAAGACCTCTCCAAATCCACTTTCATAAATATCATACTAAGATTCAACACCCTCCAAAATAGTGGGATCACTAATTCCTAAAGTTGACACTTCCAAACCCACTTTAGATGATAGTATTATTTATACTCCAAAAGATATAAGTGAAGTTCATGGGGCATTCTATAATTAATATAGACTAACCAACATCCAAGCTCAAAATATATAAGTGAAGCACACAAAGCATACTCAAAAGATTTAAGTGAAGCACAAAGAGCATTCTATAAGGTTATACTCAAAAGATATAAGTGAAGCACATGAAGCATTCTATAAATCGATGAAGGGCTATCTCATACTAGCATGGTTCTTAAAGAAAAAGAAAAACACAAAGGACACAAATCATGTGAACAAAACCAAAACCGAGGTATACCGATAATTGTTGAAGACGAAAGAGGGGATGCCAACTGGGGCATCCCCAAGCTTAGACGCTTGAGTATCCTTGGAATATTTACTTGGGGTGCCTTGGGCATCCCCAAGCTTGAACTCTTGTCTCTCTTTATTCTTCTCACATTGGTAACTCCTCATTCTTCGAACACTTCATCCACAAAAACTTAACAAAAACTTAACAAAAACTTTGTGAGATCCATTAGTATACTAAAGCAAATCACTACCTTTAGGTACTGTTGTAAACTCATTCAAATTTTTAGCACTTTATCTACTATATTCCAACTTCACCATGGTTCATACCCCTCGATACTACCCATGTATTCATCAAAATAAGCGAACAACATATAGAAAACAGAATCTGTCAAAAACAGGACAGTCTGTACTAATCTGGAAATTTAGTAAACTTCTGTAACTCCCAAAAATTATAAAACAAATATGAAAATTTAAACAATTTGTACAGAAGTAATGTGCAAAAAGTTTCAGACCCATTTGACTTTCCGGTAAAAAAAATGTAAATTCACGTGCTACAGCCAAAGTTTCTGTTTTTGTATTGCACATAGTAAACAAGCAATCTAATCATCTTAAAACCAAAGCTTGGCACATTATTTTTATGATACAATGGATATATACAAGGGGATAATTATTTTCAGACAAGCTTCCATGAATTTTTTTACATTGTTTCTGTGAGCATGAACACAAGCGTTCAAGGTCGACCCTCACTTCTCCAATTTTTTTTGTATTTTCATTCTTTTATTTTTTTGTATTTTTCACCCACAACTAAGCACAAACAAAAGGCAAAACAAAATCTACTTAGTGAAGAATGTTGGGGAACGTAGTAATTTCAAAAAATTTCCTACGCACCCACAAGATCATGGTGATGCATAGCAACGAAAGGGGAGAGTGTTGTCCACGTACCCTCGTAGATCGAAAGCGGAAGCGTTAGCACAACGCGGTTGATGTAGTCACACGTCTTCACGATCCGACCGATCCAAGTACCGAATGTACGGCACCTCCGAGTTCAGCACACATTTAGCTCGATGACGTCCCATGAACTCCGATCCAGCAAAGCTTTGCGGGAGAGTTTCGTCAGCACAATGGTGTGACGACGGTGTTGATGATGCTACCGACGCAGGGCTTCGCCTAAGCACCACTATGATATTACTAAAGTGGAATATGGTGGAGGGGGACACCGCACACGGCTGGGAGAGATCAATAGATCAACTTGTGTGTCTAGAGATGCCCCCTGCCCCCGTATATAAAGGAGCAAGGGGGAGAGGCGGCCGACCAAGGAGGGCGCGCCAAGGGGGGAGTCCTACTCCCACCGGAAGTAGGACTCCACCTTTCCTTGTTGGAGTAGGAGAAGGGAAGGAAGGGAGAGAGGAGAGGAAGGAAAGGGGGGCGCCGCCCCCCTCCTGGTCCAATTCGGACTAGAGGGGGGGGGGGGCAGCCTGCCGTGGCTGCCCCTCCTCTTCTCCACCAGGGCCCATGAGGCCCAATAAACCCCCCAGGGGGTTCCGGTAACCCCCTAGTACTCCGGTAAATGTCTGAAACCTCCCAAAACACTTGCGGTGTCCGAACATAGTCATCCAATATATCGATCTTTATGTCTCGACCATTTCGAGACTCCTTGTCATGTCCGTAATCATATCTGGGACTCCGAACTACCTTCAGTACATCAAAACACAAAAACTCATAATACCAATCGTCACCAAACTTTAAGCGTGCGGACCCTACGGGTTCGAGAACTATGTAGACATGATCGAGACACGTCTCCGGTCAATAACCAATAGTGGAACCTGGATGCTCATATTGGTTCCCACATATTCTACGAAGATCTTTATTGGTCAAACCGCATAACAACATACGTTGTTCCCTTTGTCATCGGCATGTTACTTGCCCGAGATTCGATCATCGGTATCTCAATACCTAGTTTAATCTCGTTATCGGGAAGTCTCTTTACTCATTACGTAATGCATCATCCTGCAACTAACTAATTATCTACATTGCTTGCAAGGCTTATAGTGATGTGCATTACTGAGAGGGCCCAGAGATACCTCTCCGACAATCGGAGTGACAAATCCTAATCTCGAAATACGTCAACTCAACAAGTACCTTCAAAGACACCTGTAGAGCACCTTTATAATCACCCAGTTATGTTGTGACATTTGGTAGCACACAAAGTGTTCCTCCGGTAAGCGAGAGTTACATAATCTCATAGTCATAGGAACATGTATATATAAGTCATGAAGAAAGCAATAGCAACATACTAAATGATCAAGTGCTAAGCTAACGAATGGGTCAAGTCAATCACATCATTCTTCTAATGATGTGATCCCATTGATCAAATGATAACTCATATCTATGTTTAGGAAACTCAACCATCTTTGATCAATGAGCTAGTCAAGTAGAGGCATACTAGTGACACTATGTTTGTCTATGTATTCACACATGTATTATGTTTCCAGTGAATACAATTCTAGCATGAATAATAAACATTTATCATGATATGAGGAAATAAATAATAACTTTATTATTGCCTCTAGGGCATATTTCCTTCAAAGAAAGCAAACAAGCATACACAAAAATATCAACCCCACACTATTGCTCCCCGGCAACGGCGCCAGAAAAGAGCTTGATAATCCCCAAGTGCAGGGAATCATCCTAGCAATTCCCAAAGGTGGAAGTGATAAGTATGGAGTGTCGAACCCACAAGGAGCTAAAGGCAAGATCAATATTCTCTCAAGTCCTATCTGCCACTGATATGACTCTACGTACACCGAACGTTTTCTTCCAACTAGAGACGAGAAATAAAACTATGTTGTGGGTATGAAGAGAATAACTTTGCATGATATCAGAGAGCTAAGATATGAAAGTAGGCGCTGTTATCATAAAGTTAGAATATATTACTAAATATTATAAATAGCGAGTGTTGGATAATGATGGGTCGGTGTGCGGAATTATCCTAGGCAATTGTTAACAAGACATTGCAATTTCATATGAGGGAAAGGCATAAGCTAACATACTTTCTCTTCTTGGATCATATGCACTTATGATTGGAACTCTAGCAAGCATCTGCAACTACTAAAGATCATCAAGGTAAAACCCAACCGTAGCATTAACATATCAAGTCCCCTTTTATCCCATACGCAACAACCCCCTTACTCGGGTTTATGCTTCTGTCACTCAAGCAACCCACTATAAGCGAATCATGAACGTATTGCAACACCCTATAGCGGGAATCGCTCACGCTTGCGCGACACGGAGGGTACAATAGGACAACACCAAAATAAAACTTACAACTCATACCAATCTAGATCATCAATCAACCCAAAGACAAAGGGTATCTACTCAAAACATCATAGGATGGCAACACATCATTGGATCATAGTATGTGGCATAAAGCACCATGTTCAAGTAGGGATTACAGCGGGGTGCGGGAGAGTGGACTGCATAAAAGAGATGAGGAGGGTGATGATGATGGTGATGTTGATGAAGACGATCACCGCGGCGATGATTGCCCTCCCGATGGCACTCCGGTGCCACCGAGAGAGAGGAGGAGAGATTCTCCCCCTTGTACTTCCTCCTCCATGGCCTCCCCCTGGATGGAGAGAGGTTCCCGCTCTGGTCCTTGGTCTCCATGGCAATGATGGACCCTCCGGGATCCTTCCCCATGGCCTCCGGTGATGATGGCCCCTCCGGGATCCTTCCCCATGGCCTCCGGTGATGATGGCCCCCTCCGGTAGGGTGCCAGAGAGGGCCTAGATTGATTTCTCGTGGATACAGAGGCTTGCGGCGGCGGAGCTTCCAGTCTAGGTTATTTTCTGGAGGTTTGGGCATTTATAGGAGAGGTTGGCATCGAGAACAAGTCAGGGGGCCCCACGTAGAGTCCACGAGGCACAAGGGCACGCCCAAGGGGGGTGGGCGCGCCCTACACCCTCATGGGGCCCACGGGACTCCCCTCTAGTAACTCTTTGTTCCATTATATTTTATATTTTACAGAAAAATTCTCCGTTGATTTTCAGCGCATTCCGAGAACTTCTATTTCTGCACAAAAACAACACCATGGTAGTTCTACTGAAAACAGCGTCAGTCCGGGTTAGTTCTAATCAAATCATACCAAAATCATATAAAACTCTTGTAAACATGACATGAATACTTCATAAATTATAGATACGTTGGAGACGTATCATAGACTTCTCATGAACAAGTGACAATTCATCACAACATCGAAGTGTAAAGCATAATCTCTATTGGAAACCAACAAACTTTGTTCTCAGTCAACTTTGCAACTACAATTCATCATCTTTTCAGGAAGGGTCACGTATCGGAGCCTTTAGGAAAGTCCACATACTCAACCATCACTTAGTATTCTATAATTGCTAACACTCACTGTGTACACATGAGCAAAACGTTTCAACCAGACACATAGGAAGATAGGGGCTTATAGTTTTGCCTCCCAACGCACTCACCTCAAGGGTGATGTCAACAATAATAAATCATGCTACCCATATTCAACTGGACATATGTGCCTAGATCTTTCCTCACCACATGATGCTTGCCAAAGGAGAAAAATAAAAGGGAATATAGAGAAAACTTTGACTCTTTCATGAAAGTAAATACATAAAAGTAAAAGATAGGCCCTTCGCAGAGGGAAGCAGAGGTTGCCATGCGCTTTTTGTTTGTATTCTCAACCCCTTAGTGCAAGAGAACGTCACATTATATTGCCCCTTGTGATGGCAACCTTTATTATGCAGTTTGTCGCTTTTATTCTTCACCATCACAAGTTCGTACAACGCTCAATTTTCCCTTACACTAAATGTTCTCGCTAGAAAGATAGCGGCAAGCACCACCTGTTGAAGGATCTATGAGAATATAACTTCTATGTGAATATGAACAAACATAAATCATTAAGTTGTCTTCCTTGTCCAACGCCAACAATTTTGGCATATAATATTTTGATGGATGCTCACAAGCATAAAAGATTTCCATGATAGTATATTTATATGTGAATCTTATCTTTCCTTATTAATTCTTTCATGAGTTGCATCATTGACCAATGCTATGTTTGTCAATCTACAATAAAATTTTCTACTTATACTTTTCCTTGTGTAATGTCATCACTTACCATAAGATTAGCATATGATCTTTTTCTTTTTATTTCCTTTCTTTTTATTGAAACAAGAAAATTAAAGAAGGAAAAACTCAAACTAAACTTTATTATATCTCACACACGATTACAATGATTGATCAGTAAGCAAACTCACAAAAAAGAAAGGATCAAACTAAACTTTTATTCATCTACTAGCAAAAGATAACCATTGATCAAAACTAAGAAAGTAAAGGCAAAATATAGTGGAGATTTATACGATACCGGGGCACCTCCCCCAAGCTTGGTGAAAGCCAACGGGAGTGCCCATACCCAATACTTAGTTTTCTTTTGGTGGTGATGAAGAAGATGGCGGTGATGAGGTAGAAGGTTTCTTGTCCTCAGGTTGAAGGAAATATGCCCTAGAGGTAATAATAAAGTTATTATTTATTTCCTTATATCATGATAAATGTTTATTATTCATGCTAGAATTGTATTAAGCGGAAACTTAGTACATGTGTGAATACATAGACAAAACATAGTGTCCCTAGTATGCCTCTACTAGACTAGCACGTTAATCAAAGATGGTTATGTTTCCTAATCATAGACATGTGTTGTCATTTGATGAACGGGATCACAACATTAGGAGAATGATGTGATGGACATGACCCATCCATTAGCTTAGCATTTTGATCGTTACAGTTTCATTGCTACTGCTTTATTCATGACTTATACAGTTCCTCAGACTATGACATTATGCAACTCCCGAATACCGGAGGAACACTTTGTGTGCTATCAAACGTCACAATGTAAATGGATGATTATAAAGATGCTCTACAAGTGTCTCTGAAGGTGTTTTTTTGGGTTGGCATAGATCGAGATTAGGATTTGTCACTCCGTGTTTCGGAGGGGTATCTCTGGGCCCTCTCAGTAATGCTCATCACTATAAGCCTTGCAAGCAATGTGACTAATGAATTACTTGCGAGATGAAGTATTATGGAATGAGTAAAGAGACTTGACGGTAACGAGATTGAACTAGGTATGATGATACCGACGGTCGAATCTCGGGAAAGTAACATACCGATGACAAAGGGAACAACGTATGTTGTTATGCGGTTTGACCGATAAAGATCTTCATAGAATATGTAGGAGCTAATATGAGCATCCAGGTTCCGCTATTGGTTATTAACCAGAGATGTGTCTTGGTCATGTCTACATAGTTCTCGAACTCGTAGTGTTGGGAATATAACTGGTGGGTATAAAACGCCCAGGAGGGGCCGGTTTACCCTCAGAGAGATTGCCAATATTGAAGCCCATGAAGTTATAGAAGACGGTGATTTATGAAGGAAACTTAACAAGGAGGCCCAAAGCCCAGAAGCGAGTTAGGGCCCATAGACATAAACCGCCATAGGCGTGTAACTTGTAATGTAAGGTAGGAAAGAATAGATACCAAGCCGGACACGTTTATGAACCGGCCTCGGGATTCTGTAGACCGACGGGCGTCAACCTATGTATATAAAGGGACGACCCGGCGGCAGTTTAGGAACAAGAAACAACAACTCGAGAGCCAGGTTACGCGTATTCGCTCCCTGGTTATCGAAACCCTAGCAATTCCATCACAACTGGATAGTAGGATTTTACCTTCACCGCAAGGGGCCGAACCAGTATAAACTCCCCGTGTCCTTTGTCTGGTTTAACCCCTTTAAGCTAATCTCGTTACGATGGCTCCAGGACTAAGTCCTCACACTAGGACATCTGACGTCACAATTCCACGACAGTTGCCGCCCACCGTGGGGCTATCGCACGATGGTTTCAAGTTCTTAGAGGGCAATTTAGAAGGACTCAAGGGATACGCAATGGGCCGGATGACCAAGAGTCGTCGCGGCATGCTCTACATCGACGACGCAGGCTGGGGCCCCGACGCCGGCTCAATCGAGTACGGGTACCAGGTCCCCTTTGGAGGAATTCATGTCTTCATTGGCAAGATCGGTGAACCGGGCCCTGAGCCGGACATCTGCGTTGACCTCATCAAGAGGGCTCAGTGTGCAAGCCCCGCCCGGGTTCAGCCCGCCATGAAGCGTGCGTTCGTAGGATTCATCAATGGTGTAGAACCTGAACCGGGATCCGATGGTGAGACGGTTATCTATTCAGATGGCGAATCATCCACCGGTGAGACCGAGTGACTGTAGCCAGATGGTCGGTTTGGGGGCTGTTCCGATGGCGACAGTATTCCGGACCCCCTTGAACCGCCAAACCGGGTTGCGATCTTCATGGCCGGTATGCAACCCACGCAACACTCCTCAGCTACGGTGGCAATGATTTCCGGATCGGTAGCTGGGGCAGGAGGCCCTGCGCACCCGCTGGCTCAAGTCCTGTTCGGTTTATTGGACGCCTTGAATACTTTGTTAACCATAGAGGTTAACCCGGATAATCGAGATCAGCATAATGCGGAGGTCACGAAGCTGCAGATTAGATAGCTCAGGCCAAGGAGGACATGGCTGCTGAGGAAACCAGGGTGGCTGAGGAGCGGGACGCTTTGGATGCTCAGGCACAGCGGATTCATGCAGAATCTTACCAGCTCATGCTGGATCAGAATGCTTCAAACGACGTGATGAGGAGGAGGCATCGGTCTCATCTACCGCCGGTTTATGAAGCAAGGAATATCTTTAACACGCCAGGAGCGGGAACCAGTAACCCGACAGCGGTAAACCGGGTTGAAGCACCTGCGACAGGAGCTCCGGATCATCCACGGATGACGGACCCGCCTCGACAGAGCCATGACCCACCTTAGTACGTGCCAACACCACCGGGTCATTTTTCTACCCCTTTGGATAACATGATCGCTGCGGCGTGATACGTCTCCAACGTATCTATAATTTACGAAGCATTCATGCTATTTTATTATCTGTTTTGAATGATTATGGGCTTTATTATACACTTTTATATTACTTTTGGGACTAACCTATTAACCGGAGGGCCCAACCCATATTGCTGTTTTATTGCGTGTTTCAGTATTTCAAAGAAAAGGAATATCAAACGGAGTCCAAACGGAATGAAACCTTCGGGAGCGTGATTTTTAGGAAGAATATGATCCGGGAGACTTGGAGTTCACATCAGAAGAGCATCGAGGAAGCCACAAGATAGGGGGTGCGCCCACCCCCCTGGGCGCGCCCTACCCTCTCGTGGGCCCCTCGAGGCTCCCCCGACCGACTTCTTTCGCCTATATAAGCCTACGTACCCTAAAAACATTGAATAAGAAGATAGATCGGGAGTTCCGCCGCCGCAAGCCTCTGTAGCCACCAAAAACCTCTCGGGACCCTGTTCCGGCACCCTGCCGGAGGGGGAACCCATCACTGGTGTCCATCTTCATCATCCCGTCGCTCTCCATGACGAGGAGGGAGTAGTTCACCCTCGGGGCTGAGGGTATGTACCAGTAGCTATGTGTTTGATCTCTCTCTCTCTCATGTTCTCTCTATGGCACGATCTTGATGTATCGCGAGCTTTGCTATTATAGTTGGATCTTATGATGTTTCTCCCCCTCTACTCTCTTGTGATGAATTGAGTTTTCCTCTTGAAGTTATCTTATCGGACCGAGTCTTTAATGATTTGAGAACACTTGATGTATGTCTTGCCGTGTTTATCTATGGTGACAATGGGATATCATGTGCCACTTGATGTATGTTTTGGTGACCAACTTCCGGGTTCCGCCCATGAACCTATGCATAGGGGTTGGCACACATTTTCGTCTTGACTCTCCGGTAGAAACTTTGGGGCACTCTTTGAAGTACTTTGTGTTGGTTGAATAGATGAATCTGAGATTGTGTGATGCATATCATATAATCATGCCCACGGATACTTGAGGTGAAAATGGAGTATCTAGGTGACATTAGGGTTTTGGTTGATTTGTGTCTTAAGGTGTTATTCTAGTATGAACTCTATGATAGATTGAACGGAAATAATAGCTTCATGTTATTTTACTACGGACTCTTGAATAGATAGAACAGAAAGGATAACTTTGAGGTGGTTTCCTACCCTACCATAATCCATTCGTTTGTTCCCCGATATTAGTGGCTTTGGCGTGACTCTTTGTTGCATGTTGAGGGATTGTTATATGATCTATCTATGTTATTATTGTTGAGAGAACTTGCACTAGTGAAAGTATGAACCCTAGGCCTTGTTTGCTATCATTGCAATACCGTTTACGCTCACTTTTATCATTACTTACCTTGCTGTTTTTATATTTTCAGATTACAAAAACCTATATCTACTATCCATATTGCACTTGTATCACCATCTCTTTGCCAAACTAGTGCACCTATACAATTTACCATTGTATTGGGTGTGTTGGGGACACAAGCGACTCTTTGTTATTTGGTTGCAGGGTTGCTTGAGAGAGACCATCTTCATCCTACGCCTCCCACAGATTGATAAACCTTAGGTCATCCACTTGAGGGAAATTTGCTACTGTCCTACAAACCCGTGCACTTGCATGCCCAACAACGTCTACAAGAAGAAGGTTGTGTAGTAGACATCAAGCTCTTTTCTGGCGCCGTTGCCGGGGAGGTGAGTGCTTGAAGGTATATCTTTAGATCTTGCAATCGAAACTTTTTGTTTCCTGTTTTATCACTAGTTTAGTTTATAAAAGAAAACTCAAAAAATGGAATTGAGTTTGCCTCTTACGCTTCATCTTTTTAATATCTGTCGTAAGTATGACGAAAAGGAAAATTGTGCTCAAGTGCTAGAAGAAGAAGTCTATAAAATGTTTGATACTAAATTTTTGAATGATTAGCATGATTGCAATTTTGTTAGTATGAATTCCTTGAATATCCATGATGCTAATGATATGCAAAGCCACAAGCTTGGGGAAGCTATGTTTGATGAAGATGATATTTTTTATCCCCCAAGCTTTGATGAAAATATTTATTATGATGAAAGCATGCCTCCTATTTATGAAGATTATATTGATGAAAGTGGGTTTGGAAGTGTGTCAACTTTATTTAGTGATGATTCCACTATTTCGGAAGAGGTTCCAATTGATTATGAGAACAAAGTTGCTGTCTATGATGATTATTGTGATGACTTGTATGCTATTAGGAATAACGATAACCATGAAACTTGTCAGCATGATTTTAGTTTTCAATTGGATTATGCCTCACATGATAATTATTTTGTTGAGTTTGCTCCCACTATTATTCATGAGAAGAAATTTGCTTATGTGGAGAGTAGAAATTTTTTTATGCGTGTAGATCATGAAAAGAATGATTTAGGTGCTGGTTATATTGTTGAATTCATTCATGATGCTACTGAAAATTATTATGAGGGAGGAACATATGCTTGTAGGAATTGCAATAATATCAAGTTTCCTCTCTATGTGCTTAAAGTTTTGAAGCTATGCTTGTTTTACCTTCCTATGCTAATTGATTATTGTTCCCATAAGTTGTTTGCTCACAAAATCCCTATGCATAGGAAGTGGGTTAGGCTTAAATGTGCTAGTCATATGCTTCATGATGCTCCCATTATTTTTCAATTCTTATCTTTTATGTGAGCATCATCTCATCATGCCTAGCTAGGGGCGTTAAACGATAGCGCTTGTTGGGAGGCAACCCAACTTTACTTTTGTTCCTTGCTTTTTGTTACTATTTAGTAATAAATAATTCATCTATCCTCTGGTTAGATGTGGTTTTATGTTTTAATTAGTGTTTGTGCCAAGTAGAACCTTTGGGAAGACTTGGGTGAAGTCTTTATGATCTTGCTGTAAAAAACAGAAACTTTTGCGCTCACGAGATTAGCTTCCATTTTTTACTGGAGAGTGCTTTTAGGTTGATTCTTTTTGCAGATGACTAATAGACAAATTACTCAGGTCCACCAATTTATTTCAGAATTGTTTGAGTTCCAGAAGTATACGTTTGATACATATTACCATAGAATGTTCTGTTTTTGACAGATTCTGTTTTCATTGTGTTGTTTGCTTATTTTGATGAATCTGTGAGTAGTATTGGAGGGTATGAACCATAGAGAAGTTAGAAGTAGATATTACACCAATATGAATTTAGAATGAGTTCATTACAGTACCTAAGTGGTGGTTTTATTTTCTTATACTAACGGAGCTTACGAGTTTTGTTTTGAGTTTTGTGTGGTTGAAGTTTTCAAGTTTTGGGTAAAGATTCAATGGACTATGGAATAAGGAGTGGCAAGAGCCTAAGCTTGGGGATGCCCCTGGGAAGGCATCCCCTCTTTCTTCTTCGTTCATCGGTAACTTTACTTGGAGCTATATTTTTATTCACCACATGATATGTGTTTTGCTTGGAGCGTCATTTTCTTTTGTTAGTATTTGCTTGCTGTTATTTAGAATAATGTTTTGCATCTTTATTTTCAATAAAAATGTCTAGGATAGCCTTTACCATGCTTATTTTGCTAGTATACATGTTGCTGTCTGAAAACAGAAAGTTTACCGCTGTTGCAAAAATTCCCTAGAAAATTCAGAGAATGGTATAATGTTGAAACTTTTTGCAGATTAAGCTCTGATAAATTTATTACAGTGGGAATTTTATCTCATAACTTTTGGAGTTAGGGAAGTATTGATACTCTTGCATTCTTTACAGACTGTACTGTTTTGGCAGATTGCTGTTATGGTTGCATTGTTTGCATATGTTTGCTTGTTTAATGATTCTATTTGAGGATAGGAGTATTAAATATGCATAGGCATTTAGTATGCAATGTTGAATAATAATTTTAGTAATTTGTTACAGTAGAAAATGATAAGGTTTTGCATTGGTTTATACTAACCTATCTCACGAGTTCTTGTTGAGTTTGGTGTGAATGAAGCTTTTGATAAAAACAGAAACCATGATATGAGAGGAATTAAGGAGACATAAAAGATCAATCTTGGGGATGCCCAAGGCACTCCAAGATAATATTTCAAGAAGTCTCAAGCTTCCTTCTTCAACAACTATCGGTTAGTATCGGTTGAGCCTAAGTTTTTGCTTCTTCACATGAGTTGTGCTATCTTTGCAATGTCATTTTATTTTGTTTTGCTTGCTGTTTGAATACAATACCAAGATCTGAAATTCTTAAATGAGAGAAGAGTCTTCACATAGTTACACAATTATTTAACTACTCATTGATCTTCACTTATATCTTTTTGGAGTAGTTTTTCATTTACTCGTGTGCTTCACTTATATCCTATGAGTAAATTGTTGAATGAGTTGATTGTCATAAATCTGAAATTATATATGTTTCATTTGCTTATCCCTTGGGGAGTAATGACTTCACATCTAAGAACTAGAGGTTGTAAATTTATTGAAGGTTAGCAAGCATTGTATTGGTCATTTGAACAATTCCTGAAAGAATATTGAAGGAAGAAAGATTTCACATATAAATATACTATCCTAGACATATTTTATAATTGTGAGCACTCATTAAGTATGACATGCTAAAGAGTTGATGTTGCACAAGGAAAACAACGTAATGGGTTATGTTTTCTCACATCTCAGTTAAAGTATATTTTCATGGATCATTCAAACATGTTGAGCTTGCCTTTCCCCCTCATGCTAGCCAAAATTCCTTGCACCAAGTAGAGATACTACTTGTGCTTCCAAATATCCTTAAACCCACTTTTTGCCATGAGAGTCCACCATACCTACCTATGGATTGATTAAGATCCTTCAAGTAAGTTGTCATCGGTGCAAGCAATAAAAATTGCTCTCTAAATATGCATGACTTATTAGTGCGGAGAAAATAAGCTTTGTACGATCTTGTTATGGAAGCAATAAAAGCGACGGACTGCATAATAAAGGTCCATATACAAGTGGCAATATAAAGTGACGTTCTTTTGCATTAAGATTTTGTGTATCCAACCCTAAAAGCGCATGAAAACCTCTGATTCCCTCTGCGAAGGGCCTATCTTTTACCTTATGTCTTTTAATTTATGCAAGAGTCAAGGTGATCTTCACCTTTCCCTTTTTGATTTTATCCGTTGGCAAGCACTTTGTGTTGGGGTGATCCTGATATATATATATCCAATTGGATGTAAGTTAGCATGAACTATTATTGTTGACATCACCCAAAGGTGAATACGTTGGGAGGCAACACTATAAGCCCCTATCTCAGTGTCTGATTGAAACTCCATAACCATTAGTATTGTGTGAGTGTTAGCAATTGTAGAAGACTATATGATAGTTGAGTATGTGAAGTTTGCTAAATCAAAGCTCTGACATAGACCCTTCCCGAAAATAAGATGAATTGCAATTGTTTGATGACTGAGAATGAAGTTTGCTAGTTTTCAAGAAAGTTTATGGTCTATGCTTTAACATGTGAATTGCTTGTTACTTGATCTTGAGAAGTTTTATGAGATGAACTACTATTATGACATATAATCATGCTAGAAAAGGTGATTGATATTATTATTGATCAAACTTGTGCACCTTCTAGCATTCACACTTCATAAATTCTTTCTTTATCATTTACCTACTCGAGGACGAGTAGGAATTAAGCTTGGGGATGCTGATACGTCTCCAACGTATCTATAATTTATGAAGCATTCATGCTATTTTATTATCTGTTTTGAATGATTATGGGCTTTATTATACACTTCTATATTACTTTTGGGACTAACCTATTAACTGGAGGGCCCAGCCCATATTGCTGTTTTATTGCCTGTTTCAGTATTTCGAAGAAAAGGAATATCAAACGGAGTCCAAACGGAATGAAACCTTCGGGAGCGTGATTTTTAGGAAGAATATGATCCGGCAGACTTGGAGTTCACGTCAGAAGAGCATCGAGGAAGCCACGAGATAGGGGGGCGCGCCCACCCCCCTAGGCGCGCCCTACCCTCTCGTGGGCCCCTCGAGGCTCCCCCGACCGACTTCTTTCGCCTATATAAGCCTACGTACCCTAAAAACATCAAATAAGAAGATAGATCAGGAGTTCCGCCGCCGCAAGCCTCTGTAGCCACCAAAAATCTCACGGGAGCCCGTTCCGGCACCCTTCCGGAGGGGGAACCCATCACCGGTGGCCATCTTCATCATCCCGACGCTCTCCATGACGAGGAGGGAGTAGTTCACCCTCGGGGCTGAGGGTATGTACCAGTAGCTATGTGTTTGATCTCTCTCTCTCGTGTTCTCTCTATGGCACGATCTTGATGTATCGCGAGCTTTGCTATTATAGTTGGATCTTATGATGTTTCTCCCCCTCTACTCTCTTGTGATGAATTGAGTTTTCCTCTTGAAGTTATCTTATCGGATTGAGTCTTTAATGATTTGAGAACACTTGATGTATGTCTTGCCATGTTTATCTATGGTGACAATGGGATATCATGTGCCACTTGATGTATGTTTTGGTGACCAACTTGCGGGTTCCGCCCATGAACCTATGCATAGGGGGTTGGCACACGTTTTCGTCTTGACTCTCCGGTAGAAACTTTGGGGCACTCTTTGAAGTACTTTGTGTTGGTTGAATAGATGAATCTGAGATTGTGTGATGCATATCGTATAATCATGCCCACGGATACTTGAGGTGACAATGGAGTATCTAGGTGACATTAGGGTTTTGGTTGATTTGTGTCTTAAGGTGTTATTCTAGTATGAACTCTATGATAGATTGAACGGAAATAATAGCTTCATGTTATTTTACTACGGACTCTTGAATAGATAGAACAGAAAGGATAACTTTGAGGTGGTTTCGTACCCTACCATAATCTCTTCATTTGTTCTCCGCTATTAGTGGCTTTGGAGTGACTCTTTGTTGCATGATCTATCTATGTTATTATTGCTGAGAGAACTTGCACTAGTGAAAGTATGAACCCTAGGCCTGGTTTCATATCATTGCAATACCGTTTACGCTCACTTTTATCATTAGTTACCTTGCTGTTTTTATATTTTCAGATTACAAAAACCTATATCTACTATCCATATTGCACTTGTATCACCATCTCTTCACCGAACTAGTGCACCTATATAATTTACCATTGTATTGGGTGTGTTGGGGACACAAGAGACTCTTTGTTATTTGGTTGTAGGGTTGCTTGAGAGAGACCATCTTCATCCTACGCCTCCCACGGATTGATAAACCTTAGGCCATCCACTTGAGGGAAATTTCCTACTGTCCTACAAACCTGTGCACTTGCAGGCCCAACAACGTCTACAAGAAGAAGGTTGTGTAGTAGACATCACGGCGTCGCGATTGGCAGCTATTCCAATGGAAGGCGACTCCCCTGCAGCGGTTGAGACACAGTGGGCCAAAGATCTCCTTCAAACAGCAATGGTTCAGTAGCAGGCTTACTCGTATAGTCAAGACATGATTCATTCCACCCCTCGTCCGAGCCGGAGTTACAACAGGCATATTGAAGAGCCAGCCGTGTCAAGCAGTTGGCGGAACCATAATCCGCCCCGTGGGCCTAACCCGACAGGAGGGGGAGCTGAGGCTCAGAACATAGTGGACCAGGGCAGAGCACGTTGAGAAGCCGAGTTAGCTGCACAGTATGCGGCACACCAGCCTACTCCGGTTCGTGCAATGACTTCAGTGGAGCCAGGCGTGACCTTTAGAAACTTGGGTGCACCGTGTTTAGTGCCGACCTTGCGTAATGAGCATTTGCCCAAGGATTTGAAGGGTCCTCGCAAGGTGCCTAACTATACAGCCGATTTATCTCCGGAGGCATGGATTGAGAGTTATGAGATGGCCATGGAATTGCTGAATGTTAGTGAAGCTGCGTGTGCTAAGTATTTCCCCCTAATGATGGAAGGGACGGCCCGGACTTGGTTAAAGGGGCTCCCAGCTAACTCCATCGGATCATGGGCCGAGTTAAAGGCCCGGTTTGTCCAGAATTTTAAAGACACATGCAAGCAGCCCATGTCAATTGTGGACTTAGCCGCCTGTGTCCAAGAAGAAGGTGAATCGACGACTCATTGGGTGCGCCGGGTCTCGACGATTCTGCACTCGTCGGATCGGATCAATGTCGACTCAGCGGTCTTGACGTTTGAAGGCAATTGTCGTTTCAAGCCCCCGAAGCTGAAACTGGGGCGGCTTAAACGTCATTGTAATGACATGGGGACACTCATGGTAGCCTTGGTTAAGTGCACTGACTCTGATAGTACCAAGGAGCCCGAGTCTGATGATGGAAAGTCGGGGAAGGGAAAGAAGAGCAGCAACACCAAGGGGCAGCAGCTTAATCCGGCAAACCATGGAGGCAATGGTAAGCGCAAGGCTGAGAATAATTCTGATTTTGTGGCGAACACCAATGCGCAGAACAATAGTCAGCACCGTAAGGGTAAACCGCCCCCACAAACCGGACAATCAGGCATCAATCTTGGGCATCTATTAAACCAGCCCTGCCCAAGACACGGGACGAAGGAAAGGTCATCTGGACATCTCTAGAAAGATTGCTTCATCATGAAGGAGTTCAAAAATTCGAATTTTTACCAAGATGTCTAGGGACCGGGCGGTTGTTCAGGATCCAGTTTCCATGGACCGGGTTATGGTGGAGGCGGTTCAAGCTCGGGATTCCAAGGTAATCCGGGCAATCAAAACAACCAGGGTGGTTACAACCAGCAGAATAATCAGGGAAATTAGCAATAGTCGGGTTATCAGAGCCACCCGAAGCAGTTGAACAGCGGGCAGTATCATGTCTGCACCACTAGCTTATACAAGCGCGACCAGAAGCTTCAAAAGAGGGCAGTAAATTCGGTTGAACCGGCAGTCCCATGTTATTTGCGTTGGTCTGAACAACCCATCGTATGGAGCCGAGAGGATCACCCGCCACGGGTTGATAATCTGGGTCACCTGGCGTTTGTGGTGGCACCTCAGGTTGGAGGGTATAAGTTCACAAAGGTACTCATGGACGGAGGGAGCAGCATCAATATCCTCTATTATGAGACCTTATGTCGCATGGGGCTGACAGATAAAAACCTTAAACCGTCAAACTGTAACATAATTTTCAATTTGGAATGTTATACATTAAATCATCATTGCATATCATATTTTATTGCATTTTGGCTTGATCCTAGAAATTCTACGCAACTCAAGGACCCACAGAGAGAGTTGGGAATTTCGTTATTTTCAAATTTGAGTTTTCTCAAATTTTGGAAAGAGGATCGTTTGATTTTAATTATTTTCTCTTCGAATATTTCTTATATGAAAATAAAAGAGAGGGGATAAAATGAATTCCCAAAATAAAGAAATATTGGAGGTTAAATATTAAAATCAAATAAGAATTTTATTCGGAGTTTTATCGCTATTTTATTTGAATTAGGAAAAAAATGCTTTTTTCAAAATTGCATTAGAGTCCCAAATAAATGTTCACTTTGTCCGCTATATTTTTAGAGGACCAGGAAAATTTATTTTAGGATTTTTGGAGTCCATTTAGTATTTCTTTTCTTTGTTTTTCTGCACGGAATTATTTTAAAAAAATTCAACCGACCTAGCCGGGCCGTGCCCGACTAGGACTCGACCCTTCCGGCCTTTATAACCCGCGAGGCCCAAGCCGCTACAGCCACCAGCCCACCCCGCCGAAACCCTAACCCTAACCCATCGCCGCCGCAGCCGCAGCCCTTGCCCGCGCCACCCGCGCCAGCCACCGCCCCGCCGCCTACGCGACTGCCCGCCGCCGCCGGACGCCGCCCCCGCTGCCGACCCTCCCGCCGCCATCGGACACCGCCGTCACTAGAGTTGACCACCATTGCCACCGTCACGCAACCCGAGGTAGCCACCGGTTTTCACCGGAAAACCGTTCAGTTTTTTTAGAAACCCTCGGTTATTTTATTTTAGATTGGTTTTTATTTTTTTCCGGTTTAGTTATTTAGAGAACGCCCGTTCGTACGTTCGTTTTAACGAACGGTTTTCACCCGTTAGCCGCAGACAGCGAACGTTCGTTCGTTAGCCTGTTCGTCAGTTTTTCTTTTTCCAGGGTTTTTCCGCGATTATTTTCGATTGTGATTTCTGCCCTGTTTTTCGTTTTAGTTTATCTTTTCGCTCGTTTGTCGGAATTAGGCGATTCAAGCGCCTAGATCTTCGTCTCGAAGTCCTCTTTCTGTTTAAACAACTTGAACTAGATTTTGCTACTGTAAAATTTGACTTAAGTCCAGATGAGTAAACAGATTTTGTTTGTTTCACAGTTTGAGTTTCGTTGCTTCGTTTGACTTGATTCTTTTTGCAAACCGGAGTTATTAAGTTGAGCTTTCTGGTTAGATCTCGTATTTGAGTTTTAACCGTGCTTCTAGTTGAGTGCTTATTGTATGCGATAGTGTACCCGGAGTGCGAAGCGTGCTACTACGAGTCTCTAGGTTTCACAGATCATCAGCAAGGCAAATAACACTTTGATCATACCTCTTTACTACCCACTTTTATTGCATTAGATCAATCCTGAAACAATTGCATGGTTAGGATCTGATTAACATGTGGGTTTTGGGAAGTAAATGAGGTAGTACCTATTGACCTGTTTATTATCAAGCCTTTGGGAGTTACTTCTACGTTATGCTTATATTGCTATGCTATGCTCGTAGACATGGTTTGGGTGAGTGTATCCATGACAGATGTGAGAATTGTTATTAATGGTTAACTTAAGGTGGCTACTTAAATACACATCTGGGTGGATTGCTTGAGGCACCCTGGAGTACCCAGTGGTTGTCAGGGCACCTAGAGAATCCAGTGCTGTCCTAGGATATCCTGAAGTACCCGTGTGATCATCCTACGGTCTGCCACCCAGGCTCAAAGGGATCATAAGATTATTCATGCTAGAAACTTCCGTGTGCAGCCACAAGCCATTATGGGCTCTAGCACAGTTGAGTAAGTTGCGTGAAGCTCTTGAAGAGGTAGACTAGCAGATGTAGTGGGTTGTAGGTGGTACTGTCTATCCAGAGTAGAGAGTTAATGCTTCAGAAAGACTGTGTCTCGAATCTCCGACCATGGATGTATTCGATTCTTGTGGGGAAAAGTGTGCAAACCTCTGCAGAGTGTACAAACTAATCACGGTTAAATCTGTCCCCGGTTATGGACATCTTGAGTATCTGGTTCTTGGATTATCATGTTGATCTCATCACTCTTAATATAATTTGATTGGGTTAATGATGATGTTTAATTGTTATTGAGTTGGAGGAACCTTCTCAATGTTTAACAACCACCATGATAGTTAAATGAAATTTATTCCTTTGTTGTAGGGAAAAATTAGCTTTATGCAAAACTGTAACCATAGAGCTTACCACCAGCCATATATGCATGTAGTGATAGCAATTATTCTGTTCATTACTCTCTTGTGTTACATTGCCAGCATATTCCATGTGCTGACCCGTTTCGGGCTACAATGTTCATGTTGCAGACTTTTCAGACGACGAGTAAGGTGCTATAGGTTGTTATCTTTCACTCAGTGATGCTGTTGGAGTTGATGGACTCACTTTATCTTCCAAGCCTTCCGCTATTATCGTTTTTAGATGGCCTTAAGCCATATTATTGTAATAAGTTCTCTTTTGAGACATTCGATGTAATAAGTGTGTGATTGCTACTCTATTATAAATCCTCAAGTATTGTGCGTGTCAGCATTACCGATCCTGGGATGACACTGATGCATAGAGATCAGACTGTTTGAGGCCTGGTCGCTACAAGATGGTACCAAAGCACACGCTGACTGTAAGCCCTAGATCATTACTCTCTTCTCATTTCTGACTCCTCACCCTTTTCTACTCTATAGGATGGCGGATGCAAGGTACAAGTTCACCCAACCGGATGAAGATACACCTTTTGGACGACACTTGAAGGAAGTTACTAGGTACCTGAACATCGGAATACCAAGCTTCACCGGGACCTACATCGCCACTTTACCAGAAGAGGAGCGTTGGATGATTCGAGAAGGACGTTCATGCCAGTCACTGAGCCCATAGAGTTTTCCTTTGATGCACCAACCTGGAGTCTAGGAAAGAGCATGGCAGCCCACATCACCATGGGACGCATTGGAGAATTTTACCACAAGGATCTCAAGGATACTATCTACCAGATTTGTGGGCGCCGAGATGAGCAATGGGAGATGATCAGCACCAGGAAGGATAGGTCCATTGCAGCTTTCATCCAGGAGTTAAACCAGCACATTCGTCGCCAGGAGAACCAGATGTGTGCAGGCATGATAGATCTGAAGAAGGCAATGATCAAGATCACGGAGCTGGAGGAAGAACTCAAGTCTACATGCGATGGATATGAGGAGGAAATGATGATACTCGTGGAGAAGAATGATGATTTGACAAGGAAGCTAGGAGTATTCATGGGAGACCCCGCGCTAGGAGGAGAAGACGACGATTCCACTTGTCCGGAGAACTACATCATCATTGACGACACTGACCCAGACCCTGATGATAGTGATGATGACTATGTTGATGAAGCTGGAGCAGATATCATGGAGTCTTCCACCGATCAATTTTTCTAGTCGACCACCATATCAGTAGTAGTATTCCCCCATGTATATAGTATAGTCCGAGCACTATTGTAACGATAGTTAGACCGATTGTATGCCCTTGTTTGAATTGATTGAAGTGGTATGTTTGTGTTTGTCTCATGTGCATATGGGTAGTGTTTTCCCTCTAGATCTCATTCTATTCTGTTTTCTCATCTTTTCTAAACCCATCAGATGCCTCCGAGACGCGACAATGGATTTGCTTTTCCGCCGGAGCTCACTCAGTTGATCTAGCAGCAGAATGGATTGATGCAGATACTAGTCCAGAATCAAAATCAGGGGAACAACAACAACAACAACCCACCACCACCACCACCTGTTGACCACTTAGCCCGTTTCTTAAGGCTGAATCCGCTGGTGTTCTCTAGTAGCACCGAGCCGATTGTTGCAGATGATTGGCTCTGCAATATTGGAAGGGAGTTGACCACTGCAGGATGCACAGATGCGGAGAAAGTGCGATTTACTGCACATCACCTTGATGGACCCGCAACATCTTGGTGGGAGAATTTCACAGCCACTTATCCCATCGACACTGTCACATGGGACCAGTTTCAAAAAGCTTTTCGCACTGCCCATGTTTCAGTAGGAGATATGGCCATGAAGAAGCGCAAATTTCGCAACTTGCACCAAGGAGGACGCACAATTGGCCAGTATGTGGATGATTTTAGTAATTTAGCACGTTACGCCCCGGATGACGTCGCTATAGATGCAGCTAAGCAGGAGAAGTTTCTGGAACGGCTGAATGATGAGCTGAGCATGCAGTTGATGGTGGCAACCTTCAACAACTACCAGGAGTTGGTAGATAGAGCTCTTATGATTGAAGGGAAGCAAGAGCAGATTGACAATTGCAAGAGGAAGTATGGACAAGGGAAGTACAATTCAGGAGCTCAGCAGAGGCCCCATTTTACCCTGAACTCGGGAGGACACAGTCACCATAACGATGGAGGCCATAATTCCAATGGAGAGAGTTCGCATAACATAGTGGCCCCAAGAATGAGAATGTTAATGGAGAAAGCAATGGCCAGAACCGTTCCAACCCAGCAACGCCCGCCAAGAAGGATCTAAGTCACATTACTTGTTTCAAGTGCGGGAAGAATGGACATTACACCACGGAGTGTTCTGAAACAAAGAATGGAAATGGCAATGGAAACTCTGGGAAGAAGCCCAACCCTTTCAACAGGGGACAAGTGAACCACGTTACCGTGGAGGAGGTTGAAGCATAGCCAGATGCAGTAATAGGTAAGTTTTTGGTTAAGTCACTTACTGCAATCATTCTTTTTGATACTGGTGAATCACATTCATACATATCAAGGGGATTTGTGGATAAGTTTAACCTGCCAATCCAAGCCCTTAGGCCACCCATGTTAGTAACCTCGCCAGGAGCAGAGTATATGGCTAGCCTATGGTGTGATCGATTACCATTAATGATTGGTATCTACGTGTTTCCCTCAGACCTAATAGTATTGGAGTCACAAGGACTGGATGTAATATTTGGCATGGATTGGTTATCAAAATATGGAGGGAACATTGACTGCGCCAGTAAGTCGATTTTGCTCACCACCCCAGAAGGAAGAAGAATTAAGTATGTATCCCGGCATGTGCTGAAGAGGACTCAAGTAAATTCCTTATCAGGAGTTGTACAGGAGGAAGTACCAGTGGTGAAGGATTTCCCTGATGTATTTCCGGAGGAGTTGCAAGGCATGCCACCGGATAGAGACATTGAGTTTTTGATCGAGCTTTTGCCAGGCATAGGGCCAATATCTAAGAGACTGTATAGGATGCCCGCAAAGGATTTGGAGGAAAGTAAGAAGCAGATTAAGGAGTTACTGGATAAAGGCTATATTCGCCCAAGTTCAACACCTTGGGGATCGCCAGTGCTTCTAGTGGAGAAGAAGGATGGATTGTTGAGGATGGTTGTAGATTACCATGGATTGAATGAAGTAACTGAGGGAGTCCTGGACTAGGGGGTGTCCGGATAGCCGAACTATCATCATTGGCCGGACTCCAAGACTATGAAGATACAAGATTGAAGACTTCGGCCCGTGTCCGGATGGGACTTTCCTTGGCATGTAAGGCAAGCTTGGCAATACGGATATGTAGATCTCCTACCATTGTAACCGACTCTGTGTAACCCTAGCCCTGTCCGATGTCTATATAAACCGGATGGCTTTAGTCCATAGGACGAACAACAATCATACCATAGGCTAGCTTCTAGGGTTTAGCCTCCTTCATCTCGTGGTAGATCTACTCTTGTAATACCCACATCATCAATATCAATCAAGCAGGACGTAGGGTTTTACCTCCATTAAGAGGGCCCGAACCTGGGTAAAACATCGTGTCCCTTGTCTCCTGTTACCATCCGCCTAGACGCACAGTTCGGGACCCCCTACCCGAGATCCGCCGGTTTTGACACCAACATTGGTGCTTTCATTGAGAGTTCCTCTGTGTCATCACCGATAGGCTTGATGGCTTCTTCGATCATCAACAACGACGCAGTCCAAGGTGAGACCTTCCTTCCCGGACAGATCTTCGTATTCGGCGGCTTTGCACTGCGGGCCAATTCGCTTGGCCATCTGGAGCAGATCGAAAGCTATGCCCCTGGCCATCAAGTCAGATTTGGAAGTTTGAACTTCACGGCTAACATCCGCGGGGACTTGATCTTCGATGGATTCGAGCCACAGCCGAGCGCGCCGCACTGTCATGACGGGCATGATTTAGCTCTGCAACCGGACAGTACCCTGGAGGCCGCACACGAGTCCGCTCCGATCTTCAATTCGGAGCCGGCTGCGCAGATCGAGGATGGGTGGCTAGACACCGCCTCGGGGGCTGCAACCTCTACAACGATAGAGCCGAACACTGACCTTGTCCCTCATGAAGCTCGTGACTCCGAGGTGCCGGACTCCTCGCCGGACTCCGAATCTCCCGCGCCCCTTCCAATCGAATCCGATTGGGCGCCGATCATGGAGTTCAGCGCTGCGGACATCTTTCAACACTCACCCTTCGGCGACATCTTGAGTTCGCTAAAGTATCTCTTGTTATCAAGAGAGCCCTGGCCGGACTGCGGTCAGGACGGTTGGGATGCGGACGACGAAGAAATTCAAAGCCCACCCACCACCCACTTAGTAGCCACTATTGACGATCTAACCGACATGCCAGACTTCGACTCCGAAGACATCGACGGTATGGACGACGATGCCGGAGACGACCAAGAACCAACGCCTACTGGGCACTGGAAAGCCACCTCATCATATGACATATACATGGTGGATACCCCAAAGGATGGGAATAGCGAAGGAACAGCGGAGGATGACCCCTCCAAGAAACAGCCCAAGCGCCGGTGTCAGCGGCGCCGCTCTAAATCCCGCCACAGCAAGAATGGAGATTCCGGCACCGGAGATAATAACACCCCAGACAGTGCCGACGACAACCCCCTCCAGCAAGATTCAGCACAGGAGGACGGAGACGCCAGCCCTCATGAGAAGAACGGAAGACGAAGAGGTAGAGCATCACATGCCTCCCTCCGGAGACGAGGCAAGCCTCGACGACGACGAATTCGTCGTGCCTGAGGATCCCGTCGAACAAGAGCATTTTAAATGCAGGCTTATGGCCACGGCAAACAGCCTCAAGAAAAAGCAGCAGCAGCTTAGAGCTGATCAAGATCTGCTAGCCGACAAATGGACTGAAGTCCTCGCGGCCGAAGAGCATGAGCTCGAACGCCCCTCCAAAATCTACCCTAAACACAAGATGCTCCCCCGATTAGAGGAGGAGGCATATGAACCTGCATCACCAGCAGACAATATGGCTGACCGACCACCCCGTGGTCGCGACAGAGAGGCCTCTAGGCCCTCCACTAGAACCGTACCCCGGCATCGCTCGAAAAGCACAAGGCCACAGGGGAACGCTCTGGACTTGCGAGATATATTGGAGGATAAGGCAAGACAATCAAGATCGATCTATGGATCGCATGGGCGCCCCAAGATACATGACGACAACCGTCGCGCCGGACACAGTAAGTCCGGCCGGGCCGAACACATTAGACAAAGATCTCTTGAACTTCGTCGTGATATCGCCCAATACAGAGGCGCCGCACACCCGCTATGCTTCACAGATGAAGTAATGGATCATCAAATCCCCGAAGGGTTTAAACCCGTAAACATTGAATCTTACGATGGCACAACAGACCCCGCGGTTTGGATCGAGGACTATCTCCTTCATATCCACATGGCCCGCGGTGATGATCTTCATGCCATCAAATATCTCCCACTCAAGCTTAAAGGACCAGCCCGACATTGGCTTAATAGCTTGCCAGCAGAGTCAATTGGGAGTTGGGAAGACCTGGAAGCCGCATTCCTCGATAACTTCCAAGGCACGTATGTGCGACCACCAGACGCTGACGACCTAAGCCATATAATTCAGCAGCTAGACGAATCGGCCAGACAATTCTGGACACGGTTCTTAACCAAGAAAAACCAAATTGTCGACTGTCCAGATGCGGAGGCCCTCGTGGCCTTCAAGCATAACATCCGTGACGAGTGGCTTGCCCGGCACCTGGGACAGGAAAAGCCAAAATCCATGGCAGCCCTCACATCACTCATGACCCACTTCTGCGCGGGTGAGGACAGCTGGCTAGCCCGCAGCAACAACCTCAGCAACAATTCTGGCAGTCTGGAAATCAAGGACCGCACTGGCAGGTCGTGTCACAACAAAAACAAACGCTGCATTAACGGCGACAATAGCGAGGATACGGCAGTCAATGCCGAATTCAGAGGCTCTAAACCCGGTCAGCGGAAAAAGCCATTCAAAAGAACTACCCCGGGTCCGTCCAATTTGGACAGAATACTCGACCGCTCGTGTCAGATACACGGCACCCTTGAAAAGCCAGCTAACCACACCAACAAGGACTGTTGGGTATTCAAGCAGTCAGGCAAGTTAATTGCCGAAAACAACGACAAGGGGCTGCATAGCGATGACGAGGAAGAGACCCGACCGCCGAACAACAGAGGACAAAAGGGTTTCCCCCCACAAGTGCGCATGGTGAACATGATATACGCAACCCACATACCCAAAAGGGAGCGGAAGCGTGCACTCAGGGATGTATACATGATGGATCCAGTTGCCCCGAAGTTCAATCCATGGTCCTCCTGCCCGATCACTTTTGACCGAAGGGACCACCCCACCAGCATCCGCCGCGGCGGATTCGCCGCATTGGTTTTAGACCCAATCGTCGATGGATTTCACCTCACCAGAGTCCTGATGGACGGCGGCAGCAGCCTGAACCTGCTTTATCAGGATACAGTGCGCAAAATGGGCATAGACCCCTCAAGGATTAAACCTACCAAAATGACCTTTAAAGGCGTCATACCAGGTGTAGAAGCCAATTGTACAGGCTCAGTTACACTGGAAGTGGTCTTCGGATCCCCGGATAACTTCCGGAGCGAGGAGTTAATCTTCGACATAGTTCCGTTCCGCAGCGGCTATCATGCTCTGCTCGGACGTACCGCGTTTGCAAAGTTCAACGCGGTGCCGCACTACGCATACCTCAAGCTCAAGATGCCAGGCCCTCGAGGAGTCATCACGGTCAACAGAAACACTGAACGCTCTCTCCGAACGGAGGAACATACAGCGGCTCTCGCGGCAGAAGTACAATGCAGCCTCCTAAGGCAATTCTCGAGTCCGGCCGTTAAAGCGACCGGACACGGCTAAACGCACCCGGAGTAACCTACAACAAGACTACCTGGCACGTTCCGAGCACGCGTAGCAGTGCGGCCCCAACCCCAGCCCCTACAAAATTTCAAGACAGGTCCTTCGCGTACATCATTACGCTCTAGAGATACCATGGGCATGGGGGGAGGGGCACGACCACGATAGGCCCAGAATGCGGCTTAACCACACCAGGGGCTCTCAAGTGTGTCGTTCTTTTTTATTTCTCTCTTTTTCTTATTTTTACCCACAGGACTCCGTTCATCAGAGGCCCTGTCCGGCAGCAGACCTGCCGAACTCACGATGCAACAGCCAGGGAAGGAGAAAGGCTACAACGAATATCTAGGTGGTCTCCATTACGAGCATTAAATCTGTTTTATACACCATTCCGCAGCCTACCCCTGGAGGGGGACATGTTTAATAGTCCCATCCCTTGCTTATCACACCATTTGTATCGTTCTGCATTCACAACAGCATTTCTTGAATAAACAATGCAGCACCTTTTTGCTTACAATTGCATTTCTTTCTTATACATATGTTCATTTATGACATGTTGCATCCGTACACTTTGGTACGGCTAAATACACCAGGGGCTTATGTTTCCCGCATCATGGTGTGATAAGTCTGAACACTTTCACAAGTGCGGCACCCCGAACTTATAGCATTATATGCATCAGCTCCGAATCATGTCTTGGGTCAATAGTTGGGTTTGCCCGGCTCCCATGTTTTGGTACCTTATGTTCCATTGTATCGGCTAAGGTAGCACTGGGAGAACCACTGCGATTGCGCCCCAGTTGAGCTGGGCGAGCGCCTCAGTGGAGAAAGCTAAAACTGACCGTCATGATGAGGCGAGAGCCAGTCGCTGTTCGAGAGGTTTTTGCAAGTCCCTAAAGACTTGTGCCGCTTAGAGCGAGGAGCCGGCTTTGTCCGGCCCAGGCGTGGATAGCGCCCCAAATTCGGCCTTCCGAACACTAGGGGCTTCGCTGAAATTTGAAATTATAGAATTCTATGGCTAAGTGAGAGTGTTCAAGCGTTATGAGTCCGGTTGCCTTGTTCGTTGTGTTGAGCACCTCCCTAGATGGACCCAAAAATGGGAACAAGAGTGCTCAAATTTATCCCGAACACCCCAGCACTTGTGGCATGGGGGCTGAAGCCGACGACTTGCCATCTCTCAGATTTGATAAACAGCCGCACAGAAGGTAATATTTTAAATTAACAAGCGTTGCTTAGCGCATATGAACAAAGTTTTCAGCGCACAGGATAACAAAATGCGAGTCTACTCAAATATTACATCTTTGGAGCACTCACCCGCAATAATGCGGGCACCCTTCAGGACACTCTTATAGTACATCTCGGGCGTGCGATACTCCTTGCCCAGCGGTGGCGCGTCCGTCACAAGCTTCTGAGCATCCATCTTGCCCCAGTGCACCTTTGCGCGGGCAAGGGCCTGACGGGCACCTTCAATACAGGTGGAGTGCTTGATGACTTCAACCCATGGACACGCATCCACCAGCCGCCGCACCAGGCCGAAGTAGCTCCCAGGCATGGCCTCCTTAGGCCACAACCGAACTATGAGGCCCTTCATGGCCTGTTCGGCCACCTTGTGGAGCTCGACCAGCTGCTTTAGCTGGTCGCTAAGGGGCACCGGATGTTCGGCCTCAGCATACTGAGACCAGAAGACCTTCTCCGTCGATCTCCCCTCCTCGGCCCTATAGAAAGCGGCAGCATCGGACACGCTGCGGGGCACATCTGCGAACGCTCCTGGAGAGCTCCGAATTCGGGTAAGTGATAGGTAATTCACACTCACATGCTTACTTTGCATGAAAAATGCCTTACCCGCCGCTATTTTATTCAACGCCTCGACTTCCTGGAGGGCCTTATAGGCTTCAGCCTTAGCGGCTTTGGCACTCTCAAGAGCCGTTGCAAGCTCGGACTCTCGAGTCTTCGAGTCACGCTCCAAACTCTCATGTTTTTCCACGAGAGCCTGGAGCTCTTGCTGTACCCCCGCCACCCGCGCCTCCTGCCTCTCTCGCTCGGTGCGCTCCGTGGCCGCATTATGTTCGGCCGCAGACACCGCCTCCTTCAGGATCTCCACCTCGTTTATGGCCCCTGCAATACCCATGTTATCCTTGTCATTTTTCTTGCAACCAAATCCTTTTCTATAAGGTACAATTTTAATAAGGTGTTACTCACCTTCCTTGTCGTTGAGCCGCTTCTTGGCACGGCCGAGCTCGCTGTCGGACCGCTCGAGGCGTTGCTTCAAAGTATTGACCTCCGCAGTCAGTGCGGCAGAGGTCAGCAGCACAGCCTGCAATCCCATATTGACATATTTTTTATATGACTCCTGCGTATATCTTCTTAGATCCTCAGTCCGACTATTCTTTCCGAATACCGAACCGAGCATTAGGGGCTACTGTCAATGCGGTACTATTTTACATATATCAAAATTCTTACCTCAAAGCCTGTTAGAAGGCTGCTGCAGGCTTCGGTCAGCCCGCTCTTGGCAAGCTGAACCTTTTGAATCACCGCACTCATAACAGTGCGGTGTTCCTCTTTGATGGAGGCGCCGTTGAGCGCCTCCAGCAAGCTATCCGGCGCCTCCGATTGGATGGAGGCTGCCGGCGTCACGGTCTTGCCCTTCTTACGAAGGGCCGCCCGCCGGACTCCAGAGCCACTACGGGTTCCGGGGCCGAGTCCGGTGCAAAGTCTGGGAGGTTGCCCTGCGGCACCTCCGGGGCCTCCTCCTCCTGGCGGGTCCCTTCCCGGGATCCCAACTCGGCATCGTCCGCATCACGGGGGGAGGAGGCGGTCAGAAGAGAATCCATATCCGACGCACCCAAGGACCCGCTCGACGAAGCGGGAAGATCATCCTTGGGTGGACTGCAGGGTTGTATGCGGCATTAGAAAGACACTATGTGGCGAAAAGAAAACCATGAAGTTATTCGGGAGTCCGGATACTTACGATCTCGCCAGGGGCATGGCCCTTGGAGGCCAATCCTCGTCGTCATCTCCGGCGTTGGCAGAGCAGTCCGGGGGAAGAGTCCTTCCCTTCTTGGACCCTTCGGCCTCCCTCGTTGGGGAAGCCTTCCTTTTCTTCCCTCCCCCCGCTAGGGGAGAGGCCTTCTTCTTCTCCTCCTCGCCTTTGTGGGAGGAGTCTGCCTCGGAGTCATCGTCCGATGACACCTGAAAACGGGAACTCTTCCGAGTGCCCGTGGCCTTCTTCTCCGGCACCACGTGGGGTGCCGGAGCCAGCAGCCCCGTTAAGCGGGCGTCCGCTGGGTCCTCTGGCAATGGGGCCGGACAGATAGTCTGTTCAGCCTTCTTCAGCCAGTCCTGTCAAAGGAGGGGGAGTTTAGATCCCGCATAGAGTCAAACTATGGAAAACAAGTGTCCCATAAAGGGCAAAATCGCTTACCTCGCTAGCCGGACGCTGCGAGCTGAATTCGCGATCTTCGGTAGCGGATGCGGGGGCCTCGGCACCCTTAAACAGCACCCTCCAGGCATCTTCGTACGTAGTGACGAAGAGCCCGCTCAAAGTCTGGTGCTGCGCCGAATCGAACTCCCACATATTGAAGCCCCGTCGTTGGCACGGGAGAATCCGGCGGATGAGCATGACCTGGACTACGTTGACAAGCTTGAGCTTCTTGTTCACTAGCTTTTGGATGCAGGCTTGGAGTCCGATCAGCTCCTCCGAATCACCCCATGTCCGGCCGCTCTCTTTCCAGGAGGTGAGCCGTATGGGGATGCCAGATCTGAATTCGGGGGCCGCTGCCCATTCAGGGTCACGCGGCTCGGTGATGTAGAACCACCCCGATTGCCACCCCTTAATGGTTTCCACGAAAGTGCCCTCAAGCCAAGTAACGTTGGGAATCTTGCCCACCATGGCGCCTCCGCACTCCGCTTGGCTGCCCTTCACAACCTTCGGCTTGATACTGAAGGTCTTGAGCCACAAGCCGAAGTGGGGCTGGATGCAGAGGAAGGCCTCACACACGACGATAAACGCCAAGATGTTGAGGATGAAATTCAGGGCCAGATCATGTAAATCCAGGCCGTAGTAGAACATGAGCCCCCGGACAAAGGGATGGAGTGGGAAGCCCAGTCCGCGGAGGAAATGGGAAAGAAATACTACCCTCTCATGGGGCCTGGGGGTGGGGATGAGCTCTTCCTCGTTGGGGAGCCGGTGCGCGATGTCGCTGGACAGATATCCAGCGCTGCGCAGCTTCTGGATGTGCCCCTCCGTAACGGAGGAGGCCATCCACTTGCCTCCCGCTCCGGACATAGTTGGAGAAGGTTGAGGTGAGATGTGCGGACTTGGGCGCTGGAGCTCGAGTTCGCAGAGATGGATAAGCCAAGGAGGAAGAAGGCGCAGGTAAAAGGGTTGGATCTTTATCCTCTTATATGGGCGGACGAAAACATGCGTCCCCACCGGCCTGATAAAACTCGCTTATCTCCCAAGCGCCGCAATCAATGGCGCGGTTGGGTTACCCACGTCCGTATTGATGGGAATCCCGGAATAAGGGGAACACGATCTCTGCTTCGACAAGACGTGCCAAGGAAACCGCTTCACTAAACACGCTGAGGTGGTACAATAAAAACGATTCGAGTAAAGGCTTGGTAGTGGTGTGACGTCATGCCACCAAATACGTCAGCAGATTGAACTTGTGTAAATATTATTCTCTCTACGGTGGTATGTGGAATTTATTTTGCAGAGCCGGACACTATCCTGGTGTTCACAATCTTCTATAAATTATTTGGAGAAGGAACCCGCCTTGCAACGCCGAAGACAATATGCGCGCCGGACTCGTCGTCATTGAAGCCTGGTTCAGGGGCTACTGAGGGAGTCCTGGACTAGGGGGTGTCCGGATAGCCGAACTATCATCATCGGCCGGACTCCAAGACTATGAAGATACAAGATTGAAGACTTCGTCCCGTGTCCGGATGGGACTTTCCTTGGCGTGGAAGGCAAGCTTGGCAATACGGATATGTAGATCTCCTACCATTGTAACCAACTCTGTGTAACCCTAGCCCTCTCCGGTGTCTATATAAACTGGATGGCTTTAGTCCATAGGACGAACAACAATCATACCATAGGCTAGCTTCTAGGGTTTAGCCTCCTTGATCTCGTGGTAGATCTACTCTTGTAATACCCACATCATCAATATCAATCAAGCAGGACGTAGGGTTTTACCTCCATTAAGAGGGCCCGAACCTGGGTAAAACATCGTGTCCCTTGTCTCCTGTTACCATCCGCCTAGACGCACAGTTCGGGACCCCCTACCCGAGATCCGCCGGTTTTGACACCGAGAGTAATGATCAAGAACAAGTACCCACTACCGATGATCAATGACTTGTTTGATCAGTTGCAAGGAGCTAAAGTATTTTCCAAGATCGATCTGCGATCAGGATACCACCAGTTGAAGATTCGAGAGCAGGATATACCCAAGACAGCTTTTACCACAAGGTACGGGTTATATGAGTATACCGTTATGTCATTTGGTCTGACTAATGCGCCTGCCTATTTCATGACATGATGAACAAGGTGTTTATGGAGTTTTTGGATAAGTTCGTCGTGGTGTTCATTGATGATATTCTGGTCTACTCGAAAAATGAAGAGGAGCATAAGGAGCATTTGCGTTTGGTACTTGGGAAGCTCAGAGAACATCAGTTATATGCCAAGTGTAAGGGCATTCTTGTCCCTTAGTAGTTTTGGTGATTGATGACAATGCTTTTGCGGACTAATCGTATGTACTGAGCTTTTCAGATATATCGTGACTAAACACAAGACGATTTGATGCCCCTCGAAGATTATTGAATACGGCGTTTCTCCATGGTTCTTTTCGGTGGAGTTGAGTCGAGGAAAGCCGTACTATTAAGAGGGGGTCCGCTTTGGAAAGGTTTGGGTGGAATCTCATGTACACGTCCCTTTTGCAACGCATTTCCTTTGGCTCTTTGGAGTTCTTCTCCGTCTCACCTTGTCTCTGTGAAATGAAGGACTCCGAGTTTCTCATCTTAGGCTGGCGGTAGTACTGCTCCACTAAGCGGTACTACCGCAGGAGCCAGCGGTAGTACCGGGCTCCAGCACGGTAGTACCGTAGGCTTCCACAGTATTACCACTCCGCCCAAGCGGTAGTATCGTGAGTTCTGGCCCGGCGTCGCTGCTCAAGCGGTAGTAGGGGCGGATGTAATTTTTTACATCCGCGCCCTACGCGGTAGTATCGTGCTGCGGCGCAGTAGTACCGTGTCGCGTGGCAAGGTGCAGCTGTAGGAGCGGAGGTAATTTTTTACATTCTCGTACCCTTCATGGTAGTACCACACCCGTGGTTCGCGGTAGTGCCATGTCGGATTTTCGCATCGATAATATCTCAGCGGAGGTAGTCACGGATGTAATTTTTTACATCTGTGCCTACCGTTCCTGGACCGTGGCTGCCTTGCGGTAGTACCGCAAAGGGTCGCGATAGTACCGCGCCTGCTGTTCTACCGCGCCCTGTCTGTGTTCTTCTATTCAGGTCCAGGCTCTGCTGTGCCCACGGTAGTACCGCAGTCCACCACAGTAGTACCGCAGACTTGTGCGGTAGTACCGCTCCTGTGGTGCGGTAGTACCGCGGGTCGCGGGCTGAGTGGTGGGTAATGGTTGGAATTTCCCCCCACTATATAAGGGGGTTTTCTTCTCCAAGAAGACCCACCTCTTCCATCCCTAAGCTCCATTGTTGCTCCAAGCTCCATTTTCGCCCGATCTCTCTCCCTAGCTGATCAAACTTGTTGATTTGCTCGGGATTGGTTGAGAAGGCCCTGATCTACACTTCCACCAAGAGAAATTTGATTCCCCCCACTAATCCCTAGCGGATCTTGTTACTCTTAGGTGTTTGAGCACCCTAGACGGTTGAGGTCACCTCGGAGCCATAGTCCATTGTGGTGAAGCTTTGTGGTGTCGTTGGGAGCCTCCAGTTAAGTTGTGGAGATTGCCCCAACCTTGTTTGTAAAGGTTCGGTCGCCGCCTTCAAGGGCACCAATAGTGGAATCACGGCATCTCGCATTGTGTGTGGGCATGAGGAGAATACGGTGGCTCTAGTGGCTTCTTGGGGAGCATTGTGCCTCCACACCGCTCTAATGGAGACGTACTTCCCCTCAAAAGGAAGGAACTTCGGTAACACATCCTCGTCTCCACCGGCTCCACTCGTGGTTATCTTGCTCCTTTACTTTTGCAAGCTTACTTGTGTTATATCCCTTGCTTGCTTGTGTGATTGTTGTTGTTGCATCATATAGGTTGTTCACCTAGTTGCATAATCTAGACAACCTACTTTGATGCAAAGTTTAATTTGGTAAAGAAAAGCTAAAAATTGTTAGTTGCCTATTCACCCCCCTCTAGTTAATTATATCGACCCTTTCAATTGGTATCAGAGCCTCGTTTCTTTATTAAGGACTTTGCTGTCCAAAGAGTATGGTTGACACCGTAGACGGTAGGGAGGAGCACTCCAGTGTGAATCCGAGCTCGTCTACGGGTGATGGGGAAACCTCGGTGTCTCGTGATGAATTCAATGTGGCTTTGGACACATTAAAAACCTCTATGACCACCGAGGTTGAAAGCATGTTTAATAAATTCTTAGAAGGACTTAAACTATCTACCGCGCCGTTGAAAGTGGGTGATCCCACTAAGAAGGTGACGGATGCTAACTCCGACAAGGGGGAAGCTAATAGTGAAAAGGGTCCTTCTACCAGTGGTAGAAATGGCACCGGCATCTTTGCCCATGTGGAACCTCCAACTTATGGAGGACTGATTCCCTCTACTCATTTAAATCATGCCGGCCCTCCTCCTAAGATTGTGAAAAATGAGGATTTTGATTCTTGGGTGTATCACTTCAAGCATCATTTAAATCATGTGAATACTAATCTTTGGAGAATCATTGAAGAAGGTTTCTATCCACATGACCGAAGCAACTTCACCCCTAGAGAAGCTGTGGATAATCAATTCAATGAGAATGCTCTCTTCATCATCCAAGATGCTATTCTCCCTGAAGATCTCCCTCATCTCCGACCCCATGCCATGGACAAAGACGCATGGCAATGCGTCGTGTCTCTCTATCGGGGAAGTTCAAGCATTCAACGCTCCAACTATGAAGTGGTGCAAGATGAAGCCGATGAGTTTGCAATGAAAGAAGATGAAGAACCTCGTGAGCTCTTTCGGAGAGTAACCAAACTCGCGGTCTCACTCCGAGATCATGGGAGCAAGGACACGGATGACAATTGGATCAAGCGCAAGTTCCTCAAGGCCATGATGCCCTACAACAAGGCCATGTCCTTCGTCATTCGTTAAAGACCGGACTTCCACTCCATGACCTCAAGTGAAGTGTTGGATGAGTTCGTTGCAATGAGCATCTTGGACAAGACCACCGACAACGTGGTGCTCCGCTCTCAAAGGGCAAAGAAGCCCAACCTTGCCTTGAAGGCCAAGGTTATTGTGGAAGAAGAGGAAGAAGAGGAAGATGAGGAGAGCAACCCCGAAGATACGAAGTATGATTATCATGAGCACATGACTCTTGCTTCAAGGAAATTTTGGAGCAAGAAGAAATCAAGTCCCAATTTCAACAAGAACAACTCAAGTGGCTTTAAGGGCAAGCAATGAGTAAGAACTTGTTACAACTGTGGCAATGTGATCCATTTCGTTGCAGATTGTCCATACGAGAAGCAGGAAGACAATGGTGGCAAGCTCATCCGAAAAGACAAAGCCAAGTCCTTCCCCAACAAGAACAACTTCACTAAAAAGACTCCTACTCGAGGGTTGGTGGTTCAAGAAGAATACCATGAGGATGACAATGATGATGAAGATAGTGAAGCAATGGCCATGGCATCCGTTGCCATTGCCACAACTCCTCGGATGTCTCTCTTCGATTCACCCAATGAGAACATCATCGCCAAGTGCCTCATGGCCAAAGCCTCTAACAAGGTAACTCCCAACATCAAAACCACCATCATTACTAATCCCTCCTTGACGGATTGCATTGATGAACATGAGGGGTCTAGTGAGGAAGTAAATGAATTTGAGTCTTTTATGAGTAAGCTAAAGGGCAAATCCAAGAAGCACTTTGTTGCTCTCTTGGAACAACTTGGTGAAGCCAATGACATGATCGAGGCTCATGAAGAAACCATCTCTAAGATGGAAGGCCATAGTCATGACTATGCTGATGAGATATCGGATCTCTCTAATGCTCTTGAGGAAGAGCGTGGACATCGTTTGGCTCTTGAGGAGTCACACAACGATGACCATGCTAAGTTAAATAAAGATCTTGATCATGCTCTTGTTGTGTCTTGTGTGCTAACTTCTGAGAAGGCTAAACTTGGCGTTGACCATGCTAGACTCAAGGAGGAGTTTGATTTACTCGACAAGGCTCACAAGGTCTTGAAGGGTGCTCATGCTAGCCTCAAGGAGTCTCATGATCAACTCCAAGTTAAGTTAACCAAAGAAAAAGCCACCTTTCCTCATATGGTGTTAATTGATAATGCAAATGCCACTAACCCATGTTGTGAGCATGTGCATCTTGTGGAGGAGAATGCCAAGTTGAAGGATCAACTTGAGAAAGGCCTTGTGACATGCATTCAAGGTGAGAAGAACCTCAATGACCTTTTGAGCAATCAAAAGGAAGGTGTGGCCAAGGAGGGAATTGGGTTCGAACCCAAGTCCAAGAACAAGAAGAAGAACGACAAGACCAAACGACCTCCTCCTCTCAAGAAAACTTTTGTGAAAGAGGGAGAGGGTGCTCCTAAGGAGAAGAAGAATAATGTGAAGGGTGTTGATGTCAAAAAGGGCAAAACCACCTCCTCCAACAAAGCCGACGACTTTAAGCCCTCTTATTTGTTGTGCCGTGCTAGTGATGGGCATGTTTATGCTAAATTTGTTGGTTCTCCTTATGAGTACATTGAATGGTCTATTTGGGTTCCTAAGACCCTTGTTACTAACATCAAAGGACCCATTGAGATGGGTACCTAAAACCAAGCATTGATCTCGTGTAGGTGTTTGCTTCCGGTGGGGGATCATGGTTGCTCGATAGTGGAGCAACAAATCATATGACCGGAAGCAAGGACTTGGTGGTGGACGTGCAAAAGATTCCTTCTATGCCCACAAATGTTGAGTGGGGTGATGCATCGTCTTCTAAGGTATTGGGTCTTGGCAAGGTTGTCATTTCTCATGATCTAACGATCGAGAAAGTCATGCTTGTTGAGTCCCTTGCATTCAATCTTCTTTCCGTTCGTCAACTTGCACTCATGGGCTTTGCTACTTTCTTTGATATTGATACCCTGGCCCTCTTGTGGAGCAAGACTCTTAAAGTAGCCTTTGTTGGGCATGTCGAGAACGGTCTTTACGTGATTAACTTTTCGGAGCAATCCACTAAGACCGCGACATGCCTAATGGCTAAAGTTGATGTGGGATGGCTTTGGCATCGCCGTTTAGCCCACGTCAATATGAGATCTTTGCAAAGTCTTCTCAAGGGGGGCCATGTCCGTGGACTAGCAAATGTTAGTTTTGCCAAAGATCATTCTTGCAGTGCTTGTATTGAAGGAAAGCTTCATGAGAAGGCTCACCCTCCCACGACCAACATCTACTCGAAGAGACCCTCAGAGCTCCTTCACATGGATCTCTTTGGGCCTCCATCCTTTGATAGTCTTGGAGGTAGAAAGTATTTCTTGGTGATTGTGGATGATTATTCAAGATACACTTGGGTATAATTCTTCAAGAGGAAGAGTGAGACTCAACAGACTGTCATCGACTTTGCAAATGAAGCTCAACATCAACATGATGCAAAGATCTTGACAATAAGAAGTGACAACAGCACCGAGTTCAAGAACTAGACCTTAGATGAGTTTCTTAGTGATGAGGGGATCAAGCATCAATATACCCCTCAACAAAATGGTGTCGCGGAGAGGAAGAACCGGACGTTGATGGATGCGGCAAGGACCATGATGGAGGAGTTCAAGTCTCCATACAACTTTTGGGCTGAAGCCATCAACACAGCATGTCATGCATCCAATCGGCTCTATCTCCGCAAAGGCTTGAACAAGACTCCTTATGAAATACTCACCAGTAACAAGCCCAACCTCAAGTACTTCCGGGTGTTCAGGTGTAAGTGTTTCATTCTCAAGAAAGGTGTTTGTTTGTCTAAATTTGAGGCTAGAGCTTATGAGGGCATATTTTTTGGTTATGCTACAAACTCTCATGCTTACTGTGTCCTCAACAAGTCCACCAGACTCATTGAGGAGACGTGTGACATAGAGTTTGACGAGAATAACGGCTCCCAAGTGGAGAAAAATGGTACTTGTGATGTAGGTGATGAAATTCCTCCCCAAGCCATAAGAAGAATGTGTATTGGTCATATCCTACCCATTGAGGAACCCCTTGTGGCCGAAGGAGAAGGACAATGCTCCACTCAAGTGGAGCCATCACCTTCCCAAGACCCACACGCTTCCAAAGAACAAAGTGAAGGCCCTCAACCTCTCGAACAAATCAAGGGCAAGATCAACCTCAAGATGGCGGTGAACCACCAAATGATGCCCAAGGTCAAGTTCTCCCCCTCGAGCAAGTTCAAGACCAAGAACAAGCTCAAGACGGCGCTCAAGATGATCAAGTTACCCCTCCTGCTTCCACATCCGTGGAGGAGTTAGAGCGTCGTGCCGCGAAGATTGCTTCCAAGCTCACCACCAAAGGTCATCTCATGGAAAATGTGGTTGGAAGCCTAAGAAAGGGGGTAAGCACTCGTAGACAATTAGCAAACTATTGTGAACATCACGCGTTTGTCTCTTGTGTTGAACCCCAAAAGGTCTATGAGGCGCTCGAAGATTCGGATTGGCTCAATGCCATACATGAAGAACTCAACAACTTTGAGTACAACAAGGTGTGGAGATTGGTGTCAAGGCCGTCGGAGAACCACAACGTCATTGGAACCAAGTGGATATTCAAGAACAAGCAAGATGATCATGGGAACATCATTCGCAACAAGGCAAGATTGGTAGCACAAGGCTACTCCCAAGTTGAGGGTATCGACTACGGTGAAACCTTTGCTCCCGTTACTCGCCTTTTCGTTTGTTGATTGCTTATGCTTCCCATCACAACTTTAAGTTACAACAAATGGATGTGAAGAGTGCTTTTCTTAATGGTCCTATTAATGACTTGGTTTATGTCAAGCAACCCCCCGGGTTCGAGGATCCCTACTTCCCGGATCATGTGTATCAACTTGATAAGGCACTCTATGGCCTTAAGCAAGCCCCACGTGCATGGTTTGACCACCTTACCGAGTTGCTACAAGATCGTGGGTTTGAGGTTGGGAAAATCGATCCCACTCTTTTTACTAAGAAGGTCAAAGGGGAGTTGTTTGTATGCCAACTATATGTTGATGATATTATCTTTGGTTCCCCTAACAAAGCTTTCAATGAGGAATTTCCCGCTCTCATGACCTCTAAGTTCAAGATGTCTTCGATGGGAGAGTTGAAGTTCTTCCTAGGGTTCGATATCAAGCAAAGAAGAGAAGGAACCTTCATCAACCAAGCCAAATACACTCAAGACATGCTCAAAAGATTCAAGCTAAGTGATGTCAAGCCGACTACTACTCCAATGCCCACCAAGTCCCAACTTGACATTGATCCCAGTGGTAAAGCAGTGGATCAAAAGGTATATCGCTCCATGATTGGCTCCTTGCTTTATTTTTGTGCATCTAGACCGGATATCATGTTGAGTATGGGAATGTGTGCATGGTTTCAAGCCACACCAAAGGAAAGCAACTATGTGGCGGTCAAGCGAATCTTTCGATATTTGGCTCATACCCCAAACGTTGGCTTGTGGTACCCAAGAGGAGCAAACTTCAAGCTTGAAGGATATACGGATTCCGACTGGGCGGGAGACAAAGTGGATAGGAAGTCGACTTCTGGAGGGTGCCAATTTCTTGGTTGCTCTTTGGTGAGTTGGTCTTCCAAAAAGCAAAGTTGTGTGTCTCTCTCGTCCACCGAAGCGGAGTATGTGGCGGCCGGTAGTTGTTGTGCACAACTGCTATGGATGAGGAAAACTTTAAAGGAGTACAGTGTCATTTATGACAAAGTGCCTCTTTGGTGTGACAATGAAAGTGCCATCAAGATTTCTCTCAACCCGGTGCAACACTTCAAGACGAAGCATATTGAGATTCGGTATCACTTCATCTGGGATCATATTAGGCGAGGGGAGATCGAGCTCAAGTATGTCAACACTCATGATAACCTTGCAGATATTTTCACGAAGCCCTTGGATGAAGCAAGATTTCGCGAGTTAAGGCATGAGCTAAATATCATTGATTCGAGCAATGTGACTTGAACCCTTGCACATCCCACCACACTCAACTTGTTGTCTAGTTTTAGGTGTAGGCATGGACATAGGGGGAGTGTTGTTCTCTCAATGAACTCTCCCTCCCCCCCATTATGCATAAATTGATCAACTCTTTCACATTAGCCATTTTTGATGGTACTTGTGCTTCAAAGACGAGTTTTGGTCATGGGCCCAAGGATAATTCTTCGCGGTGCCATACCAATTGACTCAAACATAGGTGGCTCCGGCCACCGCCCTCTCCTTGGAGAGGTTGTGTCTCTTGGTTGGTCTTCGTTGTCTTGTGCTTTCCTCTTCCATGTGCGAGTTTGTGTCATTGTTTGTTTTTGCCACTTTGTTGTTCGGTGTTCCCGAAGGTTGTTTTGCTTTTGCTCTTGTGTGAAACTTGCACTTTCTTGGGTTACGGTACTACCGTGGCAGGCCATGGTACTACTGCAGGAGTTGGTAGCTTTGTGTTTGCTTAGTTGCCTCCCAGGGGCATGGTACTACCGCTACCATCGCGGCAGTACTTTTTTACTGCCGCTGGAAGAGCGGTACTACCGCCCAGCGCGCGGTACTTACGCCCGGGCGGTACTACTGCGATGACCCGCGGTACTTCCGCACCCATGCAAGCAGGTGGGGGTTAAGAGCGGGACAGGGGGAGTTCTAACTCACCCATACCCATTCATCTCTATTCCCCACCCGTCTCTCTCTCCTACCCAAGAACGGCGCCGGAGGCCTTCGCCGGATCTTCGTCTCCGGCCGCTCTCCTTGGATTCTGACCGGTGGGATCGTTCCCCACCACTTCCTCTTGCCATGGACCAAGGTTTTTCCCCAAATCCCTCTCCTTTTGGTTTGTTCCTTTGCTTCTAGGTTTTTGGGAGATGCATGTGGTGGTCTTGAGATTTTTGGCTAAATCTATGCAAGAGGGATTCGTAGGAGCATGGTAGTGTAGTAAGCATGCTCTTTGGATAGTCAAAATAGTTCCGATTGATCAACGGTAGTACCGATGTTGTTGTGTAGAGGTACTAGATCCAGATCCGTAACTCTCTGTCGCAGTTTTCGATCCGCGCAGTACTACCGCTCCTCCTGGAGCAGTACTACCGCGACCTCGCCTGTATCTGGCACCATGCTGTAGGACCTTGAGAAGAGGTAAGTAATTAAGTCTAGAGGGGGGTGATTAGACTACTTGACCAATTAAAAATTATGCCTTTTCCCAATTTTAGTCTATGGCAGATTTTAGCAATCTTAGCACAAGTCAAGCAATGTTCACACAATTCAAGCAAGCACGCAAAGGAGTATATGAGCAGCGGAAAGTAAAGCATGCAACTTGCAAGAATGTAAAGGGAAGGTTTGGAGATTTCAAACGCAATTTGGAGACACGATGATTTTTGAGCCATGGTTCCGATAGGTGGTGCTATCGTACATCCACGTTGATGGAGACTTCAACCCATGAAGGGTAACGGTTGCGCGAGTCCACGGAGGGCTCCACCCAAGAAGGGTCCACGAAGAAGCAACCTTGTCTATCCCACCATGGCCGTCGCCCACGAAGGACTTGCCTCACTAGAGGTAGATCTTCACGAAGTAGGCAATCTCCTTGCCCTTACAAACTCCTTGGATCAACTCCACAATCTTGTCGGAGGCTCCCAAGTGACACCTAGCCAATCTAGGAGACACCACTCTCCAAGAAGTAACAAATGGTGTGTTGATGATGAACTCCTTGCTCTTGTGCTTCAAATGATAGTCTCCCCAACACTCAACTCTCTCTCATAGGATTTGGATCTGGTGGAAAGAAGATTTGAGTGGAAAGCAACTTGGGAAGGCTAGAGATCAAGATTCATATGGTAGGAATGGAATATCTTGGCCTCAACACATGAGTAGGTAGTTCTCTCTTAGAAATAGGATGCTGGAAGTGTAGGATTGTTCTGATGGCTCTCTCCACGAATGAAGAGGAGGTGGAGGGGTATATATAGCCTCCACACAAAATCTAACTGTTACACACAATTTACCAATCTCGATGGGACCGAATCAACAAACTTGGTCGGACCGATTCAGTAAACAATGTGACCGTTAGGATTTTCGGTGGGACGGAAATGCAACTCGGTAGGACCGATATGGTTAGGGTTAGGGCATAACGTAATCTCGGTGAGACCGATTACACAAACTCAGTGGGACCGATTTTGGTAATAAGTTAACTAGAGAGTTGGTGAGGCAAACTCGGTGGGACCGATTACTCAAACTCGGTGAAACCGATTTGGGTAATAAGTTAACCAGAGAGTTTGCATTGTAATCTCGGTAGTACCAATTGCTCAAACTCGGTGAGACCGATTTTGATAATGGACATACACAGAGATATTACAATCCCATCTCGGTGAGACCGAGATCCCTATCGGTGAGACCGATTTGCCTAGGGTTTGTGGCAGTGGCTATGATATCTGAACTCGGTGGCGCCGGATAGAAAGAATCGGTGGGGCCGAGTTGTACTTTAGATTTAAGTCATATGTGTGAATGTGGGAAAGTAGTTGAGGGTTTTTGGAGCATATCACTAAGCACTGTGGAGCAAGAAACTCATTAAGCAACACCTCATCCCTTCTTGATAGTATTGGCTTTTCCTATAGACTCAATGTGATCTTGGATCACTTAAATATAAAATGAAGAGTCTTGAGCTTGAAGCTTGAACCAATCCTTTGTCCTTAGCATCTTGAAGGGGTTTCCACATCCTTTAGTCCATGCCACTCCATTGTTGAACTTATCTGAAACATACTAGATAAAAGTGTTAGTCCAACAAGAGATATGTTGACATTAATTACCAAAACCACCTAGGGAGCACTTGTTCTTTCAATCTCCCCCTTTTTGGTAATTGATGACAACATACATCAAAGCTTTAGATAAAGATATAGAGTATAGCAAGTAAAGCTTTGGAAAGACATGTAACAAGCATAGGCTCCCCCTACATGTATGCAATCATGTGAATATGGAATGTAGAAGCATGTGAATGCATGAACATGACAGAGTAAGCAATGTGTTACATGTATCTTGGCCATATGCATCAGAGCAAGGAATATTAAAGAAAATACCTTCATGCTCATGAGTCCTTCTTGGAAACAGTATGTACATCAGCAAGAATTCCTCATACAGATGATTGTGATGCATATACTTACCTTGTGGTCTTGAGTTGGCTTAGGATGGAATGAACCTGCGTAAACAAGGTTAGACAACACAGATACACCTACTAGCCAGAGCAAACAGAAGGAACCACAAGAATACCAATACTAGGATGACATGTAGAGAGTGAGTACTAAGTACCACATTGGATTAGACATGTCCCCAAAGGTAAAGATATGCAATGAATTTAAATGATTTCTTTCCTTTAGATGTCTTGCTCCCCTTGAATCTAGCATGGGATACTGGGAGAAGATAGTGAACAGAAAATCAGAGCTGAAAGGAACAAATGAACAGAGCTAATGCAAATAAGCACATAAGAATATGTATTTCCCCTCAAGAAGACATGTGGCATCTCTCCTCTTGAACACTAAGCATCTGGGATCCTTGAGGATTACTCTCTTCTTGAGTATCCTCTCCCCCTAGAGATCTCTCTCCCCCCCTGTGGAAGTGATAATCTCTCTCTCTTTGGAAGTGATAAGCTTTGATGTGATCTCTCTCTGCCCCTTTGACATCAATTTCCAAGAAGGGCCTTCTGGAATTTGTCGTGAATGGGTTTGATCCTTGAGTCACAGTACAAAGGACTGATAAAAATGTGATGCTTGTAGAGGACAAGATTCATTGAGTGGAGCTGGATCAAAAGAAAAGAGGAATAAGTGGCAAAATGTTTTTCCTGTTGTGAAGTCAGTGGCACCGAGTGGTATGATTCGGTTGCACCGAAAGGTTTAGGTTGGACCAAAATCAACAAACCGGTGAGACCGAGTTCATCACAGAGAGAACACTTGTCACCTCAGCTCACTAGACTAGTAAGATCTCACAAAGATTTGCAAGGAATTAACTGAATGATATGCAATGAATTGGGTGCAGGAAATGCAGAGCAAACAGAAAAGAAAAGAAAGAAATCTAGATGAAGTTTTTTTTGAAAGGGGAAACAAACATGCATGAGACAAATTCAAGAGCACAGAAAAGAACACGAGAGAACTTCATCTAGAATTGGTCAGCGACAAAGTCACCTATGTTAGAGTATATTGACTTAGGAGTCAAGTGAGATCACTTGATCATAGGTCATACTCATCGTTTAAGCTCAAAATGGGGTTTCCATTTTTCGTTTAAGCATCTTGATGTATTCACATCTTGTCGAGTTGCTTTATCTCATGTCTTGGAGTAAAGCTTCTCTAAGATGGAAAAACATACCTTGGGTGGTGGTGTTGATCATGTAGTTGAACTTGTGTGGGTTGCTCAAGGTTGATGTAGCTCAGCAAGAGTTGGGAGCGCCACCTGGAATTTGAGTTCATCTACCTACATGGGTTAGTTCTTGCAAGGAAGAGCACTTGTGTACCCAAAATAACAATTATGAATTTCAACATAGAATTTGTCAAAGGATATGTTCGAATGGTTCCAAGCTTCCTGTCTTCAACCACCATAGTGTAGAGACTTGGTGATGTAGGGATTGCTCAAGATGTGAGTAGGTTATAATCTCATGGAATATGATTCAACCAAGTACCTACATGGGTTAGATAACATGCAAGATGCAAATATGTCCAAGACATAAGATTATCATCATAAGAGAAATATCAAGGATTAGTCATAAGCTCTTGTCTTGCATGTATACAATGGAGTTTCTACTCCAAGTTTGAAGCATCAATGATGTTCAATTCTCCTCTCAACCTGCAAACTTTCTCATCAAGAGGTTTGGTGAAAATATCTGCTAATTGCTTTTCGGTGCGAACATGCTTAAGATCAATGTCACCCTTAGCAACATGATCTCGAATGAAATGATGACGAACTTAAATATGCTTAGTTTGAGAATGTTGCATGGGATTATGACCAATTTTGATAGCACTTTCATTGTCACAAAGCAATGGAACATGTTTCACATATATCCCATAATCTTTCAGAGTTTGGGTCATCCAAAGTAATTGAGCACAATATGAACCAGCGACAACGTATTCCGCTTCGGCGGTGGATAAGGATACCGAGTTTTGTTTCTTGGAAGACCAAGACACAAGAGATCTACCAAGAAATTGACAAGTACCCGAAGTGGACTTTCTATCAACCTTGTCTCCGGCATAGTCCGAGTCGGAGTAGCCAGCAAGATCGAAAGAGGCCCTCTTAGGATACCAAATGCCAAAATTTGGCGTATGAATTAGATATCTCACTATCCTTTTCACGGCCTTAAGATGACATTCTTTAGGTGCAGCTTGATATCTTGCACACATGCACACACTTAGCATAATATCGGGACGTGAAGCACATAGATATAACAATGAACCAATCATAGAGCGATAAACCTTTTGATCAACCGGTTCACCATCTTTGGTCAAATCAAGATGTCCACTAGTAGGCATGGGTGTAGACATACCTTTGCATTCTTGCATATTGAACTTCTTGAATAAGTCCTTAGTGTACTTCGTTTGAGAGACAAAAGTACCTTCCCTAGTTTGCTTGATTTGCAACCCAAGAAAGAATTTGAGTTCACTCATCATTGACATCTCAAACTTCTCCGACATTAGCTTTCCAAACTTCTCGCTAAAATGAGGGTTAGTCGATCCAAATATAATATCATCAACATAAATTTGGCATACAAATAATTCTCCATAAACCCTTTTAGTAAAAAGTGTAGAATCATTTTTCCAATTTCAAAGCCTTTTTGAATGAGGAACTTGGTTAAGCATTTATACCAAGCTCTAGGAGCTTGTTTAAGACCATAAAGAGATTTGCGAAGCTTGTAGACATGATTGGGTTTCTTAGGATTGATAAAGCCGGGAGGTTGTTTGACATAAAATTCCTCCTCTATTTCACCATTTAGAAAAGCACTTTTAATGTCCATTTGGTACAAGGTGATATCATGGTGATTAGCATAGGCAAGTAAGATGCGAATGGACTCAAGTCTAGCAATGGGAGCATAAGTCTCACCATAGTCCATACCTTTGACTTGTGTGTAGCCTTGGGTGACGAGACGTGCTTTGTTGCGAACTACTTGTCCATCTTCATCTTGCTTGTTGCAAAACACCCATTTGGTACCGATGATGTTGTGGTTGTTGTCAGGCTTCTCAACCAATGTCCAAACTTGGTTTCTCTCAAAGTTGTGTAGCTCTTCGTGCATAGCATTTATCCAATCCGGATCTTCCAATGCTTCTTCGACCTTCATAGGTTCAATGCTAGAGATGAATGAATAGTTTTCACAAAAGTTAGCTAAATGAGTTTTAGAGCGAGTGATTCTCCCGGTTTGAATATCATTGTAGATTTGCTCGACAGGATGGTCTTTAGCAATTCTTGCTCAAACTCGTGAAAGCTTTTGCTTGGGTCTTGGTTGAACATCTTCTTCATCTTGTTCTTCTTCTTCTTGGCCCTCTTCATTATTGGCGTTGTCGTTCCTTGTCGTGGTGGAGAAGGAGCTTGTTGACGTTCTTGATGTACTTCCTCGTTTTCTTCATCTTGGTGTGTCCCACTTGTGGATGCTTCCATATCAACTCTTGGTTCACCTTGTCGTGAAGTAGAAGCTTCCACTTGGACGGACGAGGTACTCTCCTTCACTTCCGTTGGACGGATCTTGCCAATAGACAAGTCTTGGATTTCTTCCGAGGGGTCTTTGTCTCCTACATCAATTGGCAATTTCTCTACTTGCGAGCCGTTAGATTCATCAAACTTCACATCTACCGTTTCTTCAACCTTTCGGGTGAAACTGTTGTAGACATGGTAAGTGTGAGAGTTTGAGCCATAACCTAGTAGGAAACCTTCATGAGACTTAGGAGCAAATTTAGAATGACGATGCTTATCAAGAATGTAGCATTTTGACCCGAATACTAGAAAGTATCCAACTTGGGGTTTGTTACCAGTGAGGAGCTCGTATGCCATCTTTCCGAGTAGCTTGTGAAGATACAAGCGATTTGTTGCATGACAAGCTGTCTCAACCGCTTCTGCCCAAAAGTGCTTCGGCGTCTTGTACTCATCAAGCATCGTTCTCGCCATTTCGATGAGCGTCCGGTTCTTCCTCTCAGCGACTCCATTTTGTTGAGTTGTGTACATAGCCGAGAACTCGTGTGAAATCTCTTCTTCGTCAAGAAAGGTGTCCACATTTGCGTTCTTGAACTCCGTTCCATTGTCGCTATGAACCTTCTTGATCTTCACTTCAAACTGATTTTGAGCCTTCCCGGCGAAGTTTTTGAAGATCTTTTGGACCTGTGATTTATCATCGAGAAAGAACACCCACGTAAATCTTGAAAAATCATCAACTATAACTAGACCAAAAGAATTTCCACCGAGACTTTTGTAAGCGTTGGGACCAAAAAGATCCATGTGAAGTAACTCAAGTGGCCTCCTTGTGGTCATGATGTTCTTCACGGGATGCCTTCCTCCAACCTGTTTACCTTCTTGACAAGCACTGCAAAGTCTATCCTTATCAAATATGACATCGTTAACACCAAGGATATGATTCCCTTTAATAAGCTTGTCAAGGTTTCTCATGCCAACGTGACCTAGTCGTCTATGCCATAACCAACCTTTTGAGGATTTAGCAATGAAGCAAGTTCTAGGTTGAGCCTTTTTAGAGAAATCAACAATGTAAAGATCACCTCTATGTATACCAGTAAAGACCATTTTATGATTGTCTCAATGAAACACTTGGCAATCTACTTCAGTAAATAGGACAATGAAACCAAAATCAGCAAGTCTAGATACTGAAAGTAAGTTGTAGCCAAGAGATTCAACGAGCATAACATTCTGAATTGAGCTGTCATTTGAGATGGCCACCTTACTGAGGCCAACCACCTTACCCTTTGAGTTGTCACCGAAAGTGACATATTTTCGAGGACTATCATTTTCAGCAAGGTCATGAAACATGTCTTTATCTCCGGTCATGTGATCGGTACATCCACTCTCAAGAACCCATTCCTTTCCTCCTGCCATATATCCTCGAAGATTTGCCATAAGACCAAAGTGTCTCATTGCATCATCAAGATCAAAGTCATCATCATCATCATCCTCATCATAGTATCCATGTTCAACATCGTCATGTGGTGGATCAATTCCTAGCGAGGGTGATTCATTAGTATGAGTTTGACAATAATCTCCTCTATGAAGTCTAGTAGCTTCGGAAATAATATCGCTAATAATTCCAATATTTCCTTTGGCACGCATAAGATTTGTAAGTTCAAATAGACAATTACCAAACATAGGATCATTGGAATTCATCTTACTCAAGGCAATAGACTTATGAAGAATTTCATCCAGATTTTTCAAGGAATAATTAGGAAATCGTTCCTCAAGAAATTTCCATATAGTGTAGGCACACTCAAGAGTAGGCAGTTTTCCAATCAAGTTTCTAGGCAAGCCTCTAGTGATAAGATTAACAGTTCTAACATTCCTAATCATGTCAATAGACTCATCAAGGGTAGGATGCATAGGATCAACATATGGTGCACAAGGACTAGCAATGTACTTGTTCAAATGATATTGATTGAAAATTACAAGCATCTCATTTTTTCACTCATGAAAATACTCTCCATCAAGTATAGGCACTCTATGACTAAGACTCCCCAAAGTAGACTCATCCATCTTCCTCCAATGGTGATTAAACCAAAGCAATGGAGACCAATGCTCTGATACCACTTGTAGGACCTTGATAAGAGGTAAGTAAGTCTAGAGGGGGGGGGTGACTAGACTACTTGACCAATTAAAAATTATGCCTTTTCCCAATTTTAGTCTATGGCAGATTTTAGCAATCTTAGCACAAGTCAAGCAATCTTCACACATATCAAGCAAGCATGCAAAGGAGTATATGAGCAGCAGAAAGTAAAGCATGCAACTTGCAAGAATGTAAAGGGAAGGGTTTGGAGATTTCAAACGCAATTTGGAGACACAGTGATTTTTGAGCCGTGGTTCCGATAGGTGGTGCTATCGTACATCCATGTTGATGGAGACTTCAACCCACGAAGGGTAACGGTTGCGCGAGTCCACGGAGGGCTCCACCCAAGAAGGGTCCACGAAGAAGCAACCTTGTCTATCCCACCATAGCCGTCGCCCACGAAGGACTTGCCTCACTAGCGGTAGATCTTCACGAAGTAGGCGATCTCCTTGCCCTTACAAACTCCTTGGTTCAACTCCACAATCTTGTCGGAGGCTCCCAAGTGACACCTAGCCAATCTAGGAGACACCACTCTCCAAGAAGTAACAAATGGTGTGTTGATGATGAACTCCTTGCTCTTGTGCTTCAAATGATAGTCTCCCCAACACTCAACTCTCTCTCATAGGATTTTGATCTGGTGGAAAGAAGATTTGAGTGGAAAGCAACTTGGGAAGGCTAGAGATCAAGATTAATATGGTAGGAATGGAATATCTTGGCCTCAACACATGAGTAGGTGGTTCTCTCTTAGAAATAGGATGCTGGAAGTGTAGGATTGTTCTGATGGCTCTCTCCACGAATGAAGAGGAGGTGGAGGGGTATATATAGCCTCCACACAAAATCTAACTGTTACACACAATTTACCAATCTCGGTGGGACCGAATCAACAAACTCGGTCGGACCGATTCAGTAAACAATGTGACCGTTAGGATTTTCGGTGGGACCGAAATGCAACTCGGTAGGACCGATATGGTTAAGGTTAGGGCATAACGTAATCTTGGTGAGACCGATTACACAAACTTGGTGGGACCGATTTTGGTAATAAGCTAAGTAGAGAGTTGGTCAGGCAAACTCGGTGGGACCGATTACTCAAACTCGATGAAACCGATTTGGGTAATAAGTTAACAAAAGAGTTTGCATTGTAATCTCGGTAGTACAGATTGCTCAAACTCGGTGAGACCGATTTTGATAATGGACATACACAAAGAGATTACAATCCCATCTCGGTGAGACCGAGATCCCTATCGGTGAGACTGATTTGCCTAGGGTTTGTGGCAGTGGCTATGATATCTGAACTCGGTGGTGCCGGATAGAAAGAATCGGTGGGGCCGAGTTGGACTTTAGGTTTAGGTCATATGTGTGAATGTGGGAAAGTAGTTGAGGGTTTTTGGAGCATATCACTAAGCACTGTGGAGCAAGAAACTCATTAAGCAACACCTCATCCCTTCTTGATAGTATTGGCTTTTCCTATAGACTCAATGTGATGTTGGATCACTAAAATATAAAATGAAGAGTCTTGAGCTTGAAGCTTGATCCAATCCTTTGTCCTTAGCATCTTGAAGGGGTTTCCACATCATTTAGTCCGTGCCACTCCATTGTTGAACTTATCTGAAACATACTAGATAAAAGTGTTAGTCCAACAAGAGATATGTTGACATTAATTACGAAAACCACCTAGGGAGCATTTGTGCTTTCACATGCGGTACTTCCGTACCTTAGTGCGGTACTACCGCTTGGCGCCTGGAAGTAAAAAATTCTTCCGCCCCAGGCGCGGTACTACCGTGCCACCCCGACACGGTACTGCCGCGGCTAGAGCGGATGTAATGTTTTACATCCGTACACCGGCCCGGTACTACCATAGATTCATCCAGTACTCTTTTTCTGTCTAGATCTCGTGCTTATTTGTTTCCTTCAGCTTTGGTCTGTGTCTTTTGCATTGATCCGTCTTGTTTCCCGTGCGTGTTCTTGTGCTTTGTGTCTAGGTGGTGGCTCCGGTTCTCTTGCTCGTCGCTCAAATCCCAGCCGTGACATAGGGTCAAAGCGGCTGCGCAACCAAGATGAAGCTCCAGAGGGGTCATCTGCTTCCCAATGCAGGACCAAGCACACCGCCAACAAGCAGAAAGAGCCCGTCATGGGCATGGATGAGATGCCCCAGGCTGAGTTTATCATTCGAAGGAAGCTCAATCCCTATGGGAATCCCCAGGCTAACTTGCGAGGCAATGATCTCTTCTAGACCAAGCAGCAGAATCTGATCTATCTGGATGTGATCAAGGCCAAGCAGAACCTCTACATGGAAGTTCACTATATTGACATGCACCATATGAGGCAGGACAAGCACCGTGGGTACTTTGGAGAGGCCTTGGATCTAGTGGAGCAGTTCGGCATTGAGCACATGCTCACCTTCCACAAGGATTTTGATCCAGAGATCATAGCACAGTTCTTTGCTTCAGTCTACTTCGGCGTTGATGATGCAAGGACCATGACTTGGATGACCAATGGTCGCCGGATGTCTGCTACATGGAAGGAGTTCATGGAGTTGCTTAACGTTCCAGATGAAGGGCTCGACACACCAGTTGGAGTTCGCCCTCATGCCAACTCTAAGTCTGCCAACAAGAACAAGCTCATGCCATTCCTTGTTCAAAAGACTCTTCCTAGCAAGAAGAAGGTGTGGGTGCTTAACCCCTTCCTTTACATCATGCATCATCTCTTCCGGAACACCCTCTTCCCACGCATTGGTGACATGGGTCAGGTGCATGCTTACCTCGTTGACATGATGCTCCTTTGCGAGGAGGCCCGTCAGGCTCAGACTCAGCCACTTGATGTCTCACATATCATGTGGTGCAAGCTTTAGTTCTCCGTGTTCAACCTTAATGTCCCCATCTATGGGCCTTACTTGTTTCACCTGATCTCCAAGACTTGGGAGAAGCACTTTCCCAATGATGAGTTTGAAGCTCCCGGTTGGATTCATCATGAGCCCATCAGGTTTCGCATCAAGCCCCAATGGGCTAACACCACCACTTATGTTGAGGCTGCCAGGATGGTTGTGGATGAGGATGAGATTGAGGAGGAAGAAGCTGTTGAGGACCGTTCTGCTATCACTTCTCCCTCTACCGAGCCCTCTTGGGCGAAGAAGCTGAAGATCAAGATGAAGAGGCTTTTCTACATGCAGGTCCAGAGTTAGTACAAGGCCCATGTTTCTCAGAAGGACGGTCGTTGTCGTGACAACAAGATTTTGAGGGCGTGCGGCGAGGACGTGGCCAGCGGCTCTGAGAGGCACATCACCCCCGAGGCTGCCTGGATGGCTAAGAAGGGCTACAAGTGGACCGATTCTGAGGAGGAGTACATTCCTGCTGCGGATTCTGGCGACGAGGAGTCGTTTTCCGCCTGAGCTACCACCTTTGTTGTAGGTGCCCTCTCTGCCTTTTTGGTGTCTCGATGCCAAAGGGGGAGAGAGTGTAGGATTTGCGTGTCGTGTGTTGTGTGCTTCACCGCATGTCGTGTGTTGTGTGCTTCACCATTTGCTTTGCTTTCCGTTTGTTGAACTTGGTTGATTTGATTTGGTTGTGCTCGTGAGACTAAGTTTATCATATGGTGTAAGAAATATGCACTCTATCGTACCTTATTACCTTATTGAGCTTATGCTATATCGTGCTATTTATGTTATGCTCATATTTACTATCTTGTTTAGTGTTAGCCTTATCTTTGCAAGATATGCTTTATCTCTAAAATATAGGGGGAGTGGTGATCCTAGTATTCGTGCCGTGCAGTCCAAAGCACTTTACTCTCTAGCATGAATCTAGTGGGAGCTCGTCTATATTCTAGAGATGTGGGGTTTGCTTGTGCTATATTCTTTCCCTTTGTGCAAATCCCGTATTGTCATCAATCCACCAAAAAGGGGGAGATTGTAAGGGCATTCTTGTCCCTTAGTAGTTTTGGTGATTGATGATAATGCTTTTGCGGAATAATCGTGTGTACTGAGCTTTTCAGATATATCGTAACTAAACACAAGACGATTTGATGCCCCTCGAAGATTATTGAAGACGACGTTTCTCTACGGTCCTTTTCGGTGGAGTTGAGTCGTAGGAAAGCCATACTATTAAGAGGGGGTCCGCTTTGGAAAGGTTTGGGAGGAATCTCACGTACACATCCCTTTTGCACCGCCTTTCCTTTGGCTCTTTGGAGTTCTCCTCCGTCTCACCTTGTCTCTACGAAATGAAGGACTCCGAGTTGCTCATCTCAGGCTGGCGGTAGTACTACTCCACTGAGCGGTACTAGCGCAGGAGCCAGCGGTAGTACCGGGCTCCAGCACGGTAGTACCGTGGGCTTCCACGGTAGTACCGCTCCTCCCAAGCGGTAGTACCATGAGTTTTGGCCTGGCGCCGCTGCTCAAGCGGTAGTAGGGGCGGATGTAATTTTTTACATCCGCGCCCAACGCGGTAGTACCGTGCTGCGGCGCGGTAGTACCGTGTCGCCTGGCTAGGTGCAGCAGTACGAGCAGAGGTAGGGGCGGATGTAATTTTTTACATCCGTACCCTTCACGGTAGTACCGCACCCCTGGTTCGCGGTAGTACCGTGTCGGATTTTCGCATTGATAATATCTCAGCGGAGGTAGTCACGTATGTAATATTTTACATCTGTGCCTACCGTGCCTGGACCATGGCTGCCCTGCGGTTGTACCGCAAAGGGTCGCAGTAGTACCGCGCCTGCGATTCTACCGTGCCCTATCTATGCTCTTCTGTTCAGGTCCAGGCTCTACCGCGCCCACGGTAGTACCGCGGTCCACCGCGGTAGTACCGCAGACCCGTGCGGTAGTACCGCTCCTGTGGTGCGGTAGTACCGCGGGTCGCGGGCTGAGTGGTGGGTAACGGTTGGAATTGTCCCCCCACTATATAAGGGGGTCTTCTTCTCCAAGAAGACCCACCTCTTCCATCCGTAAGCTCCATTGTTGCTCCAAGCTCCATTTTCGCCCGATCTCTCTCCCTAGCCAATCAAACTTGTTGATTTGCTCGGGATTGGTTGAGAAGGCCCCGATCTACACTTCCACCAAGAGAAATTTGATTCCTCCCACTAATCCCTAGCGGATCTTGTTACTCTTGGGCGCTTGAGCACCCTAGACGATTGAGCTCACCTCGGAGCCATAGTCCATTGTGGTGAAGCTTCGCGGTGTAGTTGGGAGCCTCCAATTAAGTTGTGGAGATTGCCCCAAGCTTGTTTGTAAAGGTTCGGTCACCGCCTTCAAGGGCACCAATAGTGGAATCATGGCATCTCGCATTGTGTGAGGGCGTGAGGAGAATACGGTGGCCCTAGTGGCTTCTTGGGGAGCATTGTGCCTCCACACCGCTCTAACGGAGACACACTTCCCCTCAAAAGGAAGGAACTTCGGTAACACATCCTCGTCTCCACTGGCTCCACTCTTGGTTATCTCGCTCCTTTACTTTTGCAAGCTTACTTGTGTTATATCCCTTGATTGCTTGTGTGATTGTTGTTGTTGCATCATATAGGTTGTTCACCTAGTTGCATATCTAGACAACCTACTTTGATGCAAAGTTTAATTTGGTAGAGAAAAGCTAAAAATTGTTAGTTGCCTATTCACCCCCTGTCGGTGTCAAAACCGGCGGATCTCGGGTAGGGGGTCCCAAACTGTGCGTCTAGGCGGATGGTAACAGGAGACAAGGGACATGATGTTTTACCCAGGTTCGGGCCCTCTTGATGGAGGTAAAACCCTACGTCCTGCTTGATTGATATTGATATTGTGGATGTTTACAAGAGTGGATCTACCACGAGATCAAGGAGGCTAAACCCTAGAAGCTAGCCTATGGTATGATTGTAAGGGTTGTTGTTGTTGTTGTTGTCCTATGGACTAGAGCCATCCGGTTTATATAGACACCGGAGAGGGCTAGGGTTACATAGAGTCGGTTACAATGGTAGGAGATCTACGTATCCGTATCGCCAAGCTTGCCTTCCACGCCAAGGAAAGTCCCATCCGGACACGGGACGAAGTCTTCAATCTTGTATCTTCATAGTCTTGGAGTCCGGTCGATGATGATAGTCCGGCCGATGATAGTTTGGCTGATGATGGTAGTCCGGCTATCCGGACACCCCCTAATCCAGGACTCCCTCAGTAGCCCCTGAACCAGGCTTCAATGACGATAAGTCCGGCGTGTATATTGCTTGGCATTGCAAGGCGAGTTCCTCCTCCGAATGATAGAAGATTGTGAACACCAGGATAGTGTCCGGCTCTGCAAAATAAATTCCACATTTCACCGTAGAGAGAATAATATATACACAAGTTCAATCTGCTGACGTTTTTTGCGGCATGATGTCACGCCACTACCAAGCCATTACTTGAATCTTTTTTTACTCTACCACCTCAGCGCATTTAGCGAAGCGGTTTCCTTGGCACGTCTTGTCGAAGCAGAGATCATGTTCCCCCTTAACCCGGGATTCTCATCAATACGGACGTGGGTAACCCAACCGCGCCATTGATGGTGACGCTTGGGGGATAAGAGAGTTTTACCAGGCCGGTGGGGGACGCGTAGACTTCCTGCCCATATAAGGGATAAGGATTCACCTTTTCACCTATGCCTTCTTCCTCCTTTGCTTATCCATCTCCGCGCACTCGAGCTCCAGCGCCCAAGCCAGCACATCTCGTCTCAACCTTCCCCAGTTATGTCCGGAGCGGGAGGCAAGTGGATGACCTCCTCCGTTACGGAGGAGCATATCGAAAGACTGCGCAGTGCCGGCTACCTGTCCGGCGACATCGCGCACCGGCTGCCCGACGAGGGGCAGCTCATCCCCACCCCCAGGCCCCATGAGAGGGTCGTTTTTCTTCCCCACTTCCTCCGCGGACTGGGCTTTCCACTTCACCCCTTTGTCTGGGGGCTCATGTTCTACTACGGCCTGGATTTCCATGATCTGGCGCCGAACTTCATCCTCAACATCTCGACGTTTATCGTCGTGTGCGAGGCCTTCCTTTGCATCCAGCCCCACTTCGGCTTGTGGCTCAAGACCTTCAATGTCAAGCCGAAGGTAGTGAAGGGCACTCAAGCGGAGTGCGGAGGCGCCATGTTGGGTAAGATGCCCAACGTCCTTTGGTTCGAAGGGGCCTTCGTGGAATCCGTCAAGGGGTGGCAATCGGGGTGGTTCTATATCACCGAGCCGCGCGACCCTACGTGGGCAGCGGCCCCCGAGTTTAGATCTGGTATCCCCACACAGCTCACCTCCTGGAAAGAGAAGGGCTTGCTGTGGGGTAGTTCGGAGGAGCTGACAGGACTCCAAGCCTGTATCCAGAAGCTGGTGAAGAAGCTCAGGCTGGTTAACGTGGTCCAAGTCATGCTCGTCCACCGGATTCTCCCATGCCAAGAGCGGGCGTTCAATCTGTGGGAGTTCAATCCAGAACAGCACCAGGAGCTGAGCGGGCTCTTTGACACGACGTACAAAGGCGCCTGGAGGGTGCTGTTTAAGGGCGCCGAAGCCCCCGCATCCGCGACTGAAGATCGCGGATTTCGCTCGCAGCGCCAAGCCGACGAGGTAAGTGATTCTACCCCTTTACGGGACACTTGATTTTCATAGTTTGACTCTATGCGGGTTTTAATTTCCCCTTTTCCTTTGACAGGACTGGATGAGGAAGGCGGAGCAGATTCCCGGCTCCTATGCCAGAAAACCCAGTAGACGCCCGTCTAGCGAGGCTGCTGGTTCCGGCACCGCACATGGTGCCGGAGAAGAAGGCCAAGAAGGAGGCCACGGGTGCTCGAAAGAGTTCCCGTCTTCGGGTGTCCGACGACTCCGGGGCGGACTCCTCCCCCGAAAACGAGGAGGAGAAAGAGGACTCTCTCCCAGAGGAGGGAGAGAGGAAGAGGAAGGCTTCCCCAACAGGGGAGGCCGAAGGGTCCAAGAGGGGAAGGACTATTCCCCCGGACAGCTCCGCCAACATCAACGTTGGCGAGGAAGAATGGCCTTCAAGGGCCAGGCCTCCGGCGAGATCATAAGTATCCGGATTCCTGAATGATTTATAATTTCTTTTTCTGCGTCACATAGTGTCATTCTGATGCCGCATGCTGCCTGTAGTCCGGCCAATGATGATCTCCCCGCTTCATCGAGCGGGTCGTTGGCTCCATCGGATGTAGACTCCATCCCGACCGCCTCCACCCCTCGCGACACCGAGGACGCCGAGGTGGGATCCCAAGAAGGGACCCATCAGGGGGAGGCTCCGGAGGCGCCACAAGGCGGCCTCCCGGACTTTGCGCCGGACTCCACATCAGAACCCGCAGTGGTTCCGGAGTCCGGCCGGCGGCCCCTTCGCACGAAGGGCAAGACCGTGACGCCGGCGGCTTCCATCCAACCGGAGGCGCCGGACAATTTGTTGGAGGCGCTCCAGAGCACTTCCATCGAGGAAGAACACCACACTATTATGAGTGCGGTGATTCAGAAGGTACAGCTTGCCAAGAGCGGGCTGACCGAAGCCTGCAGTAGCCTTCTATCAGGCTTTGAGGTAAGAAGTTAAAAATATGCAATGTAATACCGCATAGACAGTAGCCCCTGATGCTCGGTTCGTTGTTCGAAAAGAAAAGCCAGATTGAGGATCTGAAAAAAAAAGATATACGCAGGGTTGCTAAAAAATTATGTCAATATGGGTTGCAGGCTGCGCTGCTGACCTCTGCCGCACTGACTGCGGAGGTCGGTGCTTTGAAGCAGGAGCTCGAGCGGTCCGAGCAAGAGCTCGGCCGCGCCAAGAAGCAGCTCCAGGACAAAGAAGGTGAGTAACACCACTTTGAATTTGTACCTTACAGAAAAGGATTTAGGTTGGAACAAAAAATAACAAGGATAACCTGGGTACTGCAGGGGCCACGAACGAGGTGGTGACCCTGAAGGAGTCCGTGTCTGCGGCCGAACGCAATGCGGCCGTGGAACGGGCAGAGCTAGAAAAGCAGGAGGCGCGGGTGGCGGTGGTTCGGCAAGAGCTCCAGGCTCTCATGGAAAAGCATGAGAGTTTGGAGCGTGACTCAAAGACTCGAGAGTCCGAGCTTGCCTCGGCTCTCGAATGTGCCAAAACTGCGAAGGCCAATGCCCATAAGTCCCTTCAGGAGATTGAGTTGGTGAGGAAGATAGCGGCGGGTAAGGCATTTTTCATGCAAAGCAAGCATGTGAATGTAAATTACGTGTTACTTACCCGAATTTGGAGCTCTCCAGGGGCGTTTGCAGATCTGCCTCGCAGCGTCTCTAATGCCGCCGCATTCTACCGAGCCGAGGAGGGGAGCTCAACGGAGAAGGTCTTCTGGTCTCAGTATGCTGAGGCCAGCCATCCGGTGCCCCCTAGCGACCAGCTGAAGCAGCTGGTCGAGCTCCACAAGGTGGCCGAGCAGGCCATGTAGGGCCTCATAGTCCGGCTGTGGCCTGGAGAGGCCATGCCTGGGAGCTACTTCGGCCTCGTGCGACGGTTGGTGGATGTGTGCCCCTGGGTGGAGGTTATCAAGCACTCCGCCTGTATTGAAGGTGCTCGTCGGGCCCTTGCCCGCGCAAAGGTGCATTGGGGCAAGCTGGATGCGGAGAAGCTAATCACTGACGCGCCACCAGCGGGCAAGGAATATCGTACGCCCGAGATGTACTATAAGACTGTCCTGAAGGGTGCCCGCAAGATTGCGGATGAGTGCCCCAGGGATGTAATTATTGAGTAAATTCGCAATGTGTTATCCTGTGCGCTGAAAACTTTGTTCATATGCGCTAAGCAACGCTTGTTAATTTAAAATATTACCTTCTGTGTGGCCGTTTATTAAATCTGAGAGATGGCAAGTCGTCGGCTTCAGCCCCCATGCCACGAGTGCTGGGGTGTTCGGGATAAACTTGAGCACTCTTGTTCCCATTTTTGGGTCCATCTAGGGAGGCGCTCAACACAACGAACAAGGCAACCGGACTTATAGTGCTTGAACACTTCACTTAGCCATAGAATTCTATAATTTTAAATTTCGGCGAAGCCCCTAGTATTCGGAAGACCGAATTCGGGGCGCTATCCATGCCTTCGTCGGACATTATCCGGTACTTCGCTCGAAGCGGCGTAGGTCTTTAAGGACCCGAAAAGACCTCTCGAACAGCGACCAGTCTCTCGCCTTATCATGACAGTCAGTTTTAGCTTTCTCCACTGAGGCGTTAACCCGGCTCAACCGGGGAGCAATCGCAGTGGTTCTCCCAGTGCTACCTTAGCCGATAGAATGGAACGTAAGGTGCCAAACATGGGAGCCGGGCAAACCCAACTATTGACCCAAGACATGATTCGGAGCCGATTCATATAATGCTATAAGTTCGGGGTGCCGCACTTGTGAAAGTGTTCGGACTTTATCACACCATAATGCGGGGAGCATAAGCCCCTAGTTTATTTGGCCGTACCAAAATGTACGGATGCAACATGTCGTAAATGAACATATAAATATATATAAGGTAATGCAGTTATGGGCAAAAAGTGCTGCATTTTATTCGAGAAGATCTGCTATGAGTGCGGAATGATACAAATAGTGCGGAAAGCAAGGGATTGGACGAATTAAAGGCGTCTCCCTCCAGGGGTAGGCTGCGGAATGGTGTATTTAACAAATTTAATGCTCGTAATGGAGACCACCTGAGTGTTCGTCGCAGCCTTTGTCCCTCCCTGGCTGTTGCATCATGAGTTCGGCAGGTTCGCCGCCGGACAGAGTTCTGTATAAAAAAGAGAGAAATAAAAGATAAAAAGAGCGACACGCTTGGGAGCCCTTGGTGTGGTCGAACCGCACTCTGGGTCTGTTGTGGTTGTGCCTCTCCCCCTATGCCCATGGTATCTCCAGGGCGTAATTATGTACGCGGAGAGTTTGTCTTACAATTGTGCGAGGGCTGGGGTTGTGGCCGCATTGCTACGCGTGCTCGGAACGTGCCAGGTGGTCTTGGTTGATGTTGCTCCGGGCGCGTTTGGCCGTGTCCGGTCGTTTAACGGCCGGACTCGGAAATTGCCTTAAAAGGCTGCTCTGTACTTCTGCCGCGAGAGCCGCTGTATGTTCCTCCGTTCGGAGGGAGCGTTCCGTGTTTCCGTTGACCGTGATGACTCCACGAGGGCCTGGCATCTTGAGCTTAAGGTATGCATAATGCGACACCGCGTTGAATATTGCGAATGCGGTTCGTCCGAGCAGAGCGTGATAGCCGCTGCGGAACGGGACTATGTCGAAGATTAACTCCTCGCTTCGGAAATTATCCGGGGATCCGAAGACCACTTCCAGTGTAACTGAGCCTGTACAACTGGCCTCGACACCTGGTATGACGCCTTTGAAGGTTGTCTTTGTAGGTTTAATCCTTGAAGGGTCTATGCCCATCTTGCACACTGTATCCTGATAAAGAAGGTTCAGGCTACTGCCGCCGTCCATCAGGACTCTTGTGAGGTGAAATCCATCGACGATTGGGTCTAAATCCAATGCGGCGAATCCGCCATGGTGGATACTGGTCGGATGGTCTCTTCGATCGAAAGTGATCGGGCAAGAGGACCATGGGTTGAATTTTGGGGCGACTGGCTCCATCGCGTATATGTCCCTTAGTGCACGCTTCCGCTCCCTCTTGGGTATATGCGTTGCGTATATCATGTTTACCGTCCGAACTTGAGGGGGGAATCCCTTTTGTCCTCTGTTGTTCGGCGGCCGGGTCTCTTCCTCGTCATCACTGTGTAGCCCCTTGTCATTGTTTTCGGCGATTAATTTGCCTGCCTGCTTGAATACCCAACAATCTCTGTTGGTGTGGTTAGCTGGCTTTTCAGGGGTTCCATGTATTTGACATGAGCGGTCGAGTATTCGGTCCAAATTGGATGGGCCCGAAGTGGTTCTTTTGAATGGCTTATTCTGTTGACCGGGCTTGGAGCCTCGGAATCCGGCGTTGACTGCCGTATCCTCATTGCTGTCGCCGTTAATGCGGCGTTTGTTTTTGTTTTGACGCGACCTGCCATTGCGGTCCTTGGTATCCGGACTGCCAGCATTTTTGCTGAGGTTGTTGCTGCGAGCTAGCCAGCTATCCTCTCCCGCACAGAAGCGGGTCATGAGTGATGTGAGGGCTGCCATGGATTTCGGCTTTTCCTGTCCTAGGTGCCGGGCCAGCCACTCGTCGCGGATGTTATGTTTGAAGGCAGCGAGGGCCTCTGCATCCGGACAGTCGACGATTTGATTTTTCTTTGTTAAGAATCGTGTCCAGAATTGCCTGGCCGATTCGTCTGGCTGCTGGATTATGTGGCTTAGATCGTCTGCGTCCGGTGGTCGCACATACGTGCCCTGGAAGTTGTCGAGGAATGCGGCTTCCAGGTCTTCCCAGCATCCAATTGACTCTCCGGGCAGGCTGTTAAGCTAATGCCGAGCTGGTCCTTTAAGCTTGAGCGGGAGATATTTGATGGCGTGAAGATCGTCGCCGCGGGCCATATGTATATGGAGGAGATAATCCTCAATCCAAACCGCGGGGTCTGTTGTGCCATCGTAGGATTCGATATTAACGGCTTTAAACCCTTCAGGGATTTGATGATCCATTACTTCATCAGTGAAGCATAGTGGGTGCACGGCGCCTCTGTATTGAGCAATATCGCGACGTAGCTCGAGAGAGCGTTGTCTGCTGTGTTCGGCCCAGCCGGAGTAGTTGTATCCGGCGCGACGGTATTCGTCGTGGGTCTTGGGGCGCCCACGTGATCCATAGATAGATCTGGATTGTCTTGCCTTGTCCTCCAATATATCCCGCAAGTCCGGCCCGTTCCCCCATGGCTTCATGCTTTTTGAGCGATGCCGGGGTACGGTTTTGGTGGAGGGCTTGCACGCCTCTCTGTCGCGGCCACGAGGTGGTCGGTCTGCCGTATTGTGCGCTGGTGATGCAGGTTTGTACGCTTCCTCCTCTAGTCAGGGGAGCAACTTGCGTTTTGGGTAATTTTTGGAGGGGCATTTGAGTTCATACTCTTCGGCCGCGAGGACCTCGGTCCATCTGTCGGCCAGTAGGTCTTGATCAGCTTGAAGCTGTTGCTGCTTTTTCTTTAGGCTGTTTGCCGTGGCCATTAGCCTGCGTCTGAAACGCTCTTGTTCGACGGGATCCTCAGGCACGACGAATTCGTCGTCGTCGAGGCTTGCCTCGTCTCCGGAGGGAGGTATGTAATTATCATCCTCGACCTCTTCGTCTGCCGCCCTCTCGTGAGGGCTTACTTCTGCCTCCTCCCGCGCTGGATCGTGCTGGAGGGGGTTGTCTTCGGCACTTTTTGGGGTGTTATTATCTCCTGTGCCGGAATCTCCATTCTTACTGTGGCGGGATTTAGAGCGGCGCCGCTGACGTCGGCGCTTGGGCTGTTTCTTTAAGGAATCGGCCTCCATTGCTTCTTCGCCGTCCCCATCTTTTGGTGTGTCCACCATGTATATGTCGTATGACGAGGTGGTCTTCCAGTGTCCTGTAGGCACTGGTTCTTGATAGTCTCTGGCATCATCGTCCATACCGTCGATGTCTTCGGAGTCGTAGTCGAGTACGTCGGTTAGATCATCGACGGTGGCTACAAAGTGGGTGGTGGGTGGGCTCTGAATTTCTTCGTCGTCCGCGTCCCAACCATACTGGCCGTAGTTCGGCCAGGGCTCTCCGGATAGCGAGAGATGCTTCAGCGAATTTAAGATATCGCCGAAGGGTGAGTGCTGAAGGATGTCCGCAGCGGTGAATTCCATGATCGGCGCCCAATCGGATTCGACTGGCAGGAGCGCAGGAGGTTCGGAGTCCGGCAGAGAGTCCGGCACCTCGGAGTCATGGGCTTTACGCGGGACAAGGTAAGTGTTCGGCTCCATCGCCGTAGAAGTTGCAGCTCCCGCGGCGATGTCCAGCCATCCGTCCTTGATCTGAGCGATCGGCTCCGGACTATGGGTTGGAGCGGATTCGTGTGCGGCCTCCAAGGTGCTGTCCGGCGGTAGAGTTAGGTCGTGCCCATCGTGACAGTGCGACACGCTTGGCTGTGGCTCAGATCCATCGAAGATCAAGTCCCCGCGGATATCGGCCGTGAAGTTTAGGCTTCCAAACCTGACCTGATGACCAGGGGCATAGCTTTCGATCTGCTCCAGATGGCCAAGTGAGTTGGCCCGTAGTGCGAAGCCGCCGAATACGAAGATCTGTCCGGGGAGAAAAGTCTCACCCAGGACTGTGTCATTGTCGATTGAAGAGGCCATCAAGCCTATCAGTGATGACACAGAGGAACTCTCAATGAAAGCACCAATGTCGGTGTCAAAACCGGCGGATCTCGGGTAGGGGGTCCCGAACTGTGCGTCTAGGCGGATGGTAACAGGAGACAAGGGACACGATGTTTTACCCAGGTTCGGGCCCTCTTGATGGAGGTAAAACCCTACGTCCTGCTTGATTGATATTGATATTGTGGATGTTTACAAGAGTGGATCTACCACGAGATCAAGGAGGCTAAACCCTAGAAGCTAGCCTATGGTATGATTGTAAGGGTTGTTGTTGTTGTTGTTGTCCTACGGACTAGAGCCATCCGGTTTATATAGACACCGGAGAGGGCTAGGGTTACATAGAGTCGGTTACAATGGTAGGAGATCTACGTATCCGTATCGCCAAGCTTGCCTTCCACGCCAAGGAAAGTCCCATCCGGACACGGGACGAAGTCTTCAATCTTGTATCTTCATAGTCTTGGAGTCCGGTCGATGATGATAGTCCGGCCGATGATAGTTCGACTGATGATGGTAGTCCGGCTATCCGGACACCCCCTAATCCAGGACTCCCTCACCCCCCCTCTAGTCAACTATATCGATCCTTTCACCAAGTTCAGCAAGTGTGAGTTTTGGTTGAAGGAAGTTGGATTCCTCGGACATGTTATATCCGGAGAAGGGATAGCAGTAGACCCCACCAAGGTTGTCACTGTGACAAATTGGGAAGCACCCATGTCTGTTAGAGAGATCCGGAGTTTTCTTGGACTCGCAAGATATTACAGGAGGTTCATTAAGAATTTCTCTGAGATTACGAAACCCATGATGGAGTTGTTGAAGAAGGACACCAAGTTCAAATGGACTGAGGAATGTGAGGCCAGTTTTCAGGAGTTGAAGAAACGTTTGGTTACAGTTCCAGTGTTAATTTTTCCAGATCAACGCAAGGATTATCAAGTGTATTGCGATGCTTCTCATCGAGGACTTGGAGCAGTGATTATGCAGGAGGGAAGAGTTGTTTCATATGCCTCACAACAGCTTAAACCCCATGAGTTGAATTATGCTACACACGATTTGGAGTTAGCAGCTGTAGTGCATGCGTTGAAGACATGGAGACATTTTCTCATTGGAAACCATTGTGAGGTTACAGGGATCACAAGAGTTTGAAGTATATCTTCACGCAGAAGGAGTTGAATCTCATGCATAGGAGATGGTTGGAGCTCATTAAGGATTATGATATGAGGTTGCACTATCATCCCGAAAAGGCTAACGTAGTAGCGGATGCGTTGAGTCGCAAGAGTCATGTCAATACACTCATGACCGGAGAGTTACCCAAGGAGTTAGCAGAGGATCTTCGTGAGCTATGTTTGGAAATAGTTCCGAGAGGCTACGTAGCAGCATTGGAAATTCAGTCTACCTTGATGGATAAGATCAGAGAAGCTCAGAAGACTGGCAAGGAGATTGCCGATATAAAGGAAAGGATGAGCAATGGAAAGGGCTAAAGGATTTCATGAGGATGAGCACGATACCTTATGGTTTGAGGATCGCGTATATGTGCCTAATGACCCCGAGATCAGGAAGTTGATTCTGCAGGAGGCCCATGATTCACCATATTCGATTCACGCAGGAAATACCAAGATGTATCTGGATTTGAAGGACAATTTCTGGTGGACCGGAATGAAGAAGGATATTGCAGAGTAGGTAGCAGTTTGTGATGTATGTTAGAGAGTGAAGGCAGAACATCAGAAGCCAGCAGGTTTGCTACAGCCATTGCCGATACCTGAATGGAAGTGGGATAAGCTAGGCATGGATTTTATCACGGGATTGCCCAGGACTCATTCAGGCTATGACTCGATATGGGTTGTAGTCGATCGGTTGACGAAGGTAGCTCATTTCATCCTAGTGAAGACCACTTACACCAGTGCTAAGTTGGCAAAGATATACATGACCAGGATCGTATGTCTGCATGGAGTTCCGAGGACCATTGTATTAGATAGAAGAACCCAGTTTACCTCAAAGTTCTGGAATCAGTTGCATGAGACTTTGGGTACCAGGCTAGAGTTCAGTATAGCCTTTCATCCACAGACAGATGGACAAACCGAGAGAGTCAATCAGATTCTGGAGGACATGTTGAGAGCTTGTGCGCTAGACTATGGGTCTAGCTAGGACGACAATTTGCCATATGCAGAGTTTTCTTACGGCAACAACTATTAAGCTAGTTTGAAGATGGCCCCTTTCGAAGCTTTGTACGTAAGGAGGTGTAGGACACCGTTGTTATGGGATGAAGTTGGAGACCGTCAGTTGTTTGGACACGATTTGATTAAAGAGTCTGAAGAGAAGGTTAAGCTGATTCGTGATAGACTCAAGGTAGCCGAGTCCAGGCAGAAGAGCTATGCGGATTCTAAACGCAAGGAGACAATTTACGAAGTCCGAGACAGAGTGTATCTTCGTGTGTCCCCACTTCAAGGAGTTAAGCGATTTGGAGTTAAGGGAAAGTTAGCACCACGTTTTGTGGGACCATACAAAGTTTTGGAACATATGGGAGAAGTTGCTTACAAGTTGGAATTGTCCAATGGATTGTCAGGAGTTTACGATGTATTCCACGTTTCCCAGTTGAAGAAGTGCCATGCAGAGATGGACGATATCCCTCTGAAAGATACAGTGCCATTGGAAGCGATTCAGTTGGATAGCGATTTGACCTACGAGGAGAAACCAGTCAAGATTCTCAAGTTTGCCAGCCGAGTCACATGCAGCAAGGTTATCAACTTCTGCAAAGTTCAGTGGAGCCACCATACCGAGGATGAAGCCACCTGGAAACGAGAGGAAGACCTACGGAAGGACCACCACCACCTATTTTCTAGCCAACCCGAATCTCGAGGGCGAGATTCATCTTAAGGGGGGGGGGGTAGGTTTGTAACATCCCAAATTTTCAATTTGGAATGTTATACATTAGATCATCATTGCATATCATATTTTATTGCATTTTGGCTTGATCCTAGAAATTCTACGCAACTCAAGGACCCACGGAGAGAGTTGGCGATTTCATTATTTTCATATTTGAGTTTTCTCAAATTTTGAAAAGAGGAGCGTTTGATTTTAATTATTTTCTCTTCGAATATTTCTTATATGAAAATAAAATAGAGGGGATAAAATGAATTTCCCAAAATAAAAAATTATTGGAGGTTAATTATTAAAATCAAATAAGAATTTTATTCGAAGTTTTATCGCCATTTTATTTGAATTAGGGGAAAAACATACGTTTTCCAAAATTGCATTATAGGCCCAAATAAATGTTCACTTTGTCCACTATATTTTTAGAGGACGGGGAAAATTTATTTCAGGATTTTTGGAGCCGTTTAGTATTTCTTTTCTTTGTTTTTCTGTGTGGAATTATTTAAAAAAAAAGTTAACCAACCTAGTCGGGCCGTGCCCGACTAGGACTCAACCCGGCCGACCTTTATAACCAACGAGGCCCGAGCCGCCACAACCACCAGCCCACCCCGTCGAAACCCTAACCCTAACCCGCCACCACCGCTGCCGGACATCGCCGCCGACCGCGCCACCCGCGCAGCCACCGCCCCGCCGCCCGCCGCTGGACGCCGCCGCCGCCGCTGACCCCACCGCCGTCACCGGAGTTGACCGCCGCCACCGCCGTCACGCAACCTAAGGTAGCCGCCGGTTTTCGCCGGAAAACCGTTTGTTTTTTTAGAAACCCTTGGTTATTTTATTTTAGATCGGTTTTTATTTTTTTCCCGGTTTAGTTATTTAGCGAACGTTCATTCATACGTTCATTTTAACGAATGGTTTTCACCCGTTAGCCGCAGACAGCGAACGTTCGTTCGTTAGCCTGTTCACCAGTTTTTCTTTTTCCAGGGTTTTTCCGCGATTATTTTCGATCACGATTTCTGCGCTGTTTTTCGTTTTAGTTTATCTTTTCGCTCGTTTGTCAGAATCAGGCGATTCAAGCGCCTAGATATTCGTCTCGAAGCCCTATTTCTATTCAAATAACTTGAACAAGATTTTGCTACTGCAAAATTTGACTTAAGTCCAGATTAGTAAACGGATCGTGTTTCTTTTGCAGTTTGAGTTTCGTTGCTTCGTTTGACTTGATTCTTTTTGCAAACCAGAGTTCTTAAGTTGAACTTTCTGGTTAGATCTCTTATTTGAGTTTTACCCGTGCTTCTAGTTAAGTGCTTATTGTATGTGGTTTGGGTGAGTGTATCCATGACAGATGTGAGAATTGTTATTAATGGTTAACTTAAGGTGGCTACTTAAATACACATCTGGGTGGATTGCTTGAGGCACCCTAGAGTACCCAGTGGTTGTCAAGGCACCTAGAGAATCCAGTGTTGTCCTAGGATATCCTGAAGTACCCGTGTGCTCATCCTACGGTTTTCCACCCAGGCTCAAAGGGATCATAAGATTATTCATGCTAGAAACTTCCGTGTGCAACCACAAGCCATTATGGGCTCTAGCATAGTTGAGTAAGTTGCATGAAGCTCTTGAAGAGGTAGACTAGCAGATGTAGTGGGTTGTAGGTGGTACTATCTATCCAGAGTAGAGAGTTAATGCTTCAGAAAGACTGTGTCTTGAATCTCCGACCATGGATGTATTCGAGTCTTGTGAGGAAAAGTGCGCAAACCTTTGCAGAGTGTACAAACTAATCATGGTTAGACATGTCACCGGTTATGGACATCTTGAGTATCTGGTTCTTGGATTATCATGTTGATCTCATCACTCTTAATATAATTTGATTGGGTTAATGATGATGCTTAATTGGGATTGAGTTGGAGGAACCTTCTCAATGTTTAACAACCACCATGATAGTTAAATAAAATTTATTCCTTTGTTGTAGGGACAAATTAGCTTTATGCAAAACTGTAACCATAGAGCTTTCCACCAGCCATATATGCATGTAGTGATAGCAATTATTCTGACCCGTTTTGGGCTACAACATTCATGTTGCAGACTTTTCAGACGACGAGTAAGGTGCCATAGGTCGTTGTCTTTCACTCAGTGATGCCGTTGGAGTTGATGGACTCACTTTATCTTCCAAGCCTTCCGCTGTTATTGTTTTTAGATGGACTTAAGCCATATTATTGTAATAAGTTCCCTTTTGAGTCATTCGATGTAATAAGTGTGTGATTGCTACTCTGTTATAAATCCTCAAGTACTGTGCGTGTCAGCATTACCGATCCAGGGATGATACTGATGCACAGAGATCAGACTGTTTGACGTCTGGTCGGTACACAAACACACTGTTTTCCATGGTGTGGTACCTGGTAAATCGGCATAACCAGTTGGTAAGATAGCTCTGGAGGTTGCGTTCGGAGATGATCATGATTCCAGATCAGAAACCTTAACCTTTGAAGTGGTGAAAATTAAGAGCCCTTATCATGCTCTGTTTGGACGGCCGGCTTATGCTAAGTTCATGGCCCGACCTTGTTATGTTTATCTGCAGCTCAAGATGCCGGGTCACCATGGGACCATCACAGTACATGGGAGTCGGAAGATAGCTTTGGAGTGTGAAGAGGGCGATGCAGCTTACGCCGAGTCCGTTTGTGCAACTGAGGAGTTAAAATTTTATAAGGACAATGTTGATCCGACGGATATGACGTCTTTGAAAAAGCCAACTACAGAGCATGATCCGGCCTTGAAGTTTAAATCGGCTGATGAGACTAAACTGGTTGATTTTGTTCCTGGCGATTCATCCAAGCAGTTCAGTGTCAGTACTAACCTGGATCCGAAATAGGAAAGCGCGCTCATCGAGTTCATCCGTGAAAATCGAGACATCTTTGCGTGGAAACCTTCTGACATGTCAGGTGTACCAAGGGAACTCGCTGAGCACACTCTCAATATTGATCCCAAGTTTAAACTGGTCAAGTAGTTTCTACGCCGCTTCAATGAAGAAAGGCGCAAGGCTATTGGTGAGGAGGTAGCCCAGCTTTTGGCGGCTGGGTTTATCGTTGAGGTTTTTCATCCTGAGTGGCTGGCTAACCCGGTGCTGGTGCTTAAGAAGAATGGCACTTGGCGCATGTGTGTGGATTACACGGATCTAAAAAAGGCTTGTCCAGCTGATCCTTTTCCTCTCCCTCGTATTGATTAGATTATTGATGCTATGGCGGGTTGTGAGCACTTGAGTTTTTTGGATGCTTATTCTGGTTATCATCAGATCAAGATGGCAATTAAGGATCAGGAGAAAACAACTTTTATAACTCCCTTTGGAGCCTTCTGTTATGTGTCTATGCCCTTCGGGCTCAAGAGTGCCCAGGCGACTTATCAGCGATGTGTGCAGAATTGCCTTCACAAGCAGATTGGGCGCAATGTTCATGGTTATGTGGATGATATTGTGGTGAAATCCAGGAAGAAGGAGACATTGATAGATGACTTGAAGGAGACCTTTGATAACCTTCGAGTTTATAAAATGATGCTTAATCCGGCCAAGTGCGTCTTCAGTGTACCAGCAGGCAAACTCTTGGGTTTTTTGGTGTCTAACAGGGGCATTGAAGCTAATCCGGAGAAGATCAAGGCCATCACTTCTCTGGCTAAACCGGCGTGTATCAACAATGTACAATGTCTGGCGGGTCGTATTGTGGCGCTGAGCCGGTTTATCAGCCGGTTGGGAGAAAAAGCTATCCCTTTATACCAGATGATGAAAACGACAGACAACTTTGTTGGAGTGATGCTGCTAATGCGGCGTTGGAGGACTTGAAGAAGCAGTTAGCCGAGCCACCTGTTCTCGCAGCCCCCATTGATAAGGATCCTTTGCTGTTATATGTGGCTGCTAACGCCCGGGCTGTCAGCGTGGCTATTTTGGTGGAGCGCAAGGATGCAAGTAAGGAGTATCCAGTTCAGCGGCCGGTTTATTACATCAATGAGGTGCTTATTGAGTCGAAGCAGAGATATCCACATTGGAAGAAGCTTGTGTATGGAGTTTTTATGGCGAGCCAGAAGCTTAAGCAATACTTTCAGGGCCATCCCATCATTGTGGTCAGTTCTGCTCCTTTGGGGGATATCATCCAGAACAGGGAGGCGACTGGCCGAGTTGCTAAGTGGGCTATCGAGCTTGGACCTCACGGGTCAAAATATATGCCTCGTACGGGCATCAAGTCCCAAGCGCTCGTGGACTTCATCAATGACTGGACAGAGTTGCAGGTGCCCGAGGATAAGCTGGATAATACATACTAGACTATTCACTTCAACGGGTCCAGACAATTGGAGGGCTCGGGCGCTGGAGTTGTTCTTACTTCCCCTCAAGGTGGCAATTTTTTTTATGTTCTTCACTTGATGTTTCCTTGTACTAACAATGCAACTGAGTATGGGGCCTTGCTCCACGGTCTTCGGGTGGCTAATAAAATGAACTTAAGCCGGGTACGATGCTTTGGCGACTCTGATTTAGTGCCACAGCAAGTCTCTGGTACTTGGGATTCTTAGGATCCACTCATGGCAACTTATTGACGTGAGGTGGATGTTATTGCTGGTCACCTCAAGGGTTATCAGGTTGAGCACATTGATCGGCACAAAAATGAAGCGACGGACGCTTTAAGCCGGCTGGGGTCTCAGTGTAAACCGGTGCCGCCCAATGTCTTCCTTGACATTTTGCATAACCTGTCGGCCAAGTTGCCTACAGAGGAGGATCTGGCTGTTCCTGATCCGGAGGCTCAATTGGTGGCGATTCTTCATGTTACCCCTGATTGGACGGTGCCATATTTGGCGTATATGACCAGGGGAGAGTTACCAGAGGATGAAATTTTGGCCAGGCAGATAATCCGGCGGTCCAAGTCCATGACTATTGTCAACGGCGAGTTACATCACTGCAGTGTCTCGGGGGTGTTTCAGTGCTGCGTTTCTCCTGAAGAAGGCTGTGATATTCTGCGTGAAATCCATGAAGGGGATTGTGGTCATCACGTCGGTTCGAAATCCCTTGTGGATAAGGCTTTCCGACACAGTTTCTATTGGCTAACGGCTCATGCTGATGCTGAGGACTTGGTCAGGAAATGTGACGGTTGTCAAAAGTTTTCACGACGAGCCCTTGTTCCGGCTCAGGAGTTGAGGATGATTCCAATCATTTGGACGTTTGCAACTTGGGGGCTTGATATGGTAGGGCCTTTTAGGAGGTCCAAGGTTAAGAAGACCCACCTTTTGGTGGCAGTTGATAAGTTCACTAAATGGATAGAGGCGAAGCCAGTCAGCAAGTGTGATGCAGCTACGATGGTTCAATTCATGAAGAAGGTGATTTTCCGCTTTGGTTATCCACATAGCATCATAAAAAATAATGGCATGAACCTATCCAAGGGTTCTATGGAGGACTTTTGTCAACGTGAGCACATCCGGCTTGATGTGTCATCAGTGGCTCACCCCCAGTCTAATGGTCAAGCTGAGAGAGCTAATCAAGAAATACTGAAAGGCATCAAGCCCCGGCTTATGGTTCCTTTGCATAGAACGCCGGGTTGTTGGGTGGAAGAGTTGCCTTCCGTATTGTGGATCATTAATACTACCCCCAATAGATCTACGGGTTATACACCTTTCTTCATGGTGTACGGGGCAGAAGCAGTTCTCCCCAGTGATATTCGCCATGACTCGCCTCGAGTGGCAGCTTATGTTGAAGCGGACAATGAGCAAGCACGCCAAGATGCATTGGACCTGTTAGATGAAAAATGGGACATAGCAGCGGCTCGTTCGACGATTTATCAGCAAGATCTACGGTGTTATCACAGCCGCCAGGTTAAAACCAGAGCTTTTCAAGAAGGTGACTTAGTGCTCCGGCTTATCCAGGATCAGACCGATATGCACAAGTTATCCCCACCTTGGGAAGGGCCTTTTGTGGTCAGCAAGAATCTGAACAATGGGTCATACTATCTTATCGATGTTTGAGAGCACAAAGACTCACGCAAATCGGAGGAGAAGACCCGCCGGCCGTGGAATATTGCTCATCTTCGGCCTTACTACACTTGAGCCATAGGCTCTTCTGATGTACATATTTTGACAATGTATATATTGTGATCAATATAATAAACCGGCATGCCCACTAAAGCAGGGCCTCTGTCATTTTCTCTTCAATGAGTTCTTGGGTTTTCCGCTTTATAAAGTGAAGTTATCATTACCCTTTGGTCCGGCTTATTGGCCACACGAAAAAAAACTTGGGGGCTTGCAACCCATGTTATGGAGACCAAAGAGAGTCTGTTGTAAAAAGCACAACTCAAACATAGGTATCCTTTGAGCACAGCTCAAAATATTGCTTGGGGGCTCTTTTGGTTCTAAAAGAACAGAAGTGGCTATAACCCCTGTGATAGGCTATAAAAGCCAGGCTTTGAAGCCAGGTGTATTCACCTAAACCCCCGGGTCATCCTGTCTGTATTCCGAAAGCTTCTTCATCAGGTAATCATGATTGACCCGGCAAACTCTTAAACAATCATTCTTTGTCTAGCAAAGACCCTGAACTTGTTAAGGTTAAAATGCCATTTTCGTCATGAGAGGGCACAGTTTACGGATAGCAAGGAGAAGCTCAGGCTGTTACAACCTCCTTCCTTGAAACTTGGATAATTCGGCTGTGATGCTTGATGTACTCTGACCCCGCGTACTCCTGATAAGTCTATCTTTAAATAAGAACTGAACTTATCCGGGTTAAAATGTCGAAGTGGTAGTGTGAGTGCCGGCTCACGGAAAGCGTGTACCTTCAAGTGGTTAATACTAGTTTCATTGAAGAAGATATTTTGGCTCGTCGGCCTATGAAAGCCTTGGATTTTTTTCTGTTGATTTTGCTTTGAATATCTTTTTGCAATTTTTTCTCTTATGACACAGAAATTACATGGTTGAAAACCAAGTAAGGCTTATAAATCTTCATGCGTTGTATATATGGCGATAAACCAGTGTTTATTAACCCGGCCTGGTTTCTGATTATAAGTCACCAGTATGAAAGAAAGGTAATCCGGTGTTTATTAACCCGGCTTGGTATTAAACCGGAAATATATTTATTACACTAGCTTGATAAATCAGCAGTGAACACATATCACAGGTATGTTGTATATTGTTATTTTCAGTCCTACATCCGTTATAAACAATGTTGTTGGGCATGATAACCTATCTAGCGGTAAACCGCCAAGACGCAACTTATCTGTTATATGCAAGAACAGATTCTACAAAAAACAAAGTATCATGAGCAAACATAGCATTATCATAGCATGGCGGATTAACAGTGTCATGCAATGTGCACGGTGGCACATCAGATCCAAGAAGTTTTCAACTAGCCTATTACATGGCATTTTTATGCCCAAAAGACCAAGTCTTGGAAAACAAAGAAGTTAAACCGGCCTCCGGTTTATGCATCAGCGGTGGGCTGGCTTGATGGTTGTGGATCATCTTGCGCCGATTCATCCCCCTCCTCTCTATCTGGTGGCTGGAAGTCAGTGGTTTGCCAATCGATCCTAGTTAAGGCTCTGAACACAGCTTCATCGTTTATAAGATTGGAGGGATCAACTTCAGGGGCATAAGTATGCTTACAAATTGGCGGAATAAGAGTGGGAGTTTTGTAGCTCGGCGTATTGACCCTCTTGTTGTGGGCATCATAAATCAATTGATGAAATGACAGATCGGTCTCTTCAGTCAACTTACTAGCCAACAGGCGCATCTCCCTCGTCAAAGCCCGAAGATCTTCATTATCAAATTCTGATCCATCCTCCTTGATGCTTGGATTGCTATCCCCTATGTCCGCCGGATCAAGATCAGATATCCACACTTTAGCACGGGTCAGTGCGGTAAGAGCATTGGCCCTTGCAGCTGATCGTTTTAGCTCTTCAAGCCGGGCGGACATCATGGATAACCTCTCTAAAGTATCCTTGATCAAAGTTGGGGGCGGTTTATTGTAAGAAGCTATGCAGATAACCCGTTGTGCATCGGTATACAGTTGCTCTTTCAATGTATAGGCAGCCTTAAATTTCTTCTGCATATCAGAGCCCAGATGCATGATGCAAGATCCTGCATCATCACAGACATCGGTAAACCGGTGATTTATGGAATAGTGAAATTTCGAAGGTTGTGAAGAAGTTACTTACCAAAGACAGCAGCAGTCGTAGCATCTATTTGTTGTTTCAAACTGGTTAACTCTTCCGCCACCGGTTTAAGGGCTGTGTCAGCATCTTTAGCTTTCTTCAGCAATTTTTTTTCTGCATCCCAGCCTAGACGCTCATTCTTAAAGTCTTCCTTCAATTTTTTCATGGTTGCTAAAGCGCCAGTCAGCTCCTCTTTTGCTTTGGAATTTCTGCTTGCTGGGCCTTGATATTTTCCTCAAGGTTGGCGATTTGGGATTCTTTTTTGTCCAGCTCGACCTGCAAGAGGTAGTTATGAGTTGGCAAAACTAATTTTAAGTCCCAAGCACATAAACAAGTTATACACTTGGCACTTGGGGGCTAATGCTTATCGCTTCTTATCAACAAAATGGCAAAGTCCCAAAGCTCAATACAAGTTATACACTTGGCACTTGGGGACTAATGCCTGTTTGTTCAAGTATAAAGTTGTGGATTTTTTCTTTGATGATAAACCGGTTTCCAAAGGTATTTAACAAGAAAGTGTGAGCCTTACAACATGAAGTCCCGGTTCATCTTGAAGAGATAAACCGGCCCTTGAGGGTTACACAGCTGAAATTGAATTATTATTCTATGAAGACCCGATTCATCTTGAAGAGATAAACCGGCCCTTGAGGGCTACACAGGAAAAGTTGAAGAATCATTATTTTAAGAAGTCCCGGTTTGAATAGGTATTGCCAAACCGGCCCTTGGGGGCTACCGGAGTTGATATTATAAAAAGATCAAAAGGAAGGAATACTTATGAAGAGTTCAATGGGATTTACCTTATATTGCTCTTTCATCATATTGACTAAACCGGCTTCGTAGTCATGGTTTGTGTACATACGGTTCAAAATCCAAGAATGAATGTCTTGGGCACTGAGGTGAGTGTAGCTGTCCAAATATGCTTTCCACTTGCCTTTATCAACAACAGTTTTTCCTCTTTGGCGTTGTGTTTGGATAAGGCTATGGGGTTGCCAGGGATGGTGTAACCAATGTCAGTAATGACAACATCATCATCAACACCTTTATCCGGGCTTGGCGGATCATCAACATGAGCTGATGGATCAACATCCATGTGCTCATCTTTAGTTGCTTGATCCGGCAACGATGGGCCATAAGGAGTATTGTCAACATCTGGGTGTGACGGTTCAGGAGTCTTCTTCGTTTCATCCCGAATGGGGTCTTCAGCCGGTTTGTTCACTTTGGCCTTCTTGCTGGCTCTGGCTTTGGCCCTGGAAAATAATAAGTATGCATCAGAACAATGCAAGGATCAAAAAATAAAGGTATGACGGGTTAGTGAAATCTGCTCACCCAGGAACCGTTTTAAGGGTTGGAAGCTTCATCCCTGTTGATTCACCAGAAGATGAATGGGAGGTTCCCAGGTAATTCGAGTCAGACGGATTAAGAGGATGTCGGAAATAACCCACCCTAGGACAAGGTGTATCAGAAGTACAAGAGACCTCTTGGCGGCGTTTATGAACCGGAGTGTTCGGTAAACCGGAGGAAGTAACCACTTGGCCACTATGCTGAGTTGTGCGGCGAGCTTCATGCTGATGCGTCTTCAAAAGAAAGTGCGGATCCAAATAAGCTAGAGCGTGTGAAAATCTTACTTTTTGGACTGCTTGACAGGTTTTTGATGCTGGCAGAGGATCTGAGTCGGAAGAAAGAATAATTACCTCTACATCACCAGCATGGCTAGCCTCCGCATCATCCTGATAATGATCATTGTCAATGAGGTGTATGAAAAAAGAACCAAGAGAATAAAGTTCTACCTCTGACTCCGGATTATCAAGGTCTTCATCATTGGTCGGGTTAGGGGATTCCGCAATTTTCTTCTTTGCAGGTTTCTTTGTAGCTTTGGTCTTAAGGAGAGGTGTTTTCGCCGGTTTATCCTGTGGCTTCGCCAGTTTATCCCGAGGTTTCCTCTTCCAGAACGGATCATCACCTTGCAAAGAAGGACAAAAAGTTATAAAGAAATATTTAAAAAGGGGTTGGATTAAGACAAGAATGATGCAATTCTTACAGCTGGCGGTTTATTGGACACACAGAAAGGACTAAGCCTTGTCTTGCTGCACTTAGATATGGGTTCATCCAGCATCTTCTTGACAGCTTCAGTAATTTCCTCGTCAGTTAGCTGAATATCAATGTGCCGCTGAGGGTCTTTGATGTCCCCTGAGTACTCGCACATTAAACCGGGATGGCGGCTTAAGGGCAAGATACTCCAAGAGACCCAACAACAGACAAAATCAATGCCAGTTAAACCATTCACAATAAAGGCTCAGAGCTTTGAAAGTTGTGGTGCATACTTAGCTCATTCCTTTGCAGTGAGTCATGGGGGAAATGGATGTGTATTGGTAAGCCGGTGAGCACGATAACCCGGCAGAGGATTTTCGTCAGCTGGAGCTGTGTTTTGAAAATAAAACCAAGTTTGATTCCAGTCTTTGGGGTGGCTAAAATGCTTGGCGTGAGGAAAACTGACATCTTTCCTTTTATGAATTGAAACTCCGTCAAGTTCAGTATTGGGCCCATCCGTAAATTCACTACGGCGGTTTAAGTAAAAGAAGTCTATGAATAATTCAACAGTAGGTTCTTCTTGCAGATAAGCCTCGCAAAATACTTGAAAATTGCAAATATTGGACACGGAGTTTGGTCCAATATCTTGAGGGAGAAGTTGAAAGCTAGCAAGCACGTCACGGAAGAATTTTGATATGGGAGGGCTAAACCCTCGACCCAGATGATCAGTAAATACAATCACCTCTCCATCCTTGGGTTCAAAGGATTCTCTGGACCAGGGACTCTCCAGTGGATGAGTTCTTTTTTCGCTAAAGCGCCGGTTGCAACAAGCGCGTTCAATTGTTCTTCCGTAACTCGGGAAGAAACCCTGTTGCAAGCATAAAATTGTTTAGCCATTTGTTAAACAAGACCTAAAGGAAGAGTGGTGCCGGTTTAAGAAATCATGATCAACTGCTAAAAGTAAAGGGGCAGGAAATATTCAAGCATGAAAGTGTTATAAACCAGAGATATTCATTATCAACTTGCAGAGATAAGCAGTTGGCGGTTTAAGAGGGGACTAATGGTACCTGGCGGGTTATGATTCAAAAGTTAAACCGCCCGCGCAGATGTCAATTTTTAGATCTATGAGCGAAAAGCTGCTAAGTGTTGCAGAAACATGTTTTATAGATTGATGCTATAATTTTGGATCTGTCGCAGTTCAAAAAAGGTAGAAAATTCTAAAACCCTAAGTTGTGAGAGCAGAACAGTTAAGGTTCAGATGGGGTCTTCTACCAAAAAAGAGATACTATGATGAGGAAAAATGGATTATGGCTATTGCTGCATAGGGAAAGGATCAAGTTTTCATCAAATATTCATGCGACAGCAAAGAACAAGTGAAGAACAGCAACGAGTTTCCATGAACTCGCGCAAACGCTAATGAGATATACGGAGGGGGAAGAGGAAGAACTCACCAAGGCTATTTGACGGCGGAGGCGCGAGAGCGGAATCTGGATTAGTTAGGTTGATGTAGCGGCCGACGGTGAATCAGAGGAGGAGCTTGACAGCGGCGGCTGGGCTCGAGCGCTAGGGCGTCGCAAGGTAGAAGACAAGACGAAGAGGCACCAGGGGGGGTGAAAGAGACCCCGGCCCTATTTATAAGGCGAATGGACAAGTGGTAGGCGCGGGAATCGAGGAGTTCCAAATTGGATATGTGACAGGGCCGACGCCTCGATTCTCGGGAGTTCATTAAAAATGAGGATATGTATATATGATTTTGGATTTGTACAAACTTAATGACAGGTGACGTCATGGCGGGTTATCACGATTTTAGAAGATGACGTCATGGCGAGTTACAAGTTTTCGTGAAGGTAATAAAGGAGGGATTTTTCTAAGTGTTGAAGATTGATGTGAACATGTTCAAATCAACCCGGGGCCTAATGTTGGGGATATAACTGGTGGGTATAAACCGCCCAGGAGGGGCCGGTTTACCCACAGAGAGATTGCCAATATTGAAGCCCATGAAGTTATAGAAGACAACGATTTATGAAGGAAACTTAACAAGGAAGCCCAAAGCCAAGAGGCAAGTTAGGGCCCGTAGACATAAACCGCCATAGGCGTGTAACTTGTAATGTAAGGTAGGAAAGAATAGATACCGAGCCGGACACGCTTATGAACCGGCCTCGGGATTCTGTAGACCGATGGGTGTCAACCTGTGTATATAAAGGGACGACCTGGCGGCGGTTTAGGAACACGAAACAACAACTCGAGAGCCAGGTTATGCATATTCGCTCCCTGGTTATCAAAACCCTAGTAATTCCACCACAACTGGATCATAGGCTTTTACCTTCACCGCAAGGGGCCGAACTAGTATAAACTCTCCGTGTCCTTTGTCCGGTTTAACCCCTTTAAGCTAATCTCATTGCGATGGCTCCACGACTAAGTCCTCACACTAGGACATCTGACGTGACAATTCCACGACACGTAGGGTCTGCACGCTTAACGTCCGATGACGATATGTATTATGAGTTATGTGGTTTTGATGACCGAAGTTTGTTCGGAGTCCCGGATGAGATCATGGACGTGACGAGGAGTCTCGAAATGGTTGAGACATGAAGATTGATATATTGGACCATGTTATTCGGTTACCAGAAGTGTTCCGGGAAGTTTCGGGTAAAAACTGGAGTGCCGGAGGGGTTACCGGAACCCCCCGGGGGAACTAATGGGCCACCATGGGCCTTAGTGGAGAGAGAGGAGGGCGGCCAGGGCAGGCCGCGTCCCCTGGAGTCCAAATTGGACAAGGGAAGGGCGGTGGCTGATACGCCTTCAACGTATCTACAATTTTTGTTTGTTCCATGCTATTATATTACCCCCTTTGGAGGTTTATGGGCTTTATTTTACACATTTATATCATTTTTGGGACTAACTTACTAACCGGAGGCCCAGCCCGTATTGCTGTTTTTTGCCTATTTCAGTATTTCGAAGAAAAGGAATATCAAACGGAGTCCAAATGGAATGAAACCTTCGGAGGCGTGATTTTTGGAATGAACATGATCCAGAGGACTTGGAGTGCAAGTCAAGAAGCAGCCGAGGCGGCCACGAGAGGGTAGGGCACGCCCCCCCTACAAGGCGCGACCCCTGTCGCGTGGGCCCCTCGGGCGGCCACCGACGTACTTCTTCCTCCTATGTAAGCCTACGTACCCCGAAAACATCCAGGGAGCACCCAAAACACAATTTCCACCGCCGTAACCTTCTGTATCCGCGAGATCCCATCTTGGAGCCTTCATTGGCACTCTACCGGAGGGGGAATCGACCATGGAGGGCTTCTACATCAACACCATAGACCTTCCGATGAGTTGTGAGTAGTTTACCACAGACCTTCGGGTCCATAGTTATTAGCTAGATGGCTTCTTCTCTCTTTTTGGATCTCAATACAATGTTCTCCCCCTCTCTTGTGGAGATATATTCGATGTAATCTCTTTTTGCGGTGTGTTTGTCGGGATCCGATGAATTGTGGGTTTATGATCAAGTTTATCTATGAGAAATATTTGAATCACCTCTGAATTCTTTTATGTATGATTGAGTTATCTTTGCAAGTCTCTTCGAATTATCAGTTTGGTTTGGCCTACTAGATTGATCTTTCTTGCCATGGGAGAAGTGCTTAGCTTTGGGTTCAATCTTGCGGTGTCCTTACCGAGTGACAGAAAGGGTTGCAAGGCACATATTGTATTGTTGCCATCGAGGATAAAAAGATGGGGTTTATATCATATTGCATGAGTTTATCCCTCTACATCATGTGATCTTGCTTAATGCGTTACTTTGTTCTTTGTGAACTTAATACTGTAGATGCAGGCAGGAGTCGGTCGATGTGTGGAGTAATAGTAGTAGATGCAGGCATGAGTCGGTCTACTTGTTTCGGACGTGATGCCTATATACATGATCATGCCTAGATAATCTCATAATTATTCACTTTTCTATCAATTGCTCGACAGTAATTTGTTCACCCATCGTAATACTTATGCTATCTCGAGAGAAGCCTCTAGTGAAACCTATGGCCCCCGGGTCTATCTCTTATCATATTTGCTTCCAATCTACTTTTATTTGCATCTTTACTTTTTGCATCTATCTTATAAAATACCAAAAATATATTTATCTTATCATACTATCTCTATCAGATATCACTTTCGCAAGTGGTCATGAAGGGATTGACAACCCCTTTATTGCGTTGGTTGCGAGTTCTTGGTTTGTTTGTGTAGGTGCGTGGGACTTTTGAGGAGCCTCCTACTAGATTGATACCTTGGTTCTCAAAAACTAAGGGAAATACTTACGCTACTATTGCTGCATGACCCTTTCCTCTTCAAGGAAAACCAACACAAGCTCAAGACATAGCAAGAAGGATTTCTGGCGCCGTTGCTAGGGAGGTCTTCGCTCAAGTCAAGACATACCAAGTACCCATCACAAACTCATCTCCCTCGCATTTACATTATTTGCCATTTGCCTCTCGTTTTCCTCTCCCCCATTTCACCCTTGCCGTTTTATTTGGTCTCTCTTTCCCAATCTTCTCCTCTCTTTTTCGCTTGCCTTTTTCCGGGTGCTCGTGTGCTGGTTCGTTTACCTTGTCGCTATGGCTAGTCCTCCTATCCTTATTATTACTCCTGAGCATGAAATCCTCAATTTTAAGCAAAGGGAGGGAGAAAATTTAAAAGATGCTTGGCATAGAATTTGCAATGCTCAAAATAGATCTACTAGGAAGCTTTCTACTTTCTTCTCCGCAATTTTTATGTAGGCATCACTCTTTGGAATAGTTGTGTTCTTGATACTGTTGCCAGAGGTGATTTTCTGAGTAGCCATACGTTTGATGTTTATAATGCTATGTTAGATTTGTTTGGCCCACCACCTCTTTCGGTTAATGGAACTGTTTTAACTTTAGAACATGTTATGCAACGGCTTGATATTATTGAAAATAAAATTGCCACTATTGAGTTGATTGAAAATTTGGATAAAAAGATTCATAATCATATCACCCAATATGGATCTAGGGGTGGAGTTACTTTGAAAAATCTTAAAGAGAAAGAACGTATAGTTAATGAAAAAATAGATCTAGATTCTGCTACAATTGGTAAACTTGAGGATATAATTACCAACTTAGGTTCGACATTTTCTTCCATGAAAAACACTCCAAAACCCCCTACAAAAACCACCAAGTTTATTTATGTTCCTAAAAATAAGGGTGAATCTTCTAGTAAGGGGGACGTGGATCTCAAATCCATAAGTGTTCATCCCAATTGTCTTTCTACCGTTAAGGAACCTTTTGCTACAAACAAATTTCCTGAATTTTTGCCCAAAGGTTTAATCCTTGCCAAAAAGGGAGAACCCCCTAAAGATTATAAGTGCTCTACTTATGAATCAAGTGCCAAAGATGGCACTACTTAGATCTATCTTTGCTTTTATGCCTAGCTAGGGGCGTTAAACGATAGTGCTCGTTGGGAGGCAACCCAATTTTCTTTGTGTTTTTTGTTTTTGTTCCTGTTTAGTAATAAATATTGCATCTACTCTCTGTTTAGATGTGTTTTTATGTTTTAATTAGTGTTTGTGCCAAGTAGAACCTATAGGATAACCTATGATGATAGTTGTTTTGATTCTGCTAAAAAACAGAAACTTTGCGCGCACAAATTTAATTTTGTTAAATCACAGAAACGTGCTTTGTTGATTCTTTTTTCTGCTGATCAATAGACAAAATTTCCAGGACTTCCTATTTTGGTAGGATTTTTAGAGTTCCATAAGTTTGCGTTAGTTACATATTGCTACAGACTGTTCTGTTTTTGACAGATTCTGTTTTTCGTGTGTTGTTTGCTTAATTTGATGCATCTATGGCTAGTAAAATAGTTTATAAACCATAGAGAAGTTGGAATACAGTAGGTTTAACACGAAATTAAATAAATAATGAGCTCATTACAATACCTTATGTGGTGGTTTTGTTTTCTTTCACTAACGGAGCTTATAAGATTTCCTGTTGAGTTTTGTGTTGTGAAGTTTTCAAGTTTTGGGTAAAGCTTTTATGGACTATGGAATAAGGAGTGGCAAAATCCTAAGCTTGGGGATGCCCATGGCACCCCAATATATTCAAGAATAGCCAAAAGCCTAAGCTTGGGGATGCCCTGGGAAGGCATCCCCTCTTTCGTCTTCGTTCATTGGTAACTTTACTTAGAGCTATATTTTTATTCGCCACATGATATGTGTTTTGCTTGGAGCGTCGTGTATTATATTAGTCTTTGCTTTTTAGTTTACCACAATCATCCTTGCTGTACACACCTTTTGGTAGAAGCCTACTTGATTATAATTTATTAGAATATGCTATGTGCTTCACTTATATCTTTTGAGCTTGATAGTTTTTGCTCTAGTGCTTCACTTATATCTTTTAGAGCATGACGGTGGCTTAATTTTATAGAAATTGCTAGTCTCTCATGCTTCACTTATATTATTTTGAGAGTCTTTTAGAACAGCATGGTATTTTCTTTGGTTATGAAATTGGTCCTAGAATGGTAGGCATCCAAGTTGGGTATAATAAAAACTATCATAGAAAGTGAATTGGATGCTATGATCAATTTGATACTTGATAATTGTTTTGAGATATGGAGGTAGTGACATTAAAGTTATGCTAGTTGGGTGATTATGAATTCAAAGAATGCTTTGGTTGAAGTTAGCAAGTCCCGTAGCATGCACGTATGGTTAAAGTTGTGTAACAAATTTGAAACATGAAGTGTACCTGGCTTGTGCATCCTTATGAGTGGCGGTCGAGGACGAGCGATGGTCTTTTCCTACCAATCTATCCACCTAGGAGCATGCACGTAGTGCTTGATTTTTGATGGCTTCTAAATTTTTGCAATAAGTATATGAGTTCTTTTGACTAATGTTGAGTCCATGGATTATACACACTTTTACCTTTCCACCATTGCTAGCCTCTTCGGTACCGTGCATTGCCCTTTCTCACCTTGAGAGTTGGTGCAAACTTTGCCGGTGCATCCAAACCCCGTGATACGATACGTTCTATCACACATAAACCTCCTTATATATTCCTAAAAATAGCCACCATACCTACCTATTATGGCATTTCCATAGCCATTCCAAGATATATTGCCATGCAACTTTCCACCATTCCATTCATCATCATCATGACATACTTTACTTTTGTCATATTGCCATTGCATGATCATGTAGTTGACATCGTATTTGTGGCAAAGCCACCATGCATTATTTTTCATACATGTCACTCTTGATTTATTGCATCATCCCGGTACACCGCCGGAGGCATTCATATAGAGTCATATCTTGTTCTAGTTTCGAGTTGTAATTCATATGTTGTAATCAATGAAAGTGTGATGATGATCATTATTAGAGCATTTCCCAAAAAAAAGGCCAAAAAAAAGGAAAGGCCCAAAAGAAAAAAAAGAAAAAAAGAAAATAAATAAAAAGGGCAATGCTACTATCTCTTTTCCACACTTGTGCTTCAAAGTAGCACCATGTTCTTCATGTAGTGAGTCTCATATATTGTGCTTCAAAGTAGCACCATGTTTTTCATATAGTGAGTCTCATAGGTTGTATTTTTCATACTAGTGGGAATTTTTCATTATAGAACTTGGCTTGTATATTCCTACGATGGGCTTCCTCAAATTCCCTAGGTCTTCGTGAGCAAGCAAGTTGGATGCACACCCACTAGTTTTCTTTGTTGAGCATTCATTTATAGCTCTAGTGCATCCATTGCATGGCAATCCCTACTCCTCATGTTGACATCAATTGATAGGCATCTCCATATCCCGTTGATTATCCTCGTCAATGTGAGACTTTCTCTTTTTTTGTCTTCTCCACACAATCCCCATCATCATATTCTATTCCACCCATAGTGCTATATCCATGGCTCACGCTCATGTATTGCGTGAAGGTTGAAAAAGTTTGAGATTATTTAAGTATGAAACAATTGCTTGGCTTGTCATCGGGGGTATAGAAGTTGGGAATATCTTTGTGTGACGAAAATGAAGCATAGACTAACTATATGATTTTGTAGGGATGAACTTTCTTTTGTCATGTTATTTTGAGAAGACATGATTACTTTGATTAGTATGCTTGAAGTGTTACTATTTCTTTTATCAATATTAACTTTTATTTTGAATCATTTGGATCTGAACATTCATGCCACAATAAATAAAATTACATTGAGAATTATGCTAGGTAGCATTCCACATCAAAAATTCTGTTTTTATCATTTACCTACTCGAGGACGAGCAGGAATTAAGCTTGGGGATGCTTGATATGTCTTCAATGTATCTATAATTTTTGATTGTTCCTTGCTATTATATTACCCCTTTTGGATGTTTATGGGCTTTATTCTACACATTTATATCATTTTTGGGACTAACCTACTAACCGGAGGCCCAGCCCGTATTGCTGTTTTTTTTGCCTATTTCAGTATTTTGAAGAAAAGGAATATCAAACGGAGTCCAAACGGAATGAAACCTTCGAAGGCGTGATTTTTGGAACAAACTTGATCCAGAGGACTTGGAGTGCAAGTCAAGAAGCAGCCGAGGCGGCCACGAGAGGGTAGGGCGTGCCCCCCCACAGGGTGCGGCCCCTGTCTCGTGGGCCCCTCGGGCGGCCACCGACGTACTTCTTCCTCCTATATAAGCCTAGGTACCCCGAAAACATCCAGGGAGCACCCGAAACACAATTTCCACCGCCGTAACCTTCTATATCCGCGAGATCCCATCTTGGAGCCTTCGCTGGTGCTCTGCCAGAGGGGGAATCGACCATGGAGGGCTTCTACATCAACACCATAGCCCTTCCGATGAGTTGTGGGTAGTCTACCACAGACCTTCGGGTCCATAGTTATTATCTAGATGACTTCTTCTCTCTTTTTGGATCTCAATACAATGTTCTCCCCCTCTCTTGTGGAGATCTATTTGATGTAATCTCTTTTTGTGGTGTGTTTGTCGAGATCCAATGAATTGTGGGTTTATGATCAAGTTTATCTATGAGAAATATTTGAATCTCCTCTGAATTCTTTTATGTATGATTGAGTTATCTTTGCAAGTCTCTTCGAACTATCAGTTTGGTTTGGCCTACTAGATTGATCTTTCTTGCCATGGGATAAGTGCTTAGCTTTGGGTTCAATCTTGCGGTGTCCTTACCCAGTGACAGAAAGGGTTACAAGGCACGTATTGTATTGTTGCCATCGAGGATAAAAAGATGGGGTTTATATCATATTGCATGAGTTTATCCCTCTACATCATGTCATCTTGCTTAATGCGTTATTCTGTTCTTTGTGAACTTAATACTCTAGATGCAGGCAGGAGTCGGTCGATGTGTGGAGTAATAGTAGTACATGCAGGCAGGAGTCGGTCTACTTGTTGCGGACGTGATGCCTATATACATGATCATGCCTAGATAATCTCATAATTATTCGCTTTTCTATCAACTGCTCGACAGTAATTTGTTCACCCACCGTAATACTTATGCTATCTCGAGAGAAGCCTCTAGTGAAACCTATGACCCCCGGGTCTATCTCTTATCATATTTGCTTCCAATCTACTTTTATTTGCATCTTTACTTTTTGCATCTATCTTATAAAATACCAAAAATATATTTATCTTATCATACTATCTCTATCAGATCTCACTTTCGCAAGTGGCCGTGAAGGGATTGACAACCCCTTTATTGCATTGGTTGCGAGTTCTTGGTTTGTTTGTGTAGGTGCGTGGGACTTTTGAGGAGCCTCCTACTAGATTGATACCTTGGTTCTCAAAAACTGAGGGAAATACTTACGCTACTATTGCTGCATCACCCTTTCCTCTTCAAGGAAAACCAACGCAAGCTCAAGACGTAGCAGTGGCGCCCCCCTTTCCCTCTCCCTCTTCCTCTCCCTTCCTTTCCCTCTTCCACCAGGTGGCATCCTACTAGGACTTGGAGTCCTAGTAGGACTCCCTTCTCCTGGCGCGCCCTGCAAGGGTCGACCGGCCTTCCCCTCTCCTCCTTTATATACGAGGGGCACCCCAAAGCACATCAAGTTCTCTTAACCGTGTGCGCTGCCCCCCTCCATAGTTACACACCTCAGCCATATCGTCGTAGTGCTTAGGCGAAGCCTTGTGCCGGTAACATCGTCAACACCGTCTCCACACCATCGTGCTGACAGAATTCTCCCTCGTCCTCAACTGGATCAAGAGCTCGAGGGACGTCATCGGGTTGAATGTGTGCTGAACGCGGAGGTGCCGTACGGTTGTTGCTTGGATCGGTTGGATCGCGAAGACTTTCGACTACATCCACCGCGTTAACTAAACACTTCCGCTTTCGGTCTACGAGGGTACATGGACACACTTTCCCCTCTCGTTAATATGCATCTCCTAGATAGATCTTGAGTTATCGTAGGATTTTTTTGAAATTACCACGTTCCCCAACAGTGGCATCCGAGCCAGGTCTATGCGTAGATGTTTTATGCATGAGTAGAACACAAAGAGTTGTGGGTGATAATAGTCATACTGCTTACCACCAACATCCTTCTTTGATTCGGCGGTATTGTTGGATGAAGCGGCCCAGACCGACATTACATGACCACGTTCAAGAGACTGGTTCTACCGACGTGCTTTTGCACATAGGTGGCTGACAGGTGTCTATTTCTCCAACTTTAGTTGAATCGAGTTTGACTATGGCCGGTCCTTGTTGAAGGTTAAAACAACAGACTTGACGAAAAATCGTTGTGGTTTTGATGCGTAGGTAAGAATGGTTCTTGCTAGAAGCCCATAGTAGCCACATGAAATTTGCAACAACACTACAAAAAAATACACTTCCGTGATGATACGTGTTTGTCACAGTAGGTCACATTTTTGTCATGCATGTACATCCATGACGATTTTATGACTGAATCAAGATATTTATACCTGTGCTGTCATAGAAGTGTTCCATGACATTACCAAAATTATCATCACGGAAGTGTCCACTTCCATGACGATAAATCACGCGTCACAGAAGTGCTTTCGTCAAGGGTGATCGACACGTGGCATCCACCGTAACGAAACGCTGTTAAGCTATCAGGTCCGGTTTTGGATCCGATAACCCGTTAACAACCCGGACCAATGGGGATTTTCCACATGTAAAATCATCATTGATCGAAGGAAACACGTGTTGCCTCACCGTTGGGACATATGTCATCCAGTCATTGGACAGGAGGCGCCTATGATAGGTCAACACGTGGCATGGCCCAACAGTGGCCCATTCCGGTGAAAAAGTCCGGCCCAGTAAAAATTAGCAGGCCGGCCCATATAAGGCCTACTTGTGTCAGGTCCATTTAAGCCCACGGCCCATACGGTATGTGCCAATTCGGCCCGTCAATGGCCCGTTAAAGAATTTACACCATTGCAGCCCATCGTCAATTCGAGCCTGTTAACAGCCCGCTACATATTTGGCCTCAATATAGGCCCGATGAGATTTCGGCCTGTTAACGGCCCATTCAATGGATGGGCCAATTTTCAGGATGTACATCTTTCGGCCTTTTAGCGACCCATTTAAATGTTGGGCTAATTTCCGGCCCGGTGTGTCTTTCAGCCTGTTGACGACCCATAAATATGATGGGCCATTTGTAGTCGGACCTGAGTTTCGGCCTTTTAGCGGCCCATTTAAGTGTTTGGCCAATTTCCGGCCCGGTGTCACTTTTAGCCTGTTGACGGCGTATAAATTAGTTGAGCCATTTGTAGTCGGACTTGAGTTTTGTCCTTTTAGCGACCCATTTAAGTGTTGGGCCAATTCCCGGCCCTGTGTGCCTTTCGGCCTGTTAACGTACCATAAATGAGTTGGGCCATTTGTAGTCGGACCTTAGTTTTGGCCTTTTAATGGCCCATGCCCTTCATGGTCCAATACCAGCCCAGTTTCTCTTTCGGCCTGCTAAAGGCCCACAACACAGTTGGGCCATTTGCAATACGACCTGACTTTCGGCCTCTTAGCGGCCCATGCTCTTCATGGTCCAGTACAAGCCCGCTGTCTCTTTCGACCTGCTAAAGGCCTACAGTATAGTTGGGCCATATGTAGCCCAAACTTAGTAACAGCCTATTAACGGCCCGTGAAATAAATTGGGCCCACCTGTTGCCCGCTTCAATGTCGGCCTGTTAACGACCCGGGAGGTAGGAGAGCCGACCATTAACTTCCGGACTAGTAACGACCCATTAACTTAATGGGCCCACTAAAGTTTGTACATGTCTTTAGGCCAAATTAGATAATTTGAGCCCATTACGACGAGCAATTATGCACAGGACCAAAACCGATCAAGCAAAGGTATGCCATACAGGGAATAACGTTGCACATCCAGCATATATTACAGGAAATTACATCCACTGGGCAATCAAAGATTGATGCCAGTGCAAATAAATGAGCAGAACCTAACCATCTACAACGTCACAATCTGCAACCTCGGCATAGATGACACCCATAAGCATGTGGGCAAGTTCTTGCTGCTTTGCTACACTGTCTCTAAAAACATAGATCAGTTGTTGTGTCGCACGACTCTGCACCTCTGATTCATCCACCATTTCCATCATTGCTTCAGCCATTAATTGGTTCACAAACATACATTTATTCTGTTGCACTCGAGACAGAGGATACTGAACAAATTCAGATGGCGATTTTGGCAGGCTTGTATTATTGATAGTGGAGAGTGTCTCGACCACTGCATCATAACAGAAATTAGGACGGGAACCAAACAGATTAATCATGAGTTATTGCCATACTACCGGGCCTAGATTTACTGGAAAGAAACAATGGGGTTACCTTGCTCTTTTCAGAGTTTGTCTTCTTATCTTCAACAACCTGCACAAAATTAACACACTAGTATTGCTATCATTGGCCAAGTCAGATAATAGGAAAGCAACATTGACACAACGAACGTTTGGGCAACTAGCCTACACCAAATTAACACAATATGGCATAGCTATCATCAGCCAGGTAAGGTAATACGAAAGCAACATTGACACAATGAATGAATGGGCAACCAGAGAAGCACTACAATTCAGTAATGTGCGAGATATGAGATAGTACATTCATGCAGCTCAGTATGCAAAACTATCAGATAGTTTTCCTTACAAAAATCAACATTGGCGCCTTTAACATTTTGCAACAACTAATTTTAGATCAGATAAAAGTTAGATTCACGTCGATTAACAAAATACATGCTGATGTAAAAATATAGTGATATAGAACAGGTACTTACATCAGCATTGGAGCACAGAGAATTCCCGCAAGATATTTTCCTCAAATACGACCCCAATGGAGGAAGTCTTCTATCGTTTAACCTTATTTTCTAAAAGAGAGATGGGTAAGAAACATGTAGAAAATATGATCAGAATGCTATAAAATTTCATGATGCGAGGATACGCACACGCTTCTTAAAATGGAGTTGACATTCTTTTGCTGGACTGGAGCAGACTAGTTCTTTGGCCACTGGAATCTGCTTATTATCAGTGGGAGTTGGGTTTCCCTGTGCTGGAGCAGTATCTATGAAAAATGGAGTTGGTTTATTATCTCCTGGCATTTGGATCTTTTGCAAAGACCTGGTTTGTAACCCTTCATATTCTAACATAGCCGTCTTCCCCTTGCATGCCTTATATAGAAGAATGGTGATTCAGTTATAAAAAATGCTACAACAGAGATGGAATAGGTACTGAAGAATAGAAAGGCATGACATATTGACATGTATTCCCTCCACCCGGAAATAAATGGATGGGTCTAGGCGTATTTCAGTTCTAGATACATCTAGTTTTATCCATTTCTGTGACATGTAATCCAGACGGAGGGAGTATGACGTAAGAGCTAGGGATACGACAGGACAACACGGTAAACAAAAAACACTGAAAAACCCACTGCAGAACCAAAGTATTCAAACCCACTAATATGAGATAGTACACTCATGCAGCTCAGGATGCAAAACTACAAGGCAATTTTCCTTACAAAAATCAACATTGTGGCCTTTAATCATACATTTTGCTACAACTAAATTTAGATCAGATAAATGTTGGATTCACGCTGATTAACAAAATACATGCTGATGTAAAAATATAGTGATATACAACAGGTACTTACATCTACATTGGAGCACAGAGAATTCCTGCAAGAATCTTTCCTCATAAACGATACCATTGCAGAAATTCTTCTATCTGTTAAGCTTATTTTCTAAAAGAGAGATGGGTAAGAAACATGTAGAAAATATGATCAGCATGCTATAAAATTTCATGATGCAAGGATACGCACACGCTTCTTAGAATGGAGTTGACACATTTTTGCTGGACTGGAGAGGACTAGTTCTTTGGCCACTGGAATCTGCTTATTATCAGTAGGAGTTGGGTTTCTCTGTGCTGGAGGAGTATCTATAAAAACTAGAGCTGGTTTATTATCTCCTGGCGTTTGGATCTTTTGCAAAGACCTTGTTTGTAACCCTTCAGATTCTAACATAGTTGTCTTCCCCTTGCATGGCTTGTATAGAAGAATGATGCTTTAATTATAAAACATGCGGCAGCAGAGAGATGGAATAGGTACTGAAGAATAGAAAGGCATGGCATATTGACATGTATTCCCTCCATCCGGAAAAAATGGATGGGTCTAGGCGTATTTCAGTTCTAGATACATCCTTTTTTTATCCATTTTGTTAACATGTAATCCGGACGGAGGGGGTATGGTGTAAGAGCTAGGGATACGATAGGACAACGCAGCAAAAAAATTACTAGTTGAATGTAAAACTGTATGCTAGTGGAATACATACAGAAATAACTAAGGCAACATACACGTGTATGATTGGGAAACTAAGATGGCATTGCAACAGAGCACTAGAACAACACTTCAATGTAAAAAACATGGTATGGTAGACATATGAAGTACATACTGATGAATAACGATGCATAAGATATTCAGAAGCATGGTGTCCAAATTAAGCAGATGACATTGCGATAGAGTAGAATGACAGTACTTGAATTTGAAAACATGTTATCATGAATGGAATAGGTACTGAAAAACAGGAAGGCATGACATATTTACATGCATGATCAGCATGCTAAGCACATGGCATTGCAACAGAGTAGATACACTCCAGGACATTATATGCATGTTGTACCCATATCACAGGCCAAGTTAGAGCAAGGACCTTGTGGGGTGAAGAGGATTCATCATCTTTCTGCAAGTCTTCTGAAGAACTGCCTTACATGTTCCATCATATTGGGTATGATTGACATCAAGTTTATTGGCCTTTATTTTGCTCCATGAGGTTCTTGTGGATATATCAGTGTGTGCAATTATATCTGACATGCATGGAAGACAACTAGTAGTTAGATTTGTGTAATGAATGCCTATAGGAGACGACATAAATAGTAGGACTGGGGTTAACTAGCAGCAACATGTCTCATAAACTAAAGGGAGAACAGAGATGAAAGCTACAGAATATGTATCGTTTGTACTCGAGATTAACTAGATGGCACACAAAAGTATTAAAGAACAACATAGGTAATACTAGAAGTGGTATAAGACTATAATCACCGGCCTGTGGGATAGCATTGGCTGATGGATGATAACTATGGAACAACGTTACCTAAAGAACAAGTATCTTAGTTGAACTATGGAACAACGTTAACTCCTGAACAAGACCCGTAAGAGATCAACATGAATATACAGTGAAATGTGATGATCTATTTTCCATGCTTAGATGAATAACAAAGCCATAAATGTTGCACAAAAGTAAGATGAGGGTACAACCTATCTGGCTGCCATCCATAGGAGTGAGCATCATGTGCTGACTTGTCGATGGCCCTGCAGTTGTTGTGGCTGTCCATGTCGGGCACGCCCATTCGATGCAGGGAACTGTTGAGTGGGTACTATAGCTCCCTTCTGGTGTATGCTTCCCTTGTTGGAGCAGCTGCGGTGAGTCGGAAGACGGCGTGTCTGAAGATGCAGATAACGCATAATGTTAAGAACAACATATCTCTTTGATCCGAGGTGGGGCTGAGGTTTCACGGCTCGGGAGAAGGGAGCTTCCTGGGGAGAAGGTGATTTGGTGCCCACGAGGTATGAATGG